>NC_142777.1:695000-1016250 GCF_988280905.1 Pimephales promelas
ACACACTCACTGACACACTCACTGACACACACTGACACACTCACTGACACACACTGACACACACACTCACTCACACACTGACACACTCACTCACTCACACACTGACACACACACTGACACACACACACACACACACACACACACACACTCACTGACACACTCATTCACTGTCTCACTCACTCACACACTTACTGACACACTCACTCACACACACACACTCACTCACTCACTGACACACTCACTCACTCAGTTCCTGTTTCCTGTGTTTATCTTGACTGAGTTAAGCCGGCTCTTCTCCCATTACTCATCCCGACAGATTCGATTGGCTGAGCTGACCTGTGTCTGCCAGCGCTGAGCTCTGATTGGCCTTTTCAGACGAGCGTTTGGATTGGTTCCCGAAGGGTTTGCTTAATGCTGTCGTTTGTTGTGGGTTTAAATGGACAGGTTTTATTTTGTGTGTGTGTGTGTGTGTGTGCTGCTGAAATGTAAACTAGCTCTGATATTCACCATCACTCGTTATTGACTGGTTTAAAAAATGATGAAATTGATTTGACACATTAATCTTCTGTTTATCACATCATCCCACGAGCGATTCACTTTCCTCCTGCGACCCTAGCCTGAAGCCTGATTGGCTCTCTCAGTGTCTGTGTATGTGTGTGTAGGGGTTTATTGAGGTCAGACGGGTCTCGAGCACACGAGAGGGTGCACACACACACACACACACACACACACACACACACACACACACACGTTCTGCGCTTTCACAGTTGCTCAGTGTTCATATGATGAAGATCGACCGTACGGCACTCGCTGAGGCCCAAACTTAGTGTGTTTTAGTTTTGCTAAAAGAGAGAGAGAGTGTGTGTGTGTGTGTGTGTGTGTGTGTGTGCGCGAGTCCTCTTGTTCCTCTGCTGACGGTCTGATATCACACCGCCTCTGTTGACGCTTCATGATGTTTGGTTTATATCACAGTCACACTTTAGGTGAAAATGTCTCTAATTCACACACTTCACAGCAACTTTTTACCTAATGGGGACTACTAACATTTATTAATGGGTCAATAATGTGAAATTTTGAAACTTTTTCAAAATGATAACATTAAAAATGGAAGAATTGTTAAGACTGTAATAGGGTCTCGTCTGTCAACATTAGTGAATGTATTAGTTAACTAGTGGTTTCCCTCTACAGTGGTGTTTACCTCAGGGTAGGGTTGCCAACTTCAGAAAAGAAAAATGCGTGACGATCGTGGTTCTTTACAGGGAAATAAAGGACACTCAGTATAACTATAGCCCATCACACAGTACATGTGAGGTTTGTGTGTGTTTAACAGGTTCTCAGGCAAACACATTTGTTTTGCTTAACCTATTTATGTACAGTTTAATTCTACAACTAATTTTAAGGTCGATCAAAATAATAGCATTTGTCTGAAATGGAACATTGATAATAATCAGAAATGTTTATTGGGCGGCAGATCACATCAGGATATTATTCCCTCGGGAAGATGTTGGATCAGTGCATTCACTCTTAAAGGGACAGCAGCCTAATATTCCTTAATGTTAATCAGCAACAAAGACAAAGAGAAAATCACTCTCTGCTGAAATTAGATTACTTTATTAAGATTCTTACCTGAAGGGAAGACAGTCTATTTAACTTCTTTATCTTATCTTTATTCTATTCTAGTGTATTTGACCAACAAACATTGCTTAAATCCCATTTCTTTGCCATTCGGACATTCAGTTTGGAGTTCAGGAGATTGTCTTGCCCAGGACCACACCCCTAAATGCACTGAAGACACTGCCATGTGATTGGTTGATTAGATAATTGCATTAAAGAGAAAATATTTGAGATAATTGTAATGGTAATTGATCAATGTTTATATTTGAAACAACATAAAAGCTTCATCATATTTAAGTGATCTGTTCAGAAGATTTTTTTTGATTGTCTAGACTGGACAAAAAAAGTAGTAGTATTAAAAATATTTATATGACAGTATATGTGGTATCGAATATCGATTCTTTTCAAGGTATTGCATCGTAGATAGAAATTTCATTTATTGTAACGTTTTAAAGTATTAAAATCATTCAGAGATCACGAGCGGTGGTGGTATTTATGCACACCTCGGGATATGTGCACTTTTTTTGTGCGCAAATTTGTATAATTTTTGATATCCTGCAGCCCTAATATTATGAATTAGAATCATTTATAATGTTTGAAAAACCAAAAGCCTTCTACCATGAAAAATATATAGAGATTTTTAGATTTCTAGAAATATATAGTTGTTGTTGAAAGAAATACACAATGCATAAACAGTTAAGGAAAATTTGTTATTACTTTTTTTTTTTTACTTGATGGCTATGCCACATTTTTAGAGTCATTAAATTGAAACTTGTCTTAACACCAACATAAAGTGCAAAGAATACATTTATAAGACCTTTCCACAATTATAAGACCTTTCCACATGTGTTTTTAGTATATTTTGCACAGATTTTTCCTTGAGAAACATCAGAGAACAGAGAGAACTCATGCTGTTATTATTCTGAGTTTGGCATGAATTGTGTGTTGAAATGGATTGCACACAGGCCCGTGTGTGTGTGTGTGTGTGTGTGTGTTACCATACTGTAAACTGTGTGTGGTTGTGAGATTTGTGTACCGGATGAAACGGACACACACTGAATACCTGTTGATGTTTAAGAGCAGAATAGAGGCTCATTGAAAAGCACAGAGTTTCCCATGTGTGTGCCCAACCCATATCCGCCCACACACACACACACACACACGAACTATTACACCACAACTGACTTATTGTGTGTGTGTGGTGTGACAGAACGTGACTCTTGCAAATATTTCGACTAGTGTGTGGAAAATGAGGTTTATTTGCTAAATGTGACTGTTCTCTCTCTCTCTCTCTCTCTCTCTCTCTCTCTCACACACACTCTGTGTGTGTGTTTGTGTGTGTGTGTGTGTGTGTGTGTGTGTGTGTGTGTGTGTGTGTTAGTAATTACAGTTAATTTGTGTAGGCATGTTGGATAAGACAGTATCATTTATTAATGCTCCTGTTGTAATCAGAGACTAGCAATGGAACACACACACACACACACACACACACACACTCACTCTCTCTCTCTCTCTCTCTCTCTCTCTCTCTCTCTGTCCAGTTCTACTCTTTGTTCATGAGAAGAATGTGGCATTAATTCTTCTAATTGTGGCATTGTCAGCTTAAGTATTTTTCTGACCTGTCAAAATTAACCAAATTCCTCTCACTCGCATTTCTCCTGTTGAGTGTTTCACTGTAAAATCTCTCTGAAGATGAAGATGAATGTGTTTCTGGACACAGCGATTGACTTTCGTCAGAGTCGTATCATCTCCTGCGGCATCATACATACTTTAATCAGTGCATACAATAAAAAGAAGAGAATAATATACATGAGATGTTTGCAGCCTCGCTGTGCTTATTACAATTATATTACACAACAGAAATGTCATGTTATATTTACCAGGTATGAAGATAGTCCTCAATCTGTATTTAAAATCTTGTGTTTTAGACCTTACAGTGCGACTTTATAAAAACTGCGTACTTTTGTACTTTGGTGCCGTCTGTGTGTTTTGTGTATTAGTGGTAGTGTGTGATTTTGTAATCCCTCCTAAATATTCTCCTTTACGCTGCAGTTTCTCTGAATGCTGTCCATCTGTGCCCTAATGCTGCGCTCGAACCACTGCCGAATCAGCAACCCTGGATAAACTAGCCATCTCATTTCTCTAAGAGCATCTAAACCACTGGAAGAGGAAGAAGAGGAGGATCAGGGGGAAGAAGAGGAGGAAGAGGAGGATCAGGGAAAGAGGAGGAAGAGGAGGATCAGGGAAAGAGAGGAAGAAGAGGAGGATCAGGGGGAAGAAGAGGAGGAAGAGGAGGATCAGGGAAAGAGGAGGAGGAAGAGGAGGATCAGGGAAAGAGGAGGATCAGGGAAAGAGGAGGAGGAAGAGGAGGATCAGGGAAAGAGAGGAAGAAGAGGAGGATCAGGGGGAAGAAGAGGAGGAAGAGGAGGATCAGGGAAAGAGGAGGAAGAGGAGGATCAGGGAAAGAGAGGAGGAAGAGGAGGATCAGGGGGAAGAAGAGGAGGAAGAGGAGGATCAGGGAAAGAGGAGGAGGAAGAGGAGGATCAGGGAAAGAGGAGGATCAGGGAAAGAGGAGGAGGAAGAGGAGGATCAGGGAAAGAGAGGAAGAAGAGGAGGATCAGGGGGAAGAAGAGGAGGAAGAGGAGGATCAGGGAAAGAGGAGGATCAGGGAAAGAGGAGGAAGAGGAGGATCAGGGAAAGAGAGGAAGAAGAGGAGGATCAGGGGGAAGAAGAGGAGGAAGAGGAGGATCAGGGGGAAGAAGAGGAGGAAGAGGAGGATCAGGGAAAGAGGAGGAGGAAGAGGAGGATCAGGGAAAGAGGAGGAAGAGGAGGATCAGGGAAAGAGGAGGATCAGGGAAAGAGGAGGAGGAAGAGGAGGATCAGGGAAAGAGGAGGAGGAAGAGGGGGATCAGGGAAAGAGGAGGAAGAGGAGGATCAGGAGGAAGAAGAGGAGTAAGAGGAGGATCAGGGAAAGAGGAGGAAGAGGAGGATCAGGGAAAGAGAGGAGGAAGAGGAGGATCAGGGAAAGAGGAGGAAGAGGAGGATCAGGGAAAGAGGAGGAAGAGGAGGATCAGGGAAAGAGAGGAGGAAGAGGAGGATCAGGGAAAGAGAGGAGGAAGAGGAGGATCAGGGAAAGAGAGGAGGAAGAGGAGGATCAGGGAAAGAGGAGGAAGAGGAGGAAGAGGAGGATCAGGGAAAGAGGAGGAAGAGGAGGATCAGGGAAAGAGGAGGAAGAGGAGGATCAGGGAAAGAGGAGGAAGAGGAGGAAGAGGAGGATCAGGGAAAGAGGAGGAAGAGGAGGATCAGGGAAAGAGGAGGAAGAGGAGGATCAGGGAAAGAGGAGGAAGAGGAGGAAGAGGAGGATCAGGGAAAGAGGAGGAAGAGGAGGATCAGGGAAAGAGGAGGAAGAGGAGGAAGAGGAGGATCAGGGAAAGAGGAGGAGGAAGAGGAGGAAGAGGAGGATCAGGGAAAGAGGAGGAGGAAGAGGAGGATCAGGGAAAGAGGAGGAGGAAGAGGGGGATCAGGGAAAGAGGAGGAGGAAGAGGAGGATCAGGGAAAGAGGAGGAAGAGGAGGATCAGGGAAAGAGGAGGAAGAGGAGGATCAGGGAAAGAGGAGGAAGAGGAGGATCAGGGAAAGAGGAGGAAGAGGAGGATCAGGGAAAGAGGAGGAGGAAGAGGAGGATCAGGGAAAGAGGAGGAGGAAGAGGAGGATCAGGGAAAGAGGAGGAGGAAGAGGGGGATCAGGGAAAGAGGAGGAAGAGGAGGATCAGGGAAAGAGGAGGAAGAGGAGGATCAGGGAAAGAGGAGGAAGAGGAGGATCAGGGAAAGAGGAGGAAGAGGAGGATCAGGGAAAGAGGAGGAAGAGGAGGAAGAGGAGGATCAGGGAAAGAGGAGGAGGAAGAGGAGGAAGAGGAGGATCAGGGAAAGAGGAGGAGGAAGAGGAGGATCAGGGAAAGAGGAGGAGGAAGAGGGGGATCAGGGAAAGAGGAGGAGGAAGAGGAGGATCAGGGAAAGAGGAGGAAGAGGAGGATCAGGGAAAGAGGAGGAAGAGGAGGAAGAGGAGGATCAGGGAAAGAGGAGGAAGAGGAGGATCAGGGAAAGAGGAGGAGGAAGAGGAGGATCAGGGAAAGAGGAGGAGGAAGAGGAGGATCAGGGAAAGAGGAGGAGGAAGAGGGGGATCAGGGAAAGAGGAGGAAGAGGAGGATCAGGGAAAGAGGAGGAAGAGGAGGATCAGGGAAAGAGGAGGAAGAGGAGGATCAGGGAAAGAGAGGAGGAAGAGGAGGATCAGGGAAAGAGGAGGAGGAAGAGGAGGATCAGGGAAAGAGGAGGAGGAAGAGGAGGATCAGGGAAAGAGAGGAAGAAGAGGAGGATCAGGGAAAGAGGAGGAGGAAGAGGAGGATCAGGGAAAGAGGAGGAGGAAGAGGAGGATCAGGGAAAGAGAGGAGGAAGAGGAGGATCAGGGAAAGAGGAAGAAGAGGAGGATCAGGGGGAAGAAGAGGAGGAAGAGGAGGATCAGGGGGAAGAAGAGGAAGAAGAGGAGGATCAGGGGGAAGAAGAGGAGGAAGAGGAGGATCAGGGAAAGAGGAGGAAGAGGAGGATCAGGGAAAGAGAGGAAGAAGAGGAGGATCAGGGGGAAGAAGAGGAGGAAGAGGAGGATCAGGGAAAGAGGAGGAGGAAGAGGAGGATCAGGGAAAGAGGAGGATCAGGGAAAGAGGAGGAGGAAGAGGAGGATCAGGGAAAGAGAGGAAGAAGAGGAGGATCAGGGGGAAGAAGAGGAGGAAGAGGAGGATCAGGGAAAGAGGAGGAAGAGGAGGATCAGGGAAAGAGAGGAGGAAGAGGAGGATCAGGGGGAAGAAGAGGAGGAAGAGGAGGATCAGGGAAAGAGGAGGAGGAAGAGGAGGATCAGGGAAAGAGGAGGATCAGGGAAAGAGGAGGAGGAAGAGGAGGATCAGGGAAAGAGAGGAAGAAGAGGAGGATCAGGGGGAAGAAGAGGAGGAAGAGGAGGATCAGGGAAAGAGGAGGATCAGGGAAAGAGGAGGAAGAGGAGGATCAGGGAAAGAGAGGAAGAAGAGGAGGATCAGGGGGAAGAAGAGGAGGAAGAGGAGGATCAGGGAAAGAGGAGGAGGAAGAGGAGGATCAGGGAAAGAGGAGGAAGAGGAGGATCAGGGAAAGAGGAGGATCAGGGAAAGAGGAGGAGGAAGAGGAGGATCAGGGAAAGAGGAGGAGGAAGAGGGGGATCAGGGAAAGAGGAGGAAGAGGAGGATCAGGAGGAAGAAGAGGAGTAAGAGGAGGATCAGGGAAAGAGGAGGAAGAGGAGGATCAGGGAAAGAGAGGAGGAAGAGGAGGATCAGGGAAAGAGGAGGAAGAGGAGGATCAGGGAAAGAGGAGGAAGAGGAGGATCAGGGAAAGAGAGGAGGAAGAGGAGGATCAGGGAAAGAGAGGAGGAAGAGGAGGATCAGGGAAAGAGAGGAGGAAGAGGAGGATCAGGGAAAGAGGAGGAAGAGGAGGAAGAGGAGGATCAGGGAAAGAGGAGGAAGAGGAGGATCAGGGAAAGAGGAGGAAGAGGAGGATCAGGGAAAGAGGAGGAAGAGGAGGAAGAGGAGGATCAGGGAAAGAGGAGGAAGAGGAGGATCAGGGAAAGAGGAGGAAGAGGAGGATCAGGGAAAGAGGAGGAAGAGGAGGAAGAGGAGGATCAGGGAAAGAGGAGGAAGAGGAGGATCAGGGAAAGAGGAGGAAGAGGAGGAAGAGGAGGATCAGGGAAAGAGGAGGAGGAAGAGGAGGAAGAGGAGGATCAGGGAAAGAGGAGGAGGAAGAGGAGGATCAGGGAAAGAGGAGGAGGAAGAGGGGGATCAGGGAAAGAGGAGGAGGAAGAGGAGGATCAGGGAAAGAGGAGGAAGAGGAGGATCAGGGAAAGAGGAGGAAGAGGAGGATCAGGGAAAGAGGAGGAAGAGGAGGATCAGGGAAAGAGGAGGAAGAGGAGGATCAGGGAAAGAGGAGGAGGAAGAGGAGGATCAGGGAAAGAGGAGGAGGAAGAGGAGGATCAGGGAAAGAGGAGGAGGAAGAGGGGGATCAGGGAAAGAGGAGGAAGAGGAGGATCAGGGAAAGAGGAGGAAGAGGAGGATCAGGGAAAGAGGAGGAAGAGGAGGATCAGGGAAAGAGGAGGAAGAGGAGGATCAGGGAAAGAGGAGGAAGAGGAGGAAGAGGAGGATCAGGGAAAGAGGAGGAGGAAGAGGAGGAAGAGGAGGATCAGGGAAAGAGGAGGAGGAAGAGGAGGATCAGGGAAAGAGGAGGAGGAAGAGGGGGATCAGGGAAAGAGGAGGAGGAAGAGGAGGATCAGGGAAAGAGGAGGAAGAGGAGGATCAGGGAAAGAGGAGGAAGAGGAGGAAGAGGAGGATCAGGGAAAGAGGAGGAAGAGGAGGATCAGGGAAAGAGGAGGAGGAAGAGGAGGATCAGGGAAAGAGGAGGAGGAAGAGGAGGATCAGGGAAAGAGGAGGAGGAAGAGGAGGATCAGGGAAAGAGGAGGAAGAGGAGGATCAGGGAAAGAGGAGGAAGAGGAGGATCAGGGAAAGAGGAGGAAGAGGAGGATCAGGGAAAGAGAGGAGGAAGAGGAGGATCAGGGAAAGAGGAGGAGGAAGAGGAGGATCAGGGAAAGAGGAGGAGGAAGAGGAGGATCAGGGAAAGAGAGGAAGAAGAGGAGGATCAGGGAAAGAGGAGGAGGAAGAGGAGGATCAGGGAAAGAGGAGGAGGAAGAGGAGGATCAGGGAAAGAGAGGAGGAAGAGGAGGATCAGGGAAAGAGGAAGAAGAGGAGGATCAGGGGGAAGAAGAGGAGGAAGAGGAGGATCAGGGAAAGAGGAGGAAGAGGAGGATCAGGGAAAGAGAGGAGGAAGAGGAGGATCAGGGAAAGAGAGGAGGAAGAGGAGGATCAGGGAAAGAGGAGGAGGAAGAGGAGGATCAGGGAAAGAGGAGGAGGAAGAGGAGGATCAGGGAAAGAGGAGGAGGAAGAGGAGGATCAGGGAAAGAGAGGAGGAAGAGGAGGATCAGGGAAAGAGGAAGAAGAGGAGGATCAGGGGGAAGAAGAGGAGGAAGAGGAGGATCAGGGAAAGAGGAGGAAGAGGAGGATCAGGGAAAGAGGAGGAAGAGGAGGATCAGGGAAAGAGAGGAGGAAGAGGGGGATCAGGGAAAGAGGAGGAAGAGGAGGATCAGGGAAAGAGGAGGAAGAGGAGGATCAGGGAAAGAGGAGGAAGAGGGGGATCAGGGAAAGAGTGCTTCTCCCGCTGACATCCCTCATCCTGGTCCTGAACACTGAAGGATTATTTGATACGGGATCACTTGCATCTGATCTTATAATGTTGTTTTCCCTGGTAAAGCCCGTCCATTAGACCCCCCCCCCCACACACACACACACACACACACACACACACACACACACACACACACACTCGCGCTCATCTGTGACTCTCACGAAGCGCAGCGGATTACAGACGGGCATGGCAGAGTGATGTGGCCAGGGTTATTATAGTTGACTGAATATAGAAATAGAAATACATTTGTGTCATGCAAAACCATATATTTGCATTTATGCTGATGCAGCGGCTCTGAGTTCAGTTTACTGTGATCCAGTTATCAGTGGCTTATGCTGAACTTTGTGTGTGTGTGTGTGTGTGTGTGTGTGTGTGTGTGTGTGTGTGTGTGTGTGTGTGTGTGTGTGATGGAGAGAGGCAGTTGATCTAGTCAGAGTGTATTGAGAGTCTTCTTTGACTGAATGATCCAGCGGGACCCGACAGGTTTACAGTGACTGTTCTGTTTCCCCTTTATGATCAAAAGCTCTTACACACACACACACACACACACACTCCCCAGAGCTATGGATTATGTTTCCATCTGCAGCTTCAGGATGTTTTGGTCATTTATTATTTTAGTGTTTATCTTTATAATGTAAGAGTAATTTACCCCTGAGGAATACATACAAACACAAGCAATAAAAGTGAAGGGAAGTCACACTCCCTCTTCCTCTGCTGATGAAGCAAAACTATAATCCCAGAATCACACGACGTGATGAATAAAGAGTGTTGGGAAACTGCTGACGGAGAGAAACCGGGATCGGGAAGAGAAATCTAAATCTAAAGAGGATTTCTACACACACACACACACACCAGTGACTGACCAACAGCTACAGCCAAACTACAACTATTCACACACGTTTGTGATATTAGTCTACTAGTGTGATCAGGACGCTATAGTTCATTTGTGTAAGTGAGGAGAGCAGAATAATTAAACGGTGACGTATTACACCCATAAACTCTTCATACAGAGACAAATTTGGGAGCAGAAATGATTCCTCCACTTTGAGCTGATGATGTTTTGCTGAAGTGTGTTTTCTGCTCTTTTTACACACACACTGAACAACATGAAGCATTGCTTGGCCACTGGTTGAGCTAAACTGGTATTATCTAATTGTGCTGACAGATATTCAACATAATTCATGTGTGAGAGTCCAACAGAAGGACAAAACCAGTCAAATATTCACTGATCTCATTTTTATCACCATTTTATAAACTATAGCGAATAACCTGATAATATGAGAACTGTTGAAGGTGTGTGTGTGTGTGTGTGTGTGTGTGTGTGTGTGTGTGTGTGTGAATAATTGTTTGGTTTGACTGTATCTTCAGAGCTGCCCTGATCACTTGATCTTATGTTAGTTATAACTTTAAACGATTAATCTTTTCTGAAACCCTGGATTTAAGGCATCATTAGATGTGGAAGCTGCTCCAAAACTGCGATCCCAGAATGCTTTGCTGGACAAGCAGAGTGTGAACTGCCGATGGCGACGGTCTGCAGGTTTGAGAAACTTTAATCGAGCTCCAGCTATTTTCATTTACAGTCTCTGCTTGAAACATTTCTCCCCGCTTCGCTGTTATCAGTTATTTTTCCACGTATGGTTTTCTTTCCTCCACACACTCCGTCTCCGTGCATCTTCCTGTGCTGTGGGGTGTGGCCTTGAGTCGGAAACACAAACACACACGGAAACACAACAGAACACAAACACACACAACGACAAGTCAAAGTCGGCATGAAACGTGTTGTGCTGGTCTTCTCTATTGTGTCGTATATCTGAGTGGATCACATTTGAATGGATTGGATGGTTGTGGTCCGCTATTGATGGATCTCATGTGAGTGACGGGTCGGGTCGGGAATCGGATACTTGAGGTCAGGAATCGAGTACTTGAGGTCAGGAATCGGATACTTGAGGTCAGGAATCGGATACTTGAGGTCAGGAATCGAGTACCTGAGGTCAGGAATAGGACACTTGAGGTCAGGAATCGGATACTTGAGGTCAGGAATCGAGTACCTGAGGTCAGGAATAGGACACTTGAGGTCAGGAATCGGATACTTGAGGTCAGGAATCGAGTACCTGAGGTCAGGAATAGGACACTTGAGGTCAGGAATCGAGTACCTGAGGTCAGGAATAGGACACTTGAGGTCAGGAATCGAGTACCTGAGGTCAGGAATAGGACACTTGAGGTCAGGAATCGGATACTTGAGGTCAGGAATCGAGTACCTGAGGTCAGGAATAGGACACTTGAGGTCAGGAATCGAGTACCTGAGGTCAGGAATAGGACACTTGAGGTCAGGAATCGGATACTTGAGGTCAGGAATCGAGTACCTGAGGTCAGGAATAGGACACTTGAGGTCAGGAATCGGATACTTGAGGTCAGGAATCGAGTACCTGAGGTCAGGAATAGGACACTTGAGGTCAGGAATCGGATACTTGAGGTCAGGAATCGAGTACCTGAGGTCAGGAATAGGACACTTGAGGTCAGGAATCGAGTACCTGAGGTCAGGAATAGGACACTTGAGGTCAGGAATCGAGTACCTGAGGTCAGGAATAGGACACTTGAGGTCAGGAATCGAGTACCTGAGGTCAGGAATAGGACACTTGAGGTCAGGAATCGGATACTTGAGGTCAGGAATCGAGTACCTGAGGTCAGGAATAGGACACTTGAGGTCAGGAATCGAGTACCTGAGGTCAGGAATAGGACACTTGAGGTCAGGAATCGGATACTTGAGGTCAGGAATCGAGTACCTGAGGTCAGGAATAGGACACTTGAGGTCAGGAATCGGATACTTGAGGTCAGGAATCGAGTACCTGAGGTCAGGAATAGGACACTTGAGGTCAGGAATCGAGTACCTGAGGTCAGAAATAGGACACTTGAGGTCAGGAATCGAGTACCTGAGGTCAGGAATAGGACACTTGAGGTCAGGAATCGGATACTTGAGGTCAGGAATCGAGTACCTGAGGTCAGGAATAGGACACTTGAGGTCAGGAATCGAGTACCTGAGGTCAGGAATAGGACACTTGAGGTCAGGAATCGGATACTTGAGGTCAGGAATCGAGTACCTGAGGTCAGGAATAGGACACTTGAGGTCAGGAATCGGATACTTGAGGTCAGGAATCGAGTACCTGAGGTCAGGAATAGGACACTTGAGGTCAGGAATCGGATACTTGAGGTCAGGAATCGAGTACCTGAGGTCAGGAATAGGACACTTGAGGTCAGGAATCGGATACTTGAGGTCAGGAATCGAGTACCTGAGGTCAGGAATAGGACACTTGAGGTCAGGAATCGAGTACCTGAGGTCAGGAATAGGACACTTGAGGTCAGGAATCGAGTACCTGAGGTCAGGAATAGGACACTTGAGGTCAGGAATCGAGTACCTGAGGTCAGGAATAGGACACTTGAGGTCAGGAATCGGATACTTGAGGTCAGGAATCGAGTACCTGAGGTCAGGAATAGGACACTTGAGGTCAGGAATCGAGTACCTGAGGTCAGGAATAGGACACTTGAGGTCAGGAATCGGATACTTGAGGTCAGGAATCGAGTACCTGAGGTCAGGAATAGGACACTTGAGGTCAGGAATCGGATACTTGAGGTCAGGAATCGAGTACCTGAGGTCAGGAATAGGACACTTGAGGTCAGGAATCGGATACTTGAGGTCAGGAATCGAGTACCTGAGGTCAGGAATAGGACACTTGAGGTCAGGAATCGGATACTTGAGGTCAGGAATCGAGTACCTGAGGTCAGGAATAGGACACTTGAGGTCAGGAATCAGACAATTGAGGTCATGAATCGGACACTTGAGGTCAGGAATAGGACACTTGAGGTCAGGAATCAGATACTTGAGGTCATGAATCGGACACTTGAGGTCAGGAATCGGACACTTGAGGTAAGGAATCAGACAATTGAGGTCAGGAATCGGATACTTGAGGTCAGGAATCGAGTGCTTGAATCGTACACTTGAGGTCAGGAATCAGACAATTGAGGTCATGAATCGGATACTTGAGGTCAGGAATCGAGTGCTTGAATCGTACGCTTGAGGTCAGGAATCAGACAATTGAGGTCATGAATCGGACACTTGAGGTCAGGAATAGGACACTTGAGGTCAGGAATCGAGTGCTTGAATCGTACACTTGAGGTCAGGAATCAGACAATTGAGGTCATGAATCGGACACTTGAGGTCAGGAATAGGACACTTGAGGTCAGGAATCGAGTGCTTGAATCGTATGCTTGAGGTCAGGAATCAGACAATTGAGGTCATGAATCGGACACTTGAGGTCAGGAATAGGACACTTGAGGTCAGGAATCGAGTGCTTGAATCGTACGCTTGAGGTCAGGAATCAGACAATTGAGGTCATGAATCGGACACTTGAGGTCAGGAATAGGACACTTGAGGTCAGGAATCGAGTGCTTGAATCGTACACTTGAGGTCAGGAATCAGACAATTGAGGTCATGAATCGGATATTTGAGGTCAGGAATAGGACACTCGAGGTCAGGAATCGGATCCTTGAGGTCAGGAATCGAATACTTGAATCGTACACTTGAGGTCAGGAATCAGACAATTGAGGTCAGGAATCGGATACTTGAGGTCAGGAATCGAGTGCTTGAATCGTACACTTGAGGTCAGGAATCAGACAATTGAGGTCATGAATCGGACACTTGAGGTCAGGAATAGGACACTTGAGGTCAGGAATCAGATACTTGAGGTCATGAATCGGACACTTGAGGTCAGGAATCGGACACTTGAGGTCAGGAATCGAGTGCTTGAATCGTACACTTGAGGTCAGGAATCAGACAATTGAGGTCATGAATCGGATATTTGAGGTCAGGAATCGGACACTTGAGGTCAGGAATCGGATCCTTGAGGTCAGGAATCGAATACTTGAATCGTACACTTGAGGTCAGGAATCAGACAATTGAGGTCATGAATCGGATATTTGAGGTCAGGAATAGGACACTTGAGGTCAGGAATCGGATCCTTGAGGTCAGGAATCGGATACTTGAGGTCAGGAATCGGACACTTGAGGTCAGGAATCGGATCCTTGAGGTCAGGAATCGAATACTTGAATCGTACATTTGAGGTCAGGAATCAGACAATTGAGGTCATGAATTGGATATTTGAGGTCAGGAATAAGACACTCGAGGTCAGGAATCGGATCCTTGAGGTCAGGAATCGAATACTTGAATCGTACACTTGAGGTCAGGAATCAGACAATTGAGGTCATGAATCGGATATTTGAGGTCAGGAATAGGACACTTGAGGTCAGGAATAGGATACTTGAGGTCAGGAATCGAATACTTGAGGTCAGGAATCGAGTGCTTGAATCGTACACTTGAGGTAAGGAATCAGACAATTGAGGTCATGAATCGGACACTTGAGGTCAGGAATAGGACACTTGAGGTCAGGAATCAGGCAATTGAGGTCATGAATTGGATATTTGAGGTCAGGAATCGGACACTTGAGGTCAGGAATCGGATCCTTGAGGTCAGGAATCGAATACTTGAATCGTACACTTGAGGTCAGGAATCAGACAATTGAGGTCATGAATCGGATATTTGAGGTCAGGAATAGGACACTTGAGGTCAGGAATCGGATCCTTGAGGTCAGGAATCGGATACTTGAGGTCAGGAATCGGACACTCGAGGTCAGGAATCGGATCCTTGAGGTCAGGAATCGAATACTTGAATCGTACATTTGAGGTCAGGAATCAGACAATTGAGGTCATGAATTGGATACTTGAGGTCAGGAATAAGACACTCGAGGTCAGGAATCGGATCCTTGAGGTCAGGAATCGAATACTTGAATCGTACACTTGAGGTCAGGAATCAGACAATTGAGGTCATGAATCGGATATTTGAGGTCAGGAACCGGACACTTGAGGTCAGGAATCGGACACTTGAGGTCAGGAATCGGACACTCGAGGTCAGGAATCGGATACTTGAGGTCAGGAATCGGATCCTTGAGGTCAGGAATCGAATTCTTGAATCGTACACTTGAGGTCAGGAATCAGACAATTGAGGTCATGAATCGGACACTCGAGGTCAGGAATAGGACACTTGAGGTCAGGAATCGGACACTAAGTTGATTGAACTGGAAAAAGTGAGTTAATACAATGAAGGAGATTAATTTAAACTCAAAATAATAAGTTATCTCAACTAAATAAATTATTATAAAGTTGATTTGACAAAAGAAAATATGTTGTGATAACAAATCTTGAAAATATTTTTTACAGTGTACATAGGGCTGGAGAATCTGCCTCAAAAGCAGACCTGTATGAGTGAGTATGCGAGAGATAGTGTGAGAGAGAGAGATAGTGTGTGTGTGTGTGTGTGTGTGTGTGTGTGAAGGAGTGGAAAAGTACATTGTGTTTTTTAAAGCTTCTCAGGGGAGTAATTATGACAGTCATAACATAAGAAACGTGTTTGAAAAGATGAAGTGCAGAATACTCTGAAAACATGCAAGCATGAAATTTGATTATGTGACCACGTCAGTCCATGAAATTCACACGTGTGAGAGGGATACACACACGCGCTGCGGTCTGACGGGTCCTGCTGATCATTTGACACACACACACACACACACACACACACACACACACACACATGGCTGTCTAAATCTCTCTTCGTCTAAAGACTCGTTCACACCTGGCCTGCGTCTCTAATCACAGTCTCTTTTGAGCAGGTACTTATTTTGAACAAAGTAATTATTTTATGATCACTGAAAAACTCTTCTATATAGTATGATTGTAATCTGGACGTGGTTGTATCATGTGACCCGCCGGCACCACTGTCGTCCACCGATCCGAGGGTTAAAGGGCCCTGTTATTATGGATACTTCAGGAGGAGCTCTGAGACTCTTTCTGAAAGTTAAAGTGTTTCTGAGGACTTTACATGAAGTGTGAACAGACCTTTGGCCCTGGATATGGTACGTTTGGGAGATTCTCTCCATTAAAGTTACTTATCCTGAGATTAAGCCTCACTCAGAATGTGTCAGTCCCGCTAAATCTGTGGGATTTCTCCTGTAATGTGTGTGTCCCGCTGCTGGATTAAACACCGTTACATATCTTCTGGGGATTATTGGAGCAGGGCATGTGAAGGGAGGGATACACCCCTTTAATTCATGAAAACACACCTGTGTGTGTGTGTGTGTGTGTGTGTGTGTGTGTGTGAGTGTGTGTGTGAGTGTGTTTCTGTCCCTCACAGCATCGCTCATCCCGATGGATTCACAGGTCAGACTGAGTGTGGCTTCGTCTGGAGCTGCTGACACACGTGTGTGTGTGTGTGTGTGTGTGTTATTCTCTACATTTAACACATAATATCATCCGTATAGGGCTTCACATTAACTGTGTTTACAAGATTCGCTGGAGCCACTAACTCAACATTTAAGGAGCACAGGGTGTAAACGTAGGGGCACACCTTAAATCAACCAATCCATCGATTACTGACAAATGCCTGGTAATAAATAGACTTAACGTACATTTCAATGTGCAGTTTTATTACTAACATCTGTGCGAGATCAGAGCTCTGCAGAATGTACACTGTAAAAATGAATATGCTTTATCTAATCAATAGAAATGAGGCAACAAATTACAAGCAATTTTATTAATTAAATTGATCAAATTAGAATTGAGTAATAATTAATCAAATTATTCCTTAAAAGTTAACCATTTAAAATGAGTCAAGTTTACAGCAAAAAATTGGACAAAAATATCTATCAAATAATTAAGGACTCTTTATTGTTTATTGCCAACATTGAAGACAGCTGATGTTAACAAGCAGAATCACTGAAGGAGAAAACCGGCATTTTAACCCTTATGCTGCATTAGGGACATTTTTGGTCTTTTGCAGTTTAATTTCTTTGACCATTTTGGCTGTTTTAATGCAAATGGTATGACATTTGGCAAAATTGTGACTTTTTGGATACATGTAAAAAATGTGATCCCATTTTGCAAAATATGTATAACACACACTGTGTAGATCAAATAGTAACACTCAGCACCATAAAGACCAAAAATGGCCCATTGAAACCCATTAAAACGTTGTTTAAATCTGAGGCTGTCAGTAATACATGAAACATGATTTTTGCACAAACATCCTTTCATTTTGAAGCAAAAGCATTATATTTGCATTATATAGTGATGACGTCACTACATATGTATTCCCTATGGGTGGAAATGCACCTTATTTTAGGCAATAGGCAATGTTTAATAGGTGGCCATTTTTGGTCTCTAACGCGCTAAGTGGGATTTTTTGCAAAGTGGGACTGTGATAATCCAAATCTAAAGTTTTCTCTTTGCATTTAGTTTATTGAAAATAATTGAATTTTTGTGTTTTTTCCTCTTATACAAATCGATGGTTTCGCAAACAAAACTGGTAATTAAATGGTTAAAATCCTGAAATTGAATACATTTTTGGTAGTTATGATGAGGACGGATGCTGGTTAAAAGATTTAACTTGGTAAAAGTGGAAAATAATAATAATATATAATATTTTAGGCAATGTTTAATATGTGGCCATTTTTGGTCCTTAATGCACTCAACGGTGTTAAAAATCTAATGCAGCACAAGGGTTAAAACACACCGACTTACATTTATGTTTTTTTGGTTGTTGTTGAAGTTTTACTCATTTTAACTGATTTGATTAATTATTACTCAATTCTAATTTGTTCAATTTAATTATTTAATATTGCTTGTAATCTGTTGCCACATTTTTTTTTTTTTTTGGTTTGATTAGATAAAGCATATTCATTTTTACAGTGTGTCGTAACTGTGGTTATTCGTCCAAACTAATAAAGGGTCCATGAAGCACAAATGAGTTGCGCTTCTTCGTTTAGTTTGCCGTATTTAATACAGCAGATTTAGTGAGGAGAAGTGTGTCTCAGTCTGCAGATTTCAGGTGTCGCTTTCTAAACGCTCCCGACTCAAAGTTTCCATGTGATTTCCTCCTCCTGAAAGCTCATTCATACGTGTGCTGGAGCTTCATGAATGAGGCGTATTGAGTTTCTCCTGCTGTGCAGCTGTTTATCAGGGGTTTTAGAGTGGATAGAGAGCTCAATGTGCTTCTGTGTGAGAGAGAGACAATTGAGTCCAGCTGATGACCAGAGAGAGAGAGAGAGAGAGAGGCTTAACAATCTTTATTAGACCATTTGTCCTTTTACCTCAATACAAAAATTTCATTTCATAAATTAAATTCCTATTTCTACACATTTAAAAACAACATTTAATTTTCTCCAACTTGACAATGTACTCCATTACAATGTTACATATGTATACTCTATCTTGATTCTAGCTGTTCTCGTCCCTTTCAGTGCCATTTCAGCATCGATTGGACCTATACCTAACCTTTTATTTAAATGTTCTTGGTTTTCCATATGGACATCTTAGCTGACCCAAACAAAGAAAACATTTTTTCCTCCTTTCTTGAAAATTATAAATTGGACCACTTATAAAATTCTGATTAAAAAAAAAAAAAATTCTACCCAAACTTTATAAAAATTTGTGTTCAAAAATCAATCATTCCCTCCAATCTAAAGTAATCAATAAATAAATGATTAAGCGTTTCTTCTAAGCCACAAATAAACACTCTTGTCCCCACGGCACCCCTTACTAACACTTGTTCATGACTTAATTTACACTCTCCTATACCACTCCAATTCATTATTACTATCAGAGTGTGTTTCATCTTTCGTATCCTGACCTTGACCTGTCTCATTTATCACTTCTTCTCTTTGCGGGCATACCAATCTAACATGTCCTACAGCACCGCATTCAAAGCAGTGCATTTCCCCGTTATTCGCATACAACATGTACGATTTTGCTTCATAAACACAGCAAAAAGACACGTTTAAAGTTGGGGCGTTGTGACAACACATGCTTCAAAGACTCGTGTTTACATCCAAGCGGTTCCACTTGCAAATTTTCCATACCTCATAAGCTCACGCTGTATATCGTTATCCCGAATCAATGGCGGCACATTTGAGATTACTACCTTTGCAGTTGGAGATATTGGACATTGGATACAGTTGGGCAAAAGCGTACCATTGACCAGTAGTTCCTCTTTCAAAAAAACCACCACGGCCTCATTCATTCAAGACGCGGAAATGATGTTTTCATGTCCCACTTGCTCATCTGCATCCAGCTTCACCTCCTCAACGCTTATACCCACTCGAGTGATGCTTCTTATTCTGTGATGAAGCGACAGCGACGGACATCCTGGTGCTCAAACTAAAACTATACTACTAGATTTAATATTAGATTAATTGCAAATTTAGTAAAAAAAAAAAAAAAAGGAGTTAGAAGAAAAAAAACAAAAGAAAAGAAAAGTACCACCCTAAACACTCCCGAGAGAGAGAGAGATAGAGAGATATAAACCCTGAGTGTTTGTGTGTGTGGATGTGTGTACTTGTACTACTATCTCTGTGAGAACCAGCGGAGTGAGGATAAAGACAGTGAAGTGAGGAGTTTCTGAGAGCCCTTAACGCCCGTTTGAGGGTCAAGAGCTGGTTTAGGGATCAGGTTATAAGTAGGTTTGGGGTCAGGGGTCAGGATATGTAGTAGTTGTGATGGAGTTAGAGCAGAGAGCTACACAGCAAAAACTCCCCTGGGAGATCCACATTATAGAGTGGTAAAGTGCTAAAATACAAGTCTTGAATGAACACTGAAGCAGTGATAGAGTTAATGAGATAAGTTAACCCTTTATCTTTCATTATTTCTTATTTTTTATTCTAAACTGTTTTAATTATTCTGATTTCTTTTGCACTTTGAATTGCCATTGTGTATGAAATGCTTTGAAGAATGAAGAATGCTTTGGAATATAGACCTACGTTTGGTCTTGTTTTAAAGAAAATAATCAGCAGATTATTAATAAAGTGAAAGCACTTCAAAAAAGTATAGTATGAAAAAGTTATGGAAGTTATAATTTACAGTAAATAAGATATACTTTATTAATATATTTTTTTTAATATGAAATAAATATTTTACAAAATATGTTTTACTATAAAATGAAAGCTATATATCTAACCAAGTTGTGTTCCAAATTTGATGTTGATATCACAAAAATTGAAGTTCCCATGAGATTTTGTTTAGGCGTTATACCAAAAATAGCCACCAGGTGCCATTGAATTCCATTGAATTCAATTGTATGCATTCTGCCTTAACAAATTAATAAATTTCTATTCAAATATCATTTCTGTCACTAAATGTGGAACCCTGAGACTCAGACCTTTCTGACAATATGTGTTTTGTCAAGATTAGAAAAGGTTTTCATAATAAATTATGAAAGATGATGCCCAAAAGGGGAGGGGCCTAATAAAAAAAAACTGTTTCTATGGTAACGCAACATCCAATTTTAAAACGGTTTTCACAGAATGAATTCTGAGTTCGTAAGCTTTCAAATGATACCTAATTAATGAAAATATGTGATATAATAATAATAATAATAATACAAAAATTATATATATATATTAAACTTTTTAGAGGACTTCTTACCTTACTTTTTAAAATGTAATTTTATCTTTTTTTTTTATTGAAAAATACTTATTATGTTTTATTATGAACTTTTAGCACTAAAAACCAAAGTTTCAATTATTAAAAGTGTGTGCGTCGACTTTTTGTGACAAAGGTCAGAAACTCCTGTAATGATGTCAATATTTTTTTTTGAGGCGCACTCTTGTCAGAAATTCATATATTACTGTTCATTCATAATTTGTAAGAAAAAAACCTGACCTAAAATATCTATTTAGGAGTCTTAGACCTTTCCAATGACATATAGTTTGTCATGACTAGATTAGGATTTAATAGTAATATAGTGAAGTAAATTTAGGTTGTCCGTATACAGTTAAGGGGTTAAAGTGATTAATTGAGTGATGATTGGCCATTATTGAAGACACCTGATGTTAACAAGCAGAATCAGCTGAGGTGAAAAATAAAATGTTTTGTCCCCGTACAAGGACAGTGCTGCTATAATCAATAAAGTAAACCTAAATCAGAAATTAGGCTCCAAATGAGTTATTCAGGTCAAATGAAGATTTATCTCATAACACAACCAACACTATCTCTTTCTCTTTGTTCATCTGGCTGTTATAACTCAGTTTCAGGAGCCAAAACAAATCTAAAATTCTAAATTTAAGGGACAAAACCCCAACTAAAGCACACACTGATCACCACAATGGTGACTTAAACTGATTTACTCTTTTAGTGATTCTGCTGGAGTCTGATAGCATTGTGTCAATGAATGTGTGTGTGTGTGTGTCAGAAAGGCCACTGTAGCTATCATGTGTTTGCAGTCATGCCTGTACATGCCCGTAGACAAGCGAACACACACCGACTGTCAGAGCTATCTTTGAAGCCTGTTGTGTTTGTGACATCACTCTGTCCGCTCTTCTGTGTGTGTGTGTGTGTGTGTGTGTGTGTGTGTGAGTCCTCCGTCTCCTGTTTCAGTCCACCAGAGAGCGAGACACAGATGAAGTGGCACACACACACACACCGCCTCATATGAGCCCCGGTCCGGCCCAGGGGAACGAGCCCTGATGTGACCCGGCACTGGAGAAGCACAGCGATCGAGGGGGTCGGGTTTAGCACGAGTCAATACATCAATACAGGCTCTGATGCAGAAACACTTCAACCGCCAGTTTACAGTATCTCACAAAAGTGACTACACCCCTCACGTTACTGTAAATATTTTATTTTTCATGGGACAGCACTGAAGAAATGATACTTTGCTACTTGCTATAGGTGCCATGTTGAACTTCCAGTGAGCAGTACGAGAGAGCGACAACACCAAACTTAACACACCTGCTCCCCATTCACACCCGAGATCCTGTCAAACTAACGAGTCTCGTGACACCGGGGAGGGAAAATGGCTAACTGGGCCCAATTAGTACATTTTCACTTAGAGCTGTACTCACTTTTGTTGCCAGCGGTTCAGACATTAATGGCTGTGTGTGTGTTGAGTTATTTTAGGCCATGTTTACACGGAAACGATCTGAAGAGAAAACGCAAAAGTGGCGTTGCGTTTTCACTTTTTATTCTGCGTTATGGGTGGGAAATCCGCGCGCATATGGTGACGCAAAAGTGTGTGAAATTTGATGTAGTGTGTACTCCAGGCAGCTAGGTGGCAACGTGAAGCACTGCCATACAACAACACCAAATCCGCGTGCCTGCGTGCAACCTTCACTTTCAAGCGGACTTTTGCGTTTTTACCGTTTACACGGTGGAGCGTTTTTAGGATTTCCACTCTGGAGGGCGGTTTCACTTTTTTGCATTTTTAAGCCCCAAAAACGCTGTCGCCGTGTAAACGAAAGGCACATCCGATGAAATATTTTTACGTTTTCACCCGCGAGCGTTCTCGTGTAAACGGGGCCTTAAACAGACAGCAAATTTACACTGTTATACCAGCCGTACACTCATTACTTTACATTGTAGCAAAGTGTCATTTCTTCAGTGTTGTCCCATGAAAATATATAATAAAATATTTACAAAAATGTAAATAAAATAAAATAAATTTAATAAAAAAAATAAATAAAAAATGGTGCACTCACTTTTGTGCGATACTGTATGTTGAGATTAGAGATGCATGAAAATATCATTTTGGACCGAAACCAAAAAAATCTTGGCCGAAAACCAAACCGATAATGACTTTCTTATTTTATATTAGTTTTTACTGAATCCGAAAAAAATGGATGTATTTTTTGACCTGTTATCAAAATAGCGTATAGTCCTGCAAAGCTATTATCAGAGCATGAGAGCAGATAACGGGGAGTGGATCCGAGAACGAGAGCGTCGCATACATATTAAATTAAATTAAATTTCGGTGCATCCCTATCTTATAATTGGCATGTTACGCACAATTTTTGGAAGCAAGTAGTATGCGATATGCGTTTCATGTAGGGATACATTTTGGCTGATATTGATAAACAATAATTATTTATATTTGAAAGCTGATATACTGATATGTATATATATGCGCAGATAAATCTAAATCCAAATTTTTATATAATTTTAAAGACCCTTATTACAAAAACAACAGTCCCAAACACACAGTTATAATGTTCTCGTTATTTAATGTAGCTTATATGATCGACTTGCATGTTGCAATTTTTCCTTTTTTGAAGTGATTCCAGTCATATCTCAAGCGACATACTACATTATTTATCAGCTTTAATATATAGCAGCCAATTTTCGGTAACACTTTATTTCGATAGTCCAGTTTAGACATTCTCCTAACTATAAGTAACTTTTCAACTACAACGGTCAACAAACTGTCATTATAGTATTAGTAGACTGTCAGCTTAATATCTGCTAACACTTTATTTTGTTGGTCCCTAAATAGACATTAAACTGACTATGAGTAACTTGGCGACTACAAGTAAACTTATTCTCCTAACCCAAAGCCTAACACCTAACCATAACCTAACAGTCTACTGACAGTCTACAATAATATACCAATACTTTAATGAGAGTTAGTTGACCTGTAGTTGAAAAGTTACTTATAATTGGTAGAACATCTTAAGTGACTATTGAAATAAAGTGTAACCCAATTTTCTTATCGGGTCGATAACGATAACATCAAAAATGTGTCCGATACTGATATGGGGCCGATATATCGTGCTTACCTAGTGCCATGTTTTATTTGTTAATAAACAACGGTGCTAAAAATGAAAAAATACACTCTTTTATATTTAATGACAATAATTTGAGGGTGTTTTAGATTCAACTGACTTAGATTTAGATCAAGACATTGATTGAGATGAGTTCAGTCTAAATAAACGTGAACAGAAGCTCCGCGTTCAGAGAAACGGAAGAGCGGCTGTTGCTGCAGCTGGGACTCGCTCTGTGGTTTTCCTGACAGGAGACGCTGTACATGCAGCGAGTCTGAGCCGATCGAGCTGGTATTTCCGCTGGACTAATATAGATCATTTAACTCCAAGTGCTCTTAAAAACACTCCATGTTTTTAACCTAACAAAGTATACAGTATGCAATACAAACCACACAGTGAAAGTTTTTAAAGTCGCCCTGTGGTGTAAATCCAGCGTTTAATGTTGTGTATGTGTGTATGTGGTGTTTTTAATCCGCTTTAACACACACCGTGTGTGCGTTGATAAGTGGACAGCATTGCTGAGTATTTCCTCCTTAAAACTGCAGTGAACCAAAGACAGTCTCAAAAACACACGCTGGTGTTTCTGACGTCACAAACCACCTTGTAACCAATCAGATCAACGAGTGATCGACAACCAGTGGATCTCTGAGTGAGTGGAGACGGGGCTCATTTGCATATTCATAAAACCGTGCATACTAAATGAGTCAAGGGTGTCGAGTTACATGCCAGGTATTTTAAGACATTAATTTGGGTTTAAATGTCATTTTGGTGATCAGAGATGAGCGTTAAAGGGCACATATCATGCAAAATCCACTTTTTTAGCCCTTAAATGCATTTTGTTGTATATTTGGAGTGTTTATAAGTACAGAAAAGATGAAATTATTCTCTTCAGGTGCTTCGTTTATATCTTTATATTCTGTTTTGGTCATATTTTTCAACGTGTTCAGATTTTTCTGTTTTCTATGACGTTTTTTGAGCAAGTGCGTCACAGTATTTGCAGCGGAACTGCCAAATAAGGACATCGACTACCGGTCCAACACTTCCAGCAATCCGCCATTATTATTTCTCACTCTGATTTTGTAGTCCGAGCTCAATGATGCAGAAGTTACGAGAGGGCAAGTCTAAATGTTCGGTTGTTGGATGTAGTACTTCAAGGATTCCCACTTCAACAACCTCCGCCAGTATAAAGAAGGGTTTGCCGATCGACTTCGTCTGAATGAGAGGTAAATTCCTTCTATCTTTGGAGACGACGAACAGAGCATTTCGATAAGCTGTAAATATCGTTAATAAAAATAAAATACTTTACTTTCTTAAAACACATGGCGGTCATGGTTTAGCAGTACCTTTGTCTTTCTTTGTTTTTGTTTTGAAGTAACGTTACACGTCTGCAGTATTATTGTTCTTGAGTTTCATCAATGCTCATTTAGCTGCTTTTCTAAACGCATCACATTATCAATACAGATTGTTTGTGGTAAGATTAGACCGTAGTCATTTATCTTGTGAGTCTGCTTGTTTTAACAAGAGAAATAGTCGACTTTCACTAATAACACAAAACAGTTAACTCACATACAGGTTCGTCGTCGTCTTTATCGACTCGCTCGCTCTGGCTGGAATATGTAAGGCTTGATGGACAAGTCTTCTGTTGTTGACATTTTATTAAAGTGTGAATAAAAATGTTCTTTGAAGGAATCGTATATAATCATATATCTCTAATCAAACTACAATAATGGCCGAACGCGGGGAGTTGAACCGACCGTGAACTCATCGACCTGGAGAGTGGGCGGGGTGTGACGCATCTCCTTTTTATTTAAAGGGGCCGCTTTGAAACGGGTCGCTCACAGACGCACATCAGAAAAGGGGCTTGTGGAGCTATAATAATGAGGAATTCAGACCCAAGCATTGCAGTTATGTTTTATATAGACCACAACGCTATGATTTATATGTAAAAATGAATGATTTAAAAGCATGATATGTACCCTTTAAGGATTGTCTACAGGAGGACTTTAGGTGTTATAGTGTTTTTACATGACTCTCTCATCACACCGCTTTCACTTCACGACTCAAGCATTAGCAGTCGTAGCGACTCAGTTTAGTAACAGCTGAAAGTGTTTCACATGCAGCGCTGAGCAGATCATCTGTCGAGCGCATGATCGCTTTGTCCAATCAGAGGCGTTTGAGTCAGTCACTGTAACAATGTGTGTGCGCTGCTGTCGACAGCTTCATTGATTATGATGGCGTGTGTGAGGCTGAGATATCTTTACTGATCTCTCCGTCTGTCTCTGTCACAGGATTTGTTCGTGCGTTTGGCGGAGGCTGGACGCTTTCACATCTCACTAACCCTCAATATGTACTTGTCACAACCAATAAATAAGCCCTCTGCTTGAGATGAGAGCATGAGGTCACAGTGGAGTTTTGTCTGGGTCGATTGTGATATGCTACGGTGTGTGTGTGTGTGTGTGTGTGATCACTGTGATTAATGGCGAATCAAAAAGCAGCCAGGCTTTTTAATGCGCTCTAGCTCTTCAATAAAAGCTTTATACTGTGCTGCTATTTGCTCTTTAAAATTACCACAAAACCACAAGAGCAGACAGCATTAGCTAATGACAGTCTCTCTCTCTCACACACACACACACACACATCTTTGTGGGGACTCTCCATAGGCGTAATGGTTTTTCTACTGTACTAACTGTATATCCCCTGCCCCTACACTCTTAGAAAAAGGGTTCATTGGGGTTCTATATATGTATTCCTCAAAATGAATATAAAAATTAAAATGCAATCTCGGAATTTTAAGCAAAACTTTTATAATGAACTATAGTAAATTACACAAATATACTGTAAACTCTTAAAAAAAAGGGTTCTATAATGTAGCATAGGGTTCTTTACTCGACTCCAAAGGAACGTTTATGCTAAAAAATGTTCTATAATGACAAGAAAGAACACTTTTGGCTCAAGGGTTCTTTAAAGGCTATTATTCATTCATATATTATATTATTCTGCAACATTTTGTAGTTGTAATTAAATTACGGTTTATTAAACTGTTGTAGTAGCTTAATATCACATTTTAATCATGCAGATTTTTGGAGGATAAAAACTGAAATAGACACATGCACTCTCTTAATTACATTTTTTAACCCCCATATCTTGAATTTTGTGATCATTCACATCCATTGCATTTTAGGGCTTCCAAATACGCAGCGCTTTAGAACCTTTTAAGGTTCTATATAGAACCTTTTCTTTAAGAGTGTATCACTAACCCTCCCCCTCACTGGACACATTCTGCATTTTTACATTTTCATAAAAACATTACTTAGTGTGATTTATACACTGTTTTCCTCAAGGGGAGCGCTGGCTGGACCCCACCATGTAGGCGATTTCAGCTTTTACTATACTTGTGGGGACATTTGGTCCACACAATGTAATATAAACAGACAGAGAGTTTGTGTGTGTGTTTCTATCTCTCTCTCTCTCTCTCTCACACACACACACAAACAAATCTTCACCAAAATTGCGCTGACATACAGTAAGTGTGTGCACTCTTGACACACTCATCACACACTGTGTTTATGTGACCCACCAGTCGAGAAACATTGATATAGATGACATGTATAACATGTGTAGTGCCTGACGAAGGAAAGAAAATAAAGATGTTTGGGATGATGTGTGTATGATGAATAGGGTTGGGTATCGTTTGAATTTGAACGATTCTGATTCCGATTCCTTGTTTCGATTCCGGTTCCTAACGATTCTCGATTCCGATTCTTTTAAGAGGCAGGGTCAAAAAAGTTTAGCTAACCTTGCGAACCAACGGTCTTTCTGAATGAAATACTCCTTCTGTAAAAATACTCCTTTTGTCACAAATTTTGCATTTTGCCGAGATTTCGTTATTTTTAGAAAAGTGAAGCCACACTTTGGACCGCCGACGTAAGGTACTCATGTTCGACTCGCGCGGTTATGCCAACACTTCCGGTAGACGCTTCTTCGTTGGTGTTCAGCGGTTTCTTCTTCCGCTCGGCGGACTGTGAATATCGAAACTAGGAATCGAAATTTTAACTTTTGAACGATTCCGGGAAAAACGAAAAGTTCGTCTTGGTTCCAATCGATAATCGATTCTCGATACCCAACCCTAATGATGAATAAGATGACCGAAAATGCATTTTGTCAGCATAAGTGTGTCATTCTGAAGAAAACGAGTAGAAGTCCACCTGTGGTTTAATATTCATAAACATAATCATCCTTCAGTGATTCCAGCGACATCATTTCCCTGACTCGTCATCAGTGTACAGTAGTTGTGCTGTGGACATCTCTATTTAATTTATTTATTTAATTCACAAGCAATGATTAGGGATGCACTGATATGAAAATTTTGGCCGATACCGATAATTCTTTATATTTGAAAGCCGATAACCGATATATCGGCCGATAAACTTAAATCCAAATAATTTTTATCTAATTTTGAGAGCCTGATTACAAAAACAAAAGTCTCACAATTAAATCCACGTCTCAAGCGCACAATTATAATGATGTTCTCAGTCGATATGACAGATTTGCGCTGCACATGTTGTACCGAACCGTATTTTCATTTTTTTTTAAGAGATTTCAATAATATTTCAAGAATTTCAAAAACATAAACAGCTCTCAACAAGTGTCTCAGCTGAAGGGAATAAAACATTATTTATCGGCTTAAATATATCGGTCGCATTTTTTTAACCAGGCCGATAACGATAACATTAAAAATGAACATGCTGGCCGATATATCGTGCATCCCTAGCAATGATCATTAAAAACTGAATAGCTCTCATTGTATTTATATATATATAAAGAGTTCAGATGCAAAAGCCTCTAAGTGCCATGAAATTTTCTTCTAGAATGATCATTTTTATCAAGCTTGTGTGTTTAAGTTGAGTAATTTCACTTAAATTGCAATGAAGATTACCTATTAATTGTTATTTAAGTGAAATTACTGAACTTAAATATACAAGTTTGATAAAAATCATCATTAAAGAAGAAAATTTCAAATGGCACTTAGAGGCTTTTGCATCTGAACTCTTCATATATAGAGTTTAATCTTTGGGATTTCATAATAATGTAACATTTCTTGTGTATTATCTTCATGTAGTTTGTGTAGATGTTTGTGGTATTCTGCTGATGGACTTCTTCTTCTGGAGTGGATCGTGTGTGTTGTTATATTCTCCAGTCTGACTCTGCACAGTCTCTACTGGCTCTCTTCGGCCCTTGCCCTGATTTACTGCACTCGCCGCTGTGTGTGTGTGTGTGTGTGTGTGTGTGTCTGATGTATAGACCTGCACTCTGTAGGATTGGGATCTGGATAAACACATTTAGAGTTTGTGTAGCGTGACTCGGAGTTCAGTTTAATTGGATTCACTGGCTGTACTGAGTGCAGTCTCAGCTTAGCACAAACACCTGTGTGTGTGTGTGTGTGTGTGTGGACCTGACTCAATGCAAACTGGTGTAAGAGGAGATATGGATGATAAATGAGACATCTGAGGTCTCATTTATAAAACTGTGTGCACGATTCTTGCTAAAAGTGTAAATGCGCCCGAAAGGCACAAAAATACTCTAAAAATACAGAGGAAGAGTGTGTGCACATGCGTCTCCTCTCCAAATTAACCATATATGAGTTGACGACGCCTCGTTTTTGTTATACGCTCATCTGCATATCATTAGCATATGCATATTCATTCACGTGATCCACGTTTAACGGAATATGAGATACGGATGTGCGTCACATTACAGTGAGTGGCCGATCCTGGCGTTGTGTTTGAATAAAACAATCATTTTAGTGTAATTTACATTTCAGAGAAAGTTTTTCTCAATCTTTTCCACTGGCCGAATAGTATCTTCAATTGCTTTATGTTTTTAATGGAAACTGATGGGCCTTATTGTGTATTATTGATCACTACTAGCATGTAAATATTTCCTCAGATCATGAGTTCTGCTTTTACAGTATCTCTCTCTCTCTCTCTTTTATTTCTGTTTTAAATCCAGATGTTGGCAAAGAATGTCCCTTTTGTTTCCAGAGAGAGACTGTTTTTCACACATTTTTGTATTGTTCAAGGCTTAAGCCTTTATTCGATGGTTTGCAGAATCTTTTTAATGTTTTTGATGAGAGTTTTTCTGTGCAGACTTTTATTTTGGCCTTTAAATATGTTCAAAAGCGAAGGAATGAGTGCCAGTTGTTGAATTTTATTTTGGGTAAAGCCAAAATGGACATCTATATTAGTAGAAGAGATAAAATTGAAAAACAAATTGATTATAATGTTGAAAGGGTGTTCACAGCTATATGATCAAATCAAGGCTTGTAATTGATTTTCGTTTTTACAAAGCTATGGATTAAGCCCTAAATGTGTTTGAAGGAATATGGTGTCACAGAGGAGCGTTGTGTTCTGTCATTGATAATGAACTGCATTTTGCACTTTTTTTATATATATATATATATAAAAAAAAAAAGTAATACCTTACATTTGTTTTATGTGAAGAATCATTTTTGATAAATAAAGATGATTGAAAAATCAAATCTCTCTCTCTCTCTCTCTGTCTCTGCTGCGGTACAGGGTGGTTTGGCTGATCTGAAGTCAGTATGTGTCCGCCGGAGGCGTTTGGCAGATCTGAGATTGAATGTTTGACTGATAGGCACTGAACTGTTTCCAGATGGCACTGCCAGCTTCTCTCGCCCTCCCCGGTTGAGCTTGTGGTCTCAGGGCTGATATACAGAGCACCGCTTCTCACACTGCCCTCGCTTCAGGACACACACTTTACATTAGAAGTGGCGAGCCAACACATTTCCACAAGTGTTTATGATGCAAAAGTAATCAAAAATGCAGAATTATTAACACAACAACACGACAGTTTTGCTTTTTCAAATGTCTCTCGTACTATGATGGTTTCATGCCATTATTTCAAACACACACACACACACTAACCCGACCCCTAAGCCTACCCAACACACACACACACACACTGGCCATTTTATTAGGTACAAAATGCCAGGATTATTTCAAACACACTAACCCGACCCCTAAATCTACACACACACACACTCACCGGTCGGACCGTCTTATTGCTTTAATTCTTCATGGCTGAGATTCAACAAGCCGCTGAAACGTTTTCTATTTCTGTCCTCTTTCGATCAGCATTGTTGTGGGGTTGTACTTTATTGTTCAGCCTGGAAATTGGTCTTTGGTCTTGCCATGCAGTCATAAAGCAATTAGCAACACACATCCACCCATACCTTATTGAAAAGAGTAAAAAAGTTTATAAATTGCTTTAATTGCTTTTAGTGTTCTGTAACGGCAGTAATTGAAAGGGTGTGTTGTGTGTGTCGTTACAAACAACACTTTCATACAGTATAATGGATCCACGGACTTCTGCTTGGATGTGACTTTACATGTTACTCTGCTAGTTATCTGAGTTGAAGCCGTGTGATTGGCTGTTCGCATTGGTGAAGTGGCTAACTCAGCATCTGTTGGTGTATCTCTCGGTCTGGGTTGATGACAGAGACCATAAACACACTCTCATCGACTGCATCTTTACATCCATTCACTGAGGATCCACTACACCACTGTGAGCTTTCCTATTGGACACTGAGAGCATCCAATAACACATGTGATCAGTCACAATCATAGACATCTGTGTTTGATTATATTCTGCTGAAACAAATCATCTAATGCATTTGTTTGTATGCAATAAAATCAATGAGCATCAATTAGCTTTGCAGAGCGTTGATAACACACACTTATAACTCCGCTAATGGACATAATGCCTGTGAAAGGAGATTTACTAATGCTCTCGGATTGAGTTATTGCCGTCATGTGTTAATAATCACTAATCTAATGAAGACGCACTCGCTTCTGCTCTGATAGGGACATAGACTGGGGTCACGAGTGCGTGTGTGTTTAGCTATACTTGTGAGGGTCAAATGACCCCACAATATAGTAAAACTGGAGATTTCCTACTTTGTGAAGAGTTTTTGCTGGTCCTCCTTTTGCTGGACTGGAAGAAATGTAGTTTTATTAACCCTCAGGTGCTCTTCGTTTCGGAGTCACACTTGTTATCTTCACGGTCAAAAGTGACCGGACACCTAAAAATGAAACTTTCTCCATCCCAGTAAAACCAATGCAATTTATTTTTGTTCTATAATATTTATTCTTTTTAATTTAGTATTTTGAGACAATTTAATTGAATTTATTAATATTTATGCAATATTTATGGTTTATTTTTGCCATGGAAAAATATATGTTTTTTCTATATAATATAATATAATATATATTATTTTTAATGCAGTATTTTAGTTTAATATAGAGTCTAGGCCTTCAGAAAAAAAATTTTTTTTGAAGAAAATTAGCACCATCTGGTTACAGTATAGAGAAAAAGCGTAGAATCATGGTGTGACCACTAGATGGCGTGTATAGCTCTCTATGGAGAGGCATGTGAATTCCCCAGATGTTTATGAACACATTTGTTGTTGTTGTTGTTGGTGGTGGATTTGAATATATAGTTGAAACAATCTCAAAAACTATTTCTTATTAAATAAATTGACAAACAAAAATTAAAAAAAAATTTTTTTTTCATTTTTTTACAATTTCCCATTCATTTCCTATGGGGGTAATTTTTGACCAAAGACCTCAAGTGTGACTATTTTTTTAAGACCACTTTGCATGCTCAGATCATGACCTCAATTTTTTTGTGTGTTCACATACATAATGCCATAAAAGTCACCAAGTTTTGTAACGTTCGGATGAAGCTGCGATTTTTAACATTTCAAAACAGAGGGTTAAGCAGGTTGAGCACCTGAGGGTTAAGCAGTCGCCAAATCTGTTGTCGTTTCTGACGGTGGTGACGAGGGTCGGTTACACCTTCACCAGTGTCTGATGTGTGGATCATATCCGGTCTGCAGTGTTTCTCCTTCATCCAGTGATGTAAGAGAATAAAAGCTCAGTCGTCCACTGTTTCATCGCAGTCTCACACACACACACACACACACACACACACACACACACACACACTGGTACAGTATAAATCCCTTGTATCAGCATCAGTCAGGAGTGATTTGCTCAGTTTGAGTGTTCAGAGCTGTAACGTGGGAGTATCTGACCTGACGTAACACATTATCAAACAGAGGATCGCTCTCACTCTTTACTAATCTGATTTCCTTCTCTCCGCTGAGTGTGTGTGTGTGTGTGTGCAGATGTGTTAACAGTCTCCATTACACCCATTATACAGTCCATCCCTGAGCCCTCGACCTCATGCTCCCCCAAAGCCGCTGTTAAACGGCTCTTCAACTAATGCTTTATTGTTTTATAATGTGTCCTGGGTGCACTGCACTTATAATGTTATTATGATTTTATCATCAAAAATGGTCATAATTTAGAAATAAAGTTATTTTTTCCCTTTTAGACTCTGATTTGAAGTCTCTGTTTTAAGGGGCGTCTGTGTGAGACATCAGTTACCAAATAGTCCACAGTGAATTAACGCTCAACTGAGACATTCACATTGTAGAAAATAAATAAGCACATTCCTAGCATTAGGATTATAGTATGATGACCTCAGTCTTATTCGATTTCTCAGTTCATGACCCCTTTAAGGATATAGAATATCATATCTGATCATTGTTTGTATGTTATGTCCAATAAACTGTAGTGATTACTGATATTATTATAAGATCTACAGTATGTTATAAATGCGTTGTCCGTTTCTACCTATTATATTTTGAGATGAACTTTAAAATGCCTTGAATTTAAAATGCTTCAGATTAAATTAATTTCACGGAATCTCTAAATGTATTTTTTGTATGTTATGGCTGATTGTTTATGCATCGACTGATGTTTATGATATAATATTTTGTTGATATTTGTTGACAAGGGAACTCAGCCATCAAATGATATACGGTAGAAAAGATGGAGAGATGTGCAGGAGTATCATATTTGATACATCAGGCTTTTATGGCTCATATATTCAGATATAGTGAGAATATCGAGAGAAAACGGCTCCGTTTTATTCAGAGGCAAAAATATGCTGCAGATATTTATATGAAATTCTGATGCTTGTATTGTAAATCAATGAGATCTTTATAACAGTATAGCAGAGACTTATTTCTACATATAATTTATAATTTAGACATATAATTTCTGCCAATAATATGAACATATAATGCAAAGCAATGCACTAATGATTCAGAGATCTACAAATAACCCTTCCTCAAACGCCTGAAGGTCATATTGATGCGGATAATCAAGTAAAGCGAAGCTGCTTCAGTCCAGCACGTGCTCATCTTCAAATATCAAACGTTATCCTTACTGTACGTTCACTTTGACGTTTGCTCAGTTACACTAAAAGACTTTTACTTGATTCATTTTCTGCAATTAATTTAGTTTAGTTTTTACTGGAGATTTGGAAGAAATGTTGTCAGTTGTTTGTACTTTTTCTGAAACACATAAATATTATTGGAGTGTACCGGACGTGTGTGTGTGTTGTCCTGATGAAACGGATGCTGGTGGAGGAGTGTGATGGATGTGTGGTGAATGTCATGGCTAATATCTGTGTAATGTTGACCGTAATCACCGTGTGTGTGGAGAACACCGTCACCGTTCGAGAGCTTCCCGGCACTGCAGCTTCCCTCCTGTGGTGAAGAGAGTGTGTGTGTGTGTGAGAGAGAGAGAGAGAGAGAGAGAGAGAGAGAGAGAGAGAGAGACAGTATCAGATTGCTGAAATCTGTTATTTATCTGTTTGTGTGTGTGTGTGTGTGTGTGTGTGTGTGTGTGTGAGGATGTGGTTGTGTGCACATGCAAGTGCTTTAAGCCCCTGAAGTGTATGTAAAAATGTAATTTTACACTTTAATAATATTCATGTCCAACTTCTAGCACTTCTTCATGACAACGTTTGGGAACAGGTGCTTCAGAATCACTGTGTGTGTGAGTGTGTGTGTGTGTGTGTGTGTGTGTGGCACTGGTTCTGATGCTGCTGGTGTTTATTGGGATGATGTTGTGTTGCTTCATTACACCCCAGAGTTTACTGTCTCATAATCAGCCTCGCGAGATCAAACAATGAACACGCCTCGTTAAAACTGTGTGTGTGTGTGTGTGTGTGTGTGTGTGTGTGTGTGTGTGAGAGAGAGAGAGTGTGTAAAGAGCAGTTGAGACTGGATTTGGGAGTGATTTTATTGCAGCTCTTTTAGTTTTTTACTAAGCTGGATTAGAGCTGATGGCTTTTATACTACTTAGCTCTCTCTCTCTCTCTCTCTCTCTGTGTGTGTGTGTGTGTGTAATGATGTGTAAGGCAGTGTTTGCTGCATTAGGAGGGTTATTCTCATTTGCAGGATGATAATGTGCAGATGATTGTTCTGCTGAGTGTGTGTGTGTGTGTTAGATCACTGTTTCTCACTCAAGGTTATTGGCCGTCTGAGTTTCTGCGTGTCTGATGGCGATTCACACTTTTGCACTTCCATTTTTCTATATTTCAGACCAAGTTCATAATGAATCATTTACTGATAAGTCTTAAGCTTGATCTGAAGCAGCTTCTGCATAAAACTGCAGCCAATCATGTGAAGGTTCGGCCAAACAAATGAAACAACAGGCCGGTGAACTGCATGTGATTCAGTGTGTGTGTGTGTGTGTGTGTGTCGCTGGATCACTGTCTCTCCTGTGTGGTGATGAAGTGCAAGTGTTCAGTCAGTTCCTCCGCCGAAGCCTCTGATGTTGACGGCTGGGGTCGTCACGCGTCCGTCATCGAGCGCTGTAATGCACCCTGACTGAACGAGCGAGTCATTAGCAGAGGTGCTGGGAGTGTGCAGTGATTCTGCTCAGATATATCGGATCATATTCAGCACAGAAACTCATGTAGATGTGCGTCTGTACTCTCTTACATCGCCGCATTTAACCCTCAGTGACCCTATAAGCAAATACAGCAGCAACACAAGCATGAGGAAAGCAGAGTTTATTCAGGCATATCATATCTCGCTCATAGGTTGGGTCAGAGCTCTCTCTCTCTCTCTCTTTCTCTCTCTCTCTCTCTCTCTGGCATGCATGATAAAGTCTAAGGTTGAATTTTAGCGATTCCTGTTTCAATTCTGCTTATCGGTTCCTGATTTTGATTCCAATAAGCAGTGTTGTAGTACTCGAGACTCGGACTCGTCTCGGACTCGGTCTCGAGACCATATTTTAATGGTCTTGGTCTTGTCATGGACTCGTGTGCATTTGGACTCGGAATTGACTCGTACTCGAACATTTTTTTTTTTAGGACTCGGAATTATTCCCGAGTCCACTCGAGTTCAATTCAAAATATTTTTCATGATTATTAATGCATGTTAATAAAATATTTCTTTAAATTGATTGACACGCCCAGTGATTGGTGATTTTCTAGTGCGCAACTGCGCATGACAAATTGTAATAAAATTACTTTTAACACCACCTACTATGTGGCCTTTTTACCCTAAACTGATCATATTTTTTAAACTCTAAGTAAATTCAGTAAAAAAAAAAGTATGTCTCTAAGTAAATACAAGTAAATTAGGTAATCAACCCTCACTGGTCTCGGTCTCGACTCGGACTCGACTCTCTCTGGTCTCGGTCTCGACTCGGACTCGACTCTCTCTGGTCTCGGTGTCGACTCGGACTCGACTCTCTCTGGTCTCGGTGTCGACTCGGACTCGAGTGAGGTGGTCTCGACTACAACACTGTCAATAAGGTAAAAAAAAACCATGTAATTGTATCTGAATATGAACACTTACACTAGGAGCGTTTGCCTGTGGATTATAAACACCACAGAAGAACAACTAGACTAACTCATATAAATATCAAGCATTATTAAAGACGAGTAAACACTCTGTAACTAAAAAAGGACAAATTATAAATGAACAAACACAACAAATAGACACAAATAAACAGTGATATGATTGAAATAAACAGTGTTTTAAGATTCTCATGTTGTTGTTGCTGCGGTTACCTTGCATTGTTGTTCTTAAACGTCATCAAGAGTACTTTTATAGGTGGATTGATGTAATGATCAAGTATTTCTCCGTTATCATTAACATAGTGTACATGTGTCATGAGGTGTTTTTGCAGTGAACCAAAGACAGTCTCAAAAACACGCTTTGGTGATTCTGACGTCACAAACCACCTTGTAACCAATCAGATCAACGTGTGATCGACAACCAGTGGATCTCTGAGTGGAGGCGGGGCTCATTTGCATATTCATAGAACCGAGAATACTAAATTAGTCAAGGGTGTCGAGTTACATTCAAGATATTTTAAGGTTTTTTTCAAAGAAAAACTTTAAATATATGATTTTGGTGATGAAAGATGAGCTTTAAGGGATAAAATAATTGACTACAGGAGGACTTTAATTAAATATATTTTATAACAGATAATGAGAATCATGTTGGAGAATAATGAATACATAAACATCTGTGTATATTGATTTGTCAAATGTAGTGCTGCAACTAATAATTATGTTGAAAACTGATTTCCTCGATTAATCGAGTGAGAAAGACGGACTATAGTGTATAAGCCACTGCAATAGTTCCTCTGTTCGCTTGCAGACGAACCGTTATGCAAAATTGAGTTTCTAGCATTCACAGATAAGGATATTACTGTACAGAGATTTGCATTATTGTGTATCAAACACATGGAAGACACATGTGTGTTTGTGTCAGGGCAAGTCTCTTCATCTATGGCTGGTGTGTTTCTCATGTTTTTCATGCTCTTTATGTGTCCTCGGCTATTTGCTTTGTGCATTTCATCCATAGAAATATCTTCAATAGAGTACAGTAGAGCGTCAGGCGAGGTTTGCTCTGAACATGCCCTGTGTAGGTGTTCAAGCTCTTCCTGTACACTCTACGTGTGTGTATCTCAAGCTCCTCACACACACACACACACACACACACACACACACACACACAGGTATTAGTTCCTCAAATCATCGACACTAGCGACGCACCGAAAGGACAATTCTGGGCCGAAACTGAAATTTCTGCATGCTCTTGGTTGAAAACCGAAACCAGTAGTGATATTTCTTATTTTAAATGAACTTATTTGTGTGTAATTGTATTAATATTAGACTTTGTAATGACATTCAATCTTTTTAATGATACTGAATTAAACAAAAAATACACGCCTCTATATATTATATATTAAGATCAACTTTGCTGTATTCTAGTATAGACATGTAAGAATTAGGCCCACATATAAAATAACACTAGTGTTCACTGTATAAATTAAATATAGATCAATCTTCGTTAAAGCTGTGTTTTGTTGTTTGATTGATATTAAAGCTTAACAGCAGGTGCTGTGTTTACAGGGCGCTGTCACTTTAAGAACAAACGCACGGATCCAATATGATGATATACTTCTAACTTCTTTCTTAATACGAGTTTATATATGGTAATGCATTTATAATGTAAAGTATTTCTGTGACGTTCATAACCCACTACAATAGTTCCTCTGTTCGCTTGCAGACGAACCGTTATGCAAAATTGAGTTTCTAGCATTCACAGATAAGGATATTACTGTACAAAGATTTGCGTTAGAGAAAGTGTGTATCAAACACATGGAACGACGTGTGTGTGTGTGTGTCTGACAGGGCAAGTCTCTTTATCTCTCACAGCAGATCTTTATGTGTCTTTCTCAACTCGTTACGTTATCCGTCTTCCTGAACTCAAAATAATCCTCATTAATCATAAATCCTGGACTGGGTTATTGCAACAATAGAATTTATTTATAATGTGGAATAACCATATTTTTTTAATGTTATATTTTAATGCATGTTGTAGAATTTTATTTATTATATTTTTACGAGCCAGTGGAAGGTAATTTGGTTCATATATGCTCTCTACATGTTCAAGATGTTCTACGTGTGTGTGTGTGTGTGTGCTGGATTTGAGGTGACCTGTTGTGCCTCTCTCTCTCTCTCTCTGCGTGACCTCTCCGCTGCACACTCTCTGTTTTCTCCATTTACTCCTTCGTTCTCTTCACAAGCCTGTTAAAGACGTTGGTCATCCACACACACACTCAGACTTTCCATCTTCTGTGTATAAAGATAGATCATTTATAGGAGTAGAGTGCCAATGCGAGAGGATTGGGTTTAATATGTCATTGTTCGCCTCACACTGAGGGAATCCTCCGGTTTCAGGATCTGTGTGGATTTAAACTGTTAGGGGTTAACAGTTAAAGACCCAGAACCAGACTAAGCTAAAATTATTACTAGACTAACTCTAACTCTAACTTAAATATTCTCACACTTTTAAATGGAAAAAAAAGCTTTATAAATATTACATTAATATATAGACTTCATCTTGAATATTTTGATTCATATTGTTAGGGGTTAACAGTTAAAGGTCCCAGAACCAGATATGAAGAATTAAGACCCGGAGTCAGAATTATAAAAATTAAAGAAAGTTTTACTGAACATAGTTTGCCATTTCATCAGCAGAAGTCAGCTTCAAGACTCCCTCAGGAGTTCGTAGGCCGAACAATCACAGTTATACCATTCCCAAGGTCTAAGCTACGTCATTGCTTACACGTTGAATGATTCTCGTTGGCTAAGATATAGATACACAGTAATTTTCCACACATATTCAGATAGACGAAACATATCTCCATCGATGAGGCACGTCATGACCTTCCAGGTCACAGATTTGGGTTGCTGGCGCCAGTGTGTCCAGAACAACAACTCATTCAATCTCCAATAATAACCTGCAACCAAGAAGACTAGCACTGAACTTTAGTCTAACTGGAGTAAAACAAAGAAATGGTGCCTTAAACTGTTGGCTTCAATGACCCCTTTATGTTTTAACACTCAAACATAAACCAAATCCCTATTTCCCTATTATTTTCACTGTTACTGCATTCACATAGGACACTAGGAAATAGGAGCTCCCATCAAGGCTGAAGAGAGTCTGAGCGGCTTATTATCAGTTAAGTGTACCAAAACATAATGGTAAAACATTCACTCGTTTGGGAGAAAAACAGATAACATTTGCTCCTCAGAAAGCAAATATAATAGAATGAATACATTTTAATACAACAATTAAAGTTCAATAAAGCAATGCTCAATATAGCTTGACCATCTGTACAGAGAAGTATCATATGTGTTGGACATATGTGTTCATGACGCCTTTATGATCCATAAACCTTCCTCCTGAGACCAGAGAAAGAGACAAATGGCCTTGTGCACCTAAAAGAAGCTGGTGACTTACATCAGCATGCATTTAAGAATATTATTTCACAAGCAAAAGCACAAAGAATACATATAAATATTATATAAATGATTAAGTAACAATGAATATACTTAATTATTGATTTTATAAAAGAAATACATAATCATTCAAAAGGATATTATGATATATATGCTGAAGACGCAAGGGATTTTGACCACCCCTTCAAGTCCATTATGAAAAAGCCCGACTGGGATCAGAACCACTCGACATGATGACAGAGAAGCGAGCGAGCCGACGAAACACACACAGATATACTCACAGCGAGAGAGGCAAGGGGATTCTGAGATATCACTCAGCATGACACTATCTAGACTGCATTCACACGCTCACACACACTCGCACACACACACACACACACACACACACTCACTCACCTACTCACTCACTCACTCACTCACTCACTCACTGACTCACTCACTGACTCACTCACTCACTCACTCACTCACTGACTCACTCACTCACTCACTCACTCACTGACTCACTCACTGACTCACTCACTCACTGACTCACTCACTCACTGACTCACTCACTCACTGACTCACTCACTCACTGACTCACTCACTCACTCACTGACTCACTCACACACACTCACTCACTCACTGACTCACTGACTCACTCACTGACTCACTCACTCACTCACTCACTCACTGACTCACTGACTCACTCACTGACTCACTCACTCACTGACTCACTCACTCACTGACTCACTCACTCACTGACTCACTCACTCACTCACTGACTCACTCACACACACTCACTCACTCACTCACTGACTCACTCACTCACTCACTGATTCACTCACACACACTCACTGACTCACTCACTCACTGACTCACTCACTCACTGACTCACTCACTCACTGACTCACTCACTCACTCACTCACTGACTCACTCACTCACTGACTCACTCACTGACTCACTCACTCACTCACTCACTGACTCACTCACTCACTCACTGACTCACTCACTCACTCACTCACTCACTCACTGACTCACTCACTCACTCACTCACTGACTCACTGACTCACTCACTGACTCACTCACTCACTGACTCACTCACTCACTGACTCACTCACTCACTGACTCACTCACTCACTGACTCACTCACTCACTCACTGACTCACTCACACACACTCACTCACTCACTGACTCACTCACTCACTCACTGACTCACTCACACACACTCACTGACTCACTCACTCACTGACTCACTCACTGACTCACTCACTCACTGACTCACTCACTCACTGACTCACTCACTCACTGACTCACTCACTCACTGACTCACTCACTGACTCACTCACTCACTCACTCACTCACTCACTCACTGACTCACTCACTCACTCACTCACTCACTCACTGACTCACTCACTCACTGACTCACTCACTCACTCACTCACTGACTCACTCACTCACTAACTCACTCACTGACTCACTCACTCACTCACTGACTCACTCACTCACTCACTCACTCACTCACTGACTCACTCACTCACTCACTGACTCACTCACTCACTCACTCACTGACTCACTCACTCACTGACTCACTCACTGACTCACTCACTCACTCACTGACTCACTCACTCACTCACTCACTCACTCACTGACTCACTCACTGACTCACTCACTCACTCACTGACTCACTCACTGACTCACTCACTCACTCACTCACTCACTCACTCACTGACTCACTCACTGACTCACTCACATAACGGCTATTGTATGGCTATATAATGGGGACATTCCAGACTTCAGTTGTTTTTATGTATAACTTATAAATGCATTAACCAGACCCCCCCCCCCCCCTTACCTTTCTTTACATCCTCGTAGTTGTCGTTGTTGTTGTCGTTGTTGGGATACTGTCATTAAAGCCACTGATCATGTTTTTCTGCAGTGAGTGTGAGCCTGTATTACTGCGTCTGTGATAATAGACACGCTGTCCGTGCTGTCGCAGGTGTGTGTGTGTGTGTGTGTGTCAGCAGTAATCGAGTGTAGGGATCACGCTGAAGAAGTCATCAGTCATCAGTAGATTATCTCACTCCACAGGGTATTATATGTTCCTCTCCACCTCCATCTGAAGGGGGGATTGGATTGCACTTGTGTGGAGTGGTGTAATTTCAGATTACACGAGGGCTTTGGACTGATGGCATTACGGTGTGTGTGTGTGTGTGTGTGTGTGTGTGTGTGTGTGTGTGTTGAGCGCTGAGAGTGGGCATCTCTCCCAGAAAAAGCTGCATGCTCTGGATTATCTCACAAAGCATAAATCCTTACGACTCTTTCTTTTCTCGTGAGAGAGCAAATAAAGAGAGAGTGGAGCTGAGTCTTGTAGAGCGGCAGGTGTTGTCTACTCTTAAAGCGGATGCGTGTCTTTTTGTGATGTTAAAATAGCCTCTTCTAATCCGGCTAAAGACAGCTGGAAGAGAGATGCTGATGTAAACACTGAGACTGTGTGGATCTCTGGAAGCGCTCGGGCCAGCCCAACACCGGCTCAACCAATAGCACGAGTTTAGGGCCGTGAATATTTGCTTGACTGGCCAATGAGAGGCTGTGGGGATAAAATAGTTTGTGATTTATTCATGTGTTCTCAGTGGTACACACTTCACCTTTAACTGTTCGATCTCTGAGAGATTTTGTGCTTTTCTAAATGTAAATTCAGTTATAATGTGTTAGTGCGACCAAATATGTATTTTTTTTAAATATTTTGATAAATTATTTATTCTAGCTATGTTCTGAATTATATTGATAAATGAACTATTTATGATTCAATGATTTATGATTTAAAATGTGTTAATAAATCAATAATTTATTTTAAATATTCTGGTTATTTATTTTACATATTTTAATAAATAAGCAATTTACATATTTTAAATTTGTCCATAAATTATTTTATTCAAAGTTTTTAAATATTCTGATAAATATATCTATTTTGTATTTTAAATATGTTGATAAATTATTTAATATGTATTTGACAAGTTCAAATAAATTATTTAATATTTATTTTAAATGTTCAAGGTAAGTTAATCTATCAATATATTTCAAATAAATATTAAATAAGTTATATGAACATTTCAAATAAATATTAAATAGTTTATCAACATATTTAAAATAAATGTCAAATAATCTATCGACATATTTAAAATAAATAATAAATATATTTATCCGATTATTTAGAATACAGTTATTTATTAACACATTTGAGATAAATAGTAAATATTTAATTTAGATCTATTTCAAATATGTTAATAAATAAATCTATTCTAAATATTTTGATAAATGATTTATTTATTTATTTTAAATATTTGTATAAATTATTTATTAAATCATTCTTAAAATATAATAATAACAATAAGTATTATAATCAGTAGTAGTATTTAACGGATTAGTTGTTTGTTTGTAGTATCTGTTGTTGTCATCATCGAGTGTCAGAATATGATTTTGTTAGCTCTGAGACGCTTGATCCTGCTAGTGTACACACACACTGCAGTTCTGCTCATCGCGGTGTCAGTCAAAACACTGAGTGAGACGAATCATCCGGTGCTCGTGACCTTTAAACTCGTGACCTTTTACTTTTGATTTCTTTGAGGGCATCTTTTGTGTGTAGTCTTGCACTGTGCACCGTCTGAGTCGAGGGTTGTGTCTCTGAGCGTGTGTTGACCTCTGGGGTCAGAGCATCGGTCATGACCCCAGATATGGAGGAAACAGCCTCACTAAAACACTCGTTTAATCGTCACGGATGACTGGCTGGCGACACGACACCAGTTCAGCTCTCTCCCCGTCGAATAAGAGAAAACGAGAGCAGCTTCAGCCCTTTAAAGGCCAGAGAACAAGAGACTGAAAATATCCCTCATTTCTCACTCTCGTCCTCCTCATTACCGTCTGAAAAACAGCCGCTGTAATCGTCGGCCTGCGAGAAACATGCTCATATTATCTTCTGTTGAATTCATCGGTGCATAATAAAGGTTCTTTTGACTGGATAATTGAATGCTGTCATAATAAATGATGGAGTGTGTAGAGAGAAGGCTAAACCTGCATTATTCATGTGGTGTGTTTGCAGGTAATGTGGTGGACATTTACCAGCGGGAATTCCTGGCTCTGAGAGACCGTCTTCACTCCGCCGAGCAGGAGAACCTCAAGCGCTCCAAAGAGCTGAACCTGGTGCTGGACGAGATCAAGCGTGCCATCGCAGAGAAGCAGGCGCTGCGGGACATCAACCGCACCTGGAGCAGCCTATCCGGTGAGAGGAGCCGGCACACACCCTCCACGGCACAAACTAAAATTATTTCATTGAAATGAACGTACTATATTTTAGTTCGATAACGTTTTTTTCATTTAATATTTTTTATTTTTAGGGGATTTTATGGTACTAACTTATTTCTAATCCATTAAATAACCGTGATTTTAACGGTAAAATACTGTAAAAATGCTACAGTCCAAAAACTGTTAATTGGTGAACAGAAAGTTTCCGTACTATACACGGTAAATAACTGTGATAGAATTTTACAGTAAAATACCGTTAAATTTACAGTTTTTGAAAGTGAAAAAGAACAACTCATTGTATAATTTACAGTGAAAAACCGTAAATTGACATTCCCACAATTCTCTGCGTGACGCTTCACATTTTATGTATTTTTGTTGAAATAACTATAGTTCCTCATAGTTTTATTGTTCCTCACGAGTTTAATATATTTTGATAAATTATTTATTATTTATTCTAGCTATGTTATCAAAAATAATGTATTTATTTATCTGAAATATGTTGATAAATGAACTATTTATAATTTATTTAAAATGTGTTAATAAATAAATAATAAATAAATTATTTATTTTACATATTCTGGTTATTTATTTTACATATTTTAAATTTGTTCATAAATTATTTTATTCAAAGTATTTAAATATTATGATAAATATATTTATTATTTATTTTAAATATGTTGATAAATTATTTACTATGTATTTGACAAGTTCATATACATTATTTAATATATATTTTAAATGTTCAAGGTAAATTAATCTATCAATATATTTAAAATAAATATTAAATAAGTTATATGAACATTTCAAATAAATATTAAATATTTTATCAACATATTTAAAATAAATTATATATATATATATATTATCTGATTATTTAGAATACTGCGTGACGCTTCACATTTGATGTATTTTTGTTGAAATAACTATGGTTCCTCATAGTTTTATTGTTGTTTTTTTTCTAATCAGTTATGTACATTAGGGTTATATGTTGTTAAATTAATGTTTATTGCATTTTTTTTTTAATTTCATGTGTGTTACCATGATGGCGTTTAATGTTTGTGTGAATGACATTGTGCAGCTTCTTTAAATAAGTATTGCTTTATACAAGTGTTCACTTGTGTTGAGCTGTGATTGCGCATGTAACTCATCACTGCTGTGATGATTGATGGTTGTCAGTATATTACAATGGTCTAAAACAGATATCAATACATCAATAAGTTGGTAAATCAACATTTTATCAGAGAATAAAATACGGTTTATTACTGTAAATTTTAAGTTAAGTCTGTAGAGCCATTAACGTTCCTACCGTATTTTTAACGGTAAAGTTCTGGCAACCACAGCTGCCGTTTTTTTACCGTAAAATGTACGGTTTATTTTTTACAGTGCAGTTTTTAAGCATAGACCTGAAAATTACATTGCCAATGTAAACTGTGGTAAATCTTGAACACAGACATGTTTGACTCGTCAGAGAGATTGATCTCTTTTCAAAGACGACACTTGGTAGATTATTGCTGAAGTGAACAAAGTTTTAAAAAATGAAAAGTTTGCAATAACACTAATGTAAATGTTTATATGAAATGTATATTTTCAAAATCGTTTTACTTTTTACTCTAAAACTGCAAGAAAATGAAAGCCATGAATGTAAGCAAGTTGTGTTCCACATGTGAGGCTGATAAGTAAAGCTCAGCAAGTGTTTATATTGAAATATCAGTTATTCTTGCGTTCAGTTGAGATTTTTACTCGCTAATAAAGTCTAAAGTATCATTCAGTCAACAGAAGGACTGTAGTAGATTGTGTGCAACAGGTGTTTCAGCAAAGGTTTGATCACTTGAGGAATGTGTGTATAAGACATGAGCGGTACAGTAGGCTTTATAGGGTTAACGTGTGTTACTCCAGCAGCCGCAAGGACTGTCGATCCAGGATCATGTGTCAATAGTTGAAACATCGACTGCGACAGACACTCATCTATGTGTGATTGCGCTTTCTCTTTCAGATGAGACCAAGCTGAAGCTGTGGAACGTGACCAGCAGTAAGAATGTTCTTCAGCTGCCCAGCATCTTCCACCATCTGCCTCACCTGCTGGCCAAGGAGAGCAGCCTCCAGCCGGCCGTGCACGTCGGACAGGGGCGCACCGGAGGTCAGTGTGGCACAGTCCACATAAACGACAAATAACCCAGCATTTGGGTTAAAACTGTATATATATATATAACCCAGCATTTGGGTTAAAACAATTATTTTACAAAAATAACAAAGCATTTGGGTAAAAAAAAAAAGAAGTAAAAAAATAAAAAATAAAAATGACAGTCAGTGTGCCACTACATTCATTTAACCCTCAGGTGCTCTTCGGTCATTTCTGACCGTAAAATTTTTGTTTTGAAATGTTAAAAATCGCAGCTTCATCTGAATGTTACGAAACTTGGTGACTTTTATGGCATTGGGTATGTGAACACAAAAAACAATTGAGGTCATGATCCGAGCATGCTAAGTGGTTGTAAAAAATGAGTCACACTTGTGCTCTTCGGTCAAAAATGACCGACCCATAGAAAATGAATTGGAAACTGACAAAAACACAAAAACGTTGAGAATTTTTGTGTGTACAATCTACAAATCGGCCACGATTCAGAAAAAAAGTGCTCAGCATTGAAGGGGTGACACTCTAAAACATCAAGAGTACAAAACAGACATACCCACCCCTACGCACACACATACACACACACTTTTATACACATTATTTAATATTGAATATTTAAAAATCACAGCTTCTTCAGAAAATTACGAAACTTGGTGACTTTTATGGCATTGGGTATGTGAACACACAAAAAAATTGTGGTGAAATCGTAAAAAATGAGTCACACTTGTGCTCTTCTGTCAAAAATGATCGACCCATAGGAAATGAATGGGAAAATGACAAAAAAAAAATTCTCTGAATTTTTGTATGTACAATCGACAAATCGGCCACAATTAAAAAAAAAAAGGTACACCGCAGGAAAGGGGTGACACTCTACAACATCTAGAGTGCAAAACAGACACACCCACCAACACACACACACACACACACACACTTTTATACACATACACACCAATAAATTATGATTAAAAAAAGTATGTTTTGAATTTTTAAAAATCACAGCTTCATCGCAGTGTTACGAAACTTCGTGACTTTTATGGCATTATGTATGTGAACACACAAAAAAATTGAGGTCATGATCTGAGCATGCTAAGTGGTCTTAAAAAAATAGTGACACTTGTGGTCTTTGGTCAAAAATGACCCCCATAGGAAATGAAGGGGAAATTGTAAAAAAAAAATGAAGAAAAGAAAATTGTGAATTTTTGTTTGTCAATTTTTTTTATAAGAAATAGTTATTGAGATTGTTTCAACTATATATTCAAATCCACCAACAATAACAACAACAAATGTGTTCATAAACAGCTGGGGAATTCACATGCCTCTCCATAGAGAGCTGTACATGCCATCTAGTGGTCACACCATGATTCTACGCTTTTTCTCTATACTGTAACCAGATGGTGCTAATTTTCTTTCTGAATATTTGTTTTCAGAAAAATATTTTTTCTGAAGGCCTAGACTCTATATTAAACTAAAATACTGCATTAATATTTTTTTTTGAAAAAAAAAAAAGATATATATATATATATACAGTATAGAAAAATATATATATTTTTCCATGGCAAAAATGAACCATAAATATTGCATAAATATTAATAAATTCAATTAAATTGTCTCAAAATACTAAATTAAAAAGAATAAATATTATAGAACTAAAATAAATTGCATCGGTTTTACTGGGATGGAGAAAGTTTCATTTTTAGGTGTCCGGTCACTTTTGACCGGGAAGATAACAAGTGTGACTCCGAAACGAAGAGCACCTGAGGGTTAATCTAGAGGTTGTGTCGCCACAACCCTGGTACAGCTGCAGGGAGTCCACATAAACAACAAATAACCCAGCATCTGGGTTAAAAAAAGTATTTATTTAAAAAAACAGCATTTGGGTTAAAACTTAAGAGTATTTAAAAAAAATTAAATAACCCAGCGTTTGGGTTTAAAAAGTTTTTTTTTAAATAACCCAGCATTTTGGTTAAACATATTCCAGCATTTGGGTTGAAATACATATCCCTGCATTTGGGTTAAAGTATTAACGATAGAAAAAAAGCAGTATTTGGTTTAAAAAAAAGTTATAAACAGATAAATAACCCAGCATTTGGGTTAAAAAATAAGCCAAGTTCAGTTGAGTGTTGAATGTGTGTGTTCAGCATCTCAGAGGCGAGTGTTACTGAATGCTGAAGGAGGAGGCGGGAATCAGAAAACAGCGAACATTACTTTAATCACAAAATAAACAAACGAGACGACTGCGACTGCCGCATAAACTAAAACAAAAGCCATCATGATGTCCAGGCATGGTTCTCTGTCGTCATTACTCCTTTATCCTCCTTTCATCCTCCTTTTATCCTTTTAATGAAGCTTTTAGGCATACAACAGCACAGTCTTAATAAAGGGTTGCAGGTTTCTGTAGGCACGATTTAACATAATAAAAGAAAAGTGTAAGAAAGTGGCAGAACTCCCCCTAGAGAGACTCTCCTCCTCTACTGGACCAGGCGGAGACTCAAATGAGATGTACTGGCCCTCCGTCTCTGTCCTGGCTCACGGCCTGTCCGAGTGGACGCTCTCTGGGGTGTGTGTGTGTGTGTGTGTGTGATAGGTAGGTTTAGGGGTTGTGTGTGTAATGTGAACAGTAAATGCACACAGGGCTGATTAGAGCATCTCTCTCTCTCTCTCTCTCAGTGTCGATAGTGTTGGGCGTCCCCAGTGTGAAGCGAGAGGTGCACACGTACCTGACGGACACGCTGAGCTCGCTGATGTCCGAGCTGAGTCCGGCCGAGAAGGAGGACTGTGTGATCGTCGTCTTCATAGCAGAGGTGAGATCACTACACGGATCCGAAAGCATTTTACTTATGAATCCCAGGAATGAGATCTGTGTGTTGTGCATCATCTCTTTTCTTAAACCAAACTTCTTGATATATATATGAAACAGATTTCTTTAGATTACAGTATATTACAGTGATGTATTGTGATGAATGAGTAAAGCGTCATCCTGTGTTTCACCACACTCTATCTGAAGGACATTGTGCCCTACACACACACACACACACTGTACACTGTTGAGTGTGTTTGAGCCACTTCACTTTAATTAACATTGACTGGAGTTCATAACTGGCGGCAGTGAACGGCGTGTGTGTGTGAGAGAGAGAGAGTTATGTCTGTGTTGTGTATACACACACCTTTTACTGTGGGGATAACGTACGAACGTGCCTTATCTCATTTAATCATAATATTATTTCTGTAAGGGTATACAATACACATCTAGAGCCCAGTCTTCTTGTTTGCTGTCATTCCCAGCGTGTTAAAAGGATAATTCACCCAAAAATGAAACGCATAATTATTGTAAAATGGTTCATATGACTCATGCACTATATTCTAATAGTTTTATGTGAGAACCAAAATTCACTGAAATTACTGGAAAGAACTGAAATGTATTCACTGAAAAACAATATTTCTCATTCATAGTAATTGCCTGGAGAAGAACGACCGGCGCAATCTTCAGATTCCTCTGTTTGTGTTCCTGTGAATAAAAAAAGAAATCATTTGAGTTTTGAATGACATCAGGGTGACAAAATGATCGTTTTTGTGTGAAATATGAACCAGACAAAAACAAAAAAGATTAATTTGATTAATTTGCTTCTTGATGAAGAACTTACATATTGCTCCTTAATAAAGTACATTCTGTGAGTGTGTTATATGAACAGTAAATGTGTTTTCCACACACCTGAGACTTGTTCAGACTCGTGTAATTTGCATATATAGAGCTGCTTTAGAGCTGAAACTGAAGTTATACACTGTTTTACATAAAACTTCTTCCTGTAAAGCAGTACACTGCATCAATAGAGGGAATGCACTGACGTCACTTTCCCACCGGATCGACCCCCTCAGAGTCAGCCTGACTGAGTGGCAAAAGATCTGAAGCGTGACTGGATTTAATAGGGGAAAATGCGACTAATACGAACAATTTGATCAATTTAAACTAAATGTTGGACTCAATATAGTGTTCCTTACAACTCACTGAAGATCCAGTGATCCATGGATATTGACATGCAGCCAGGAATCGTGTTGCCTAACATTTATGTTTGCCTGATTTCGACACCGCGGAAATAAAAGCAATATAGACCTAAACACAAAGCAAATTTGCCTGTGAATGCTTTATATAAATACAATATAGGTCTAAATCCGGGTGATCACTTATATCAGTGTTATATATAGCCTACACTCTAAAAAATACTGGGTTGTTTTAACCCAATTTTGGGTCAAATATGGACAAACTCAAACATTGGGTTAAAAATGTAATTTAAAAGTGTAACCCAATGGCTGGGTTTGTCCATATTTGACCCAAAATTGGGTTAAAACAACCCAGCATTTTTAGAGTGTGTATATATATCATCATATCGTCCAGCCCTAAAACTTTATAGTTTTTTTTTTATTAAAAAAACATATTTATCATTGCATATTCTGTATTATTGGATGTAAAACATCCAATAATGCAGAATATGCAATGATAAATATTTAATTGATGAGTTGTTAATATATATAAATATAACAATACAAACAATACTTTCATTAAATGTTAAAACGGCTTGCCATACTCTATCTGTCGTTTTGATTACGTTACAGATATTTTAAATGATAATACAAACTATCCAAAATGTAATTACAACTAGTCAGAAAGACGTTGTTGATATCTACAATGTTAATTCCGGATAGGCAAATTTAGCTTTTAAATGTTAAAAGGGCTTGCCATACAGAGACGTAGGCTCAGAGAGAGGCTCACCGTATTCAAACCAAAATATCTGACTTTCTGTTGGTCCGAGTTAATGTGTGTGAATTAGAAAGTTGTCCGGCTCGAGGAGTACAATATACATACCGATTTTTGTAACTGTAGTTAAAACTAACAACCCGACTTTTGTCAAAAGGTGGCGCTACTGAGCCCTCACCACGCCCGTTTCTGAAACTTTGCACATGTCTACTGGCTAATAAATGTGATGTGTCTGTCGAGTTTCATGCAATTTCAAGCATGCTAAGAGTCTCAAAAGCATCCTAAAAAATGGTAAAGTTTGATGCGTTGCCACGGCAACAGTATCAAAGATATCAAGAATCCATTCACAGGTCTACATCTGCCATGTATTTACATTGTACAGATAAGAAGGTGTAAAAATAAGAAGGTGATTTCAAAGCATTTAGAAAGTGACACTTCCTGCTGCCAGTTGGTGGCGCTATAACTTTGACTCACAATAGTCACATCCATGTGAACGTCCTCTTACAGCGAACACACTGCTGAAGTTTCATCAAGATCAGTTAATGTATGGTGAAGTTATGACACACTTCCTGTTTCACATTTCTCGCCATAATTTTGTTTCCTCGCCACGGCCAAACCGTTCGAGACATCAAAAATCCCCTCGCAAACTTTCATCCTCAATGTCTTGACTTCATGCTGACCGCGTTTTGTGGCATTTCTTTGAATTCTCTTTGAGAAGTACTTTAAATTCCATTGCATGCGTTTTACAAACAACCCTCAATAGCCGACTTCCTGTTGGGCTGGGGTAAAAAGTAAAAGTGCGAAGTATATATGAAACGATGAGATCTATATGTGTACCGAGTTTCATATTATTACATGCAAGCGTGTTTGATTTATGGACCAAGTTTTTGGACTTCGCCCGGGGACTATCTTCAGCCCGGCCCTGATGGCCGCGTGTTCTGACCCGTGTGCAAAGTTTCAAGAGTTTTTGAGCACATTAAGGGCCCCAAAAGTTCCCAAAAGTTAGTAAAAAAATAATAATAATATGTAAGAATAATAAATAATCCCAAGGAAAACAATAGGGCCTTCGCCCTTTCAGGGCTTGGGCCCTAAATATTTGGGTATGGTTTTACAGCTAAATTCAGCATATTGACACAAAATGATAACTGCAAATCCACCTTTGGCTGACTGGAGTCCAGTTGTTTCGATCCATTTGCTCCTCTTTCTATCGCAGTCTGTAAAAATATACCTCCGATTTTTTGTGAAATCTAGTTGTACAGTCAACCGCAAAGCTCTTTCCCACTTTATATGTGTTGTTTGCGTTTCGCTGAACACATATACAGCCGCTCAGTCTTTCTGCCACTCACTGTGAGGAACTGCAGCACTCGGGCCGACGGGGACGTCACGCGCATACCCTCTATTGCTATAAATCATCTTTTTACCCTAAAGCAAAGAACGAAAGATTGGACAACCAAAAAGAACATGTATCACGGCCCTAAAAGATTATTTTAATTATTCCACATTAACTAAAAAAAGTAATTATGTGCATGGATAAATTATACATCACCTTTGCCATGAGTATATCGTGGCCTTGAGGATTATCACTAAAGGGTTTACTTTTTTACTTGAGCTGGTAACCCATTCTGTAAAGCATCTTTAAATCTTTATATATCATCTTTATGATGCTACTGTAACAGCAACATGTGAAAAACACTCCGGACACTCTGTGCTTCAAACACCCGCGGCCGAACGGACATAAGCTGAACGAAACGAAACGTTTGTCCTCTGAAAGCGCTACACACATCTTCATCAGGAAATGTTCAAATGTTTCCGTCTCATTGACACACTTTCAGCAGTTTTTAAGAGAAATGCGTGGTGTGTTTGATCCTGTGATTAAAGCGTCCTGAAGAGTAGCTGACGTGACACTAGAGGGGTCAGAATGGTGTTTCTGCAAGTTTTCTGTGCGTTTCCCACTTCTCTGGAAAGTTTCTGCAGGTGTTTCCTCATCATCATCATTATCACTGTTCTCTTCTCTGCGTCTCAGGATAATTCTCAACACAATGAGTCTGTGATGAGAGATGTGTGTATCCTCACAGTACACCCTCGTCCTGGAGTTTCCCTGTTAGACTGACTCCATCGACACCGCTCTAGAGCATTTCAACACTTCAAGTCTTCATCAAACTGAAATAGCAGTCTTCTTTTCTCTATTGTGCCGTATGTCCGGGAGAAACGCTTCTGAAACCAGAACAGATGTAGGGCGGGTCTTGATTGTGCCATGAGGAATTAAAATAAGAATCATAATTAGGAGATGACAACATGATGATTAGGGTTGGGTATCGAGAATCGAGTATCGATTGGAACCGAGACTAACTTTTCGTTTTTCCCGGAATCGTTCAAAAGAAAAAAATTCGATTCCTAGTTTCGATATTCACAGTCCGCCGAGCGGAAGAAGAAACCGCTGAACAACACCAACGAAGAAGCGTCTACCGGAAGTGTTGGCATAACCACGCGAGTCGAACATGAGTAGCTTACGTCGGCGATCCAAAGTGTGGCTTCACTTTTCTAAAAATAACGAAATCTCGGCAAAATGCAAAATTTGTGACAAAAGGAGTATTTTTACAGAAGGAGTATTTCCTTCAGAAAGGCCGTTGGTTAGCAAGGTTAGCTAAACTTTTTTGACCCTGCCTCTTAAAAGAATCGGAATCGAGAATCGTTAGGAACCGGAATCGAAACAAGGAATCGGAATCGTTCAAATTCAAACGATACCCAACCCTAATGATGATCTACTTGGACCCGTTCATGTCCACTATGAACACTACGAGGACGTGAACGGCATTGTACAAGTAGTAGGCTAATCCCGCCAATGCTCAACATGTTCAATCTAAACCTCAAAACCTGACACTCAACTTCAGCCTTAAAGATTTTCAGAGCACATGAATTTGCACAACCAATGATGTGCATGGATGAATTACACTGCTGTTTACCAAAAATACAGTCAATCGATTCAGTTTGTAAGCTCCAGGAATATGCCGTACTCGAGTCGTGTTTAGAGCGACCCGTGAGATTGAGTCTGAACGCTGAAGTCCATCTGCTGTTTTATAGTGGAAAGAGTCCATTATTGGACAGTTCGACTTCTTCACACACACTATAATCTCTTTAGCAGGAAAAGTCAGGCAATGAGAACCGACATTATACTTCTAACATCCATCCACACACTGCTACACACACTCGTCCGGCTCAAAGGTGAACGCGTTGATTGGGAAAGATTGATTGTGTGTTTTCTGGAAGTCAGCTCTGGTTCTTGCTTTGTTTTACAGACGGATCAACAATATGCAAATAGTGTTGCTGAAAACATCAAGCGCCTGTGAGTACCCTAGCTTCCCATCACTATCTGCTGGAGTTTCCCCGGTGTGTGTGTGTGTGTGTGTGTGTGTGTGTGTGTGTGTGTGTGACTGCACACTTTCCCCCCGCATGCTTTAGAGGACAATAGCAGAAGAACTGACGGGAAACTCGTCCTCTGGGTGTTAGAGTTCCTCCGCTTCAGTGTGTGTCCCACATCAGCCCTGTGTGTGTGTGTGTGTGTGTGTCCTTTCAATATGTCCTTCAAACCTGTACATTCACATTCTTTTTGATTATATGGAAAGGAGCAGCTTGGACATTTTAACAAAAGTTTAACATAAGCAGTAAAGTCAGAAAGAATGTGGTATCGATGTGTATATATAGTTGTGTTTGCAGCGCACTGAACCTCTGCTCTTCCTCTGTGTGTGTGTGTGTGTGTGTGTGTTCAGGTTCCCAGTGGAGATTCAGTCCGGGCTGCTGGAGATCATCTCTCCGTCTGTCCACTTCTACCCAGACTTCTCTCACCTCAAAGAGTCGTTCGGGGACCCTAAAGAGCGGGTCAGGTAACGCTGCGCTTCTCGTCCGTCAGTCAGTGTGTGTGTGTTTGTTGTGCTGCAGTTAAAGGGATAGTTCACTTTGAAATTAATTTTTGATATGTTTTATCTTACCTCAAGGGCATCCAAGATGTAGGTGTCTTTGTTTCCACAGCATTTTCAATTTTGACATTTTTCAGTCAAACCGTTGTTGTCTATCAGTCATACACTGGAGGCTAAGGGGGTCCACCAAAGTCCAAATTAAACATGATTTAATGACTCGTAAATGTAAGTACACACTGATGGCCTAAGACACGAAATGAGCGGTTTGTGTGAGAAAACCAACAGTATTTATATCGTTTTACCTCTTGTAATCACAGTGATCTGAATCAGTTGTTCAATGTCCAACTGAACCGAACTGAATCAGTTCAATGTTACGCCGGAAGTGATCGCTTGCGTGTGACGTCACTCAATATTTACACGGAGATTTCGGAAGTTTTACCTTTTACTAAACATATTTAGATATACCGAAATCATCTTCCATTGCGGTTTCCCGTATATCTAAATATGTTTAGTGAAAGGTAAAACTTACGAAATCTCTGTATAAACAAAGAGTGACGTCGATCACTTCCAGACCGAAGCGCCCGTGCCGTCAGATCATTTTGTCATGGCTATGATTACACGAGGTAAAACGATATAAATACTGTTGGTTTTCTCACACAAACCGCTCGTTTCGTGTCTTAGGCCATCAGTGTGTACTTACATTTACGAGTCATTAAATCATGTTTAATTTGGACTTTGGTGGACCCCTTAGCCTCCAGTGTATGACTGATAGACAACAACGGTTTGACTGAAAAATGTCAAAATTGAAAATACTGTGGAAACAAAGACACCTACATCTTGGATGCCCTTGAAGTAAGATAAAACATATCAAAATTTAATTTCAAAGTGAGACGAGTTACTCCGTCGTTCCACAGGTGTGTGTTTCTGCTGGTATCATCATGCTCAAACTGACGGTTTATCCATGTTTTTCTGCTGTTCTTCCTGGAGCGCTCGGCCGATCTCTGTCATCTCTCTCTCCTCTGATGCGTTTGCATTAACGTTTGTGTGTGTTGAATGCTGGACACTCAGCCTGTTAAGAGTTTATCCCGCGGGTGTGTGTGTGTGTGTGTGTTGAACAGATCAGATTAGAAACTCTGATGTAAATGTGTGTGAATGTACACGTATGGTGCGTCTGTCAGATCGCTTCCTTGCGGCAGGGCTCGCCTCACAGCAACACACTCTGTTTGTGTGTGTGTGTGTGTGTGTGTGTATGTTTATGTTAAACCGACACACTCAGAGATAGGCTTGTGCGTTTATCGTTTCCACACCATCTGTTGCATTCGGCATGTGTCGTTCATTAAAGAAATAATACTTCTCCTATCCTAGTATATGCAGAGACAGAGTAAGCCGTTGATAGGCTGATTTTTTTTTTTAAATAAGTTTGCATTCAGGTTTATTTACCTCAGTGTAAAATGCATTTACACTGAAATTACACACATAATGTTATGAGATTCATGTTTTAACTACAAAAGCTTAAACGTTAAATAAATAACGATGGAAAAAGGCAATGATACTTTTGATTATGAAAGTAAAACTGTTTCAGCAAGTGTCTAAATGAGTGAGTCATTGTATGATTCACTCAACCAATTTGATCAAAACATGTGATTCATTCGAGAACAGAGCGGATGCTTGTTTTCATGACTGGATCATTGCATTATTGGATAATAATATAGTGTTCAGAATGGCTCTTTTCTTTAACAGACAGTATTGACTAAAGTGTCACGTAATATTGACTTCTGTATTATCAAATCAAATGTGCAGTCATGCTGATATTCAGAGAAACGGCTCTCTTGTTGTTCTCATCATGTCATAAAAAATCATACGGTCATATCTCAAAAGTCCCCATTCATTTCCAGACACTAGCAATATTTCATAAACCATAAGTCGCATACTTTACCAGTTAACCAACTAGTGATCTCATACAGTATATTAGGCAGAACTGTCAACTCGATTTTAGAAAATCAGGAAAAGATTGTTTTGTTCACTAGAGACTCCATTCTCTGCCAAACATAGCAGCGTTGTCTCAACCAACGGCTCGATTGTGGGGCGGGACTTTCAGTTTGACTGACCAATGGCAGATGGACGAGAGTTCAAGAGTTCTGTTTCCACACTTCACCTTTAAAGGAACAGTATTTTTAATAGGGCTGGGTATTGACACAAATTTTACAATTCGATTCGATTTCGATTCACAAGCTTGCAATTCGATTTCGATTCGATTCAATATTGATTATTTTGGATATCAGTTACAATAAATGACAAATTTTCTCAAGGGAATCAAATCTCTTAACTAATGCTGTAAACTATGGGAGTCTAGTTGTAGCCTATAGGCTTCATTAGCCTAATATGAAGGTAATAATGAACTGTTTTGTAGCTATACAAACACTTAAATTATACTTTTATTTTTTTTTATAATAAGAAGATTATATAAAATATAAACATTTAAATGGTGGCTGTCATAAAAACTTGCCAGATTTATTCAAATATGCATTATATTGAAGAACATTCAGATTATAATGCATATGTAATATAGTGTATATATTTAGCAAAATGCTCCTCTCTAGAGTTATTTATTCTAGCTGACTAACGAGTTGATGTGGGTTTTCTGAGGTAAATATGACGATACATTGATTACAAGCTGTTTAACTGACGTCTTTCCACGGTTGAAACGCTGATTGAGTGAATCAATGTGACATGATCCGGATTTGGATAAGTTGTACTGTATCTTTAACACACTTTCAGATGCTCATTCATGTTTATTTGGCGCTGTGACTGGTATTATTAAGCCGGAAGAGAGATCAGCGCTGCTGCTTCTCCAGAGCGATCTCACGTCACAGCGACAAAACGCTATTTATGTTTTTGAATTCCTAAAGAAAATGGACGTGATTTGAAAATTGAGACTTTGTTTCATAGCAATAGTAACAAAGGACAAAGATTATTGCGATTTTTTGGATGCGCGCAGCCGCGATTACAATGTCCCATTCATTCAAATGAAACAGGATGACTAATCGATTCTTGAGATTTAAGAATCGATATCGGTTCGTAAAAATGACAATCGATTAATATCGAGAAATCGATATTTATTACCCAGCCCTAATTTTTAAGTGAATAATAAAGTAAATTACAGTCATTATTGATGTACTTCTGCATTGTACCTGACGTCAGTGGTGAGATGGTTTTCTTAACTGAAGTTCTGAAACTCTGTTCCTCACAGGGTCTTAGAAGACTCGGAATAGCAAACAAACTCATACAGACTATTTTTGTGAGACGTTTGTTGTCATTTTTATGCTTCATACTTTAACAACACATCCCTCACTGAGGTCTCTGTGAGCCCTTATCATCTTCCGTCTGTGTGTTTGTGGATGTCGTACTCTTCGTAAAGCGTACGCTGGATGTTTTTGCAGGTGGAGAACGAAGCAGAACCTGGATTACTGCTTCCTGATGATGTACGCCCAGACTAAAGGAACCTACTACGTACAGGTACGATTAAGCCAAATCACACTTACATTCATTTAATAAATTCCACTTTCAATGAAAGGATTAATTTCATTTTATTACCATCTTTGATCATATTTACCAGGGGTGCCAATAATTCTGACCACAACTGTATATGAATAACCATTTGAAGTGTATTATATGTTTAATAATAGATTTTTGGTCATACCACCCTGCAGTTAATATTTATTGTATTGAAGTACATTGTTTTATTTAATGGTTTTAGTTATGGGTAAACTCTAAGACTCACATGATCAATGCCATAGAAGTGTTTTACGGATCTCGTATCCATTGCTGCCAGAGAAACATCTCAACGCCAATTAAATAATACGTTTCCATGTCCAGGACGGCTGTTACAGTAAACTTCTGGACTCTTGTATTAGCGAAACAAATTCTGAACATCTGAGAACATTTAAAACCGTTTGTTTTTCTTTCTTCTCCCTTTGATAAAAGGCATATGTGACAAATTGGACCGAATTATCATTTTACGTACAGTTGACTCTGCTTTAAGCTGGCATAACAAAGTATAATAACTTCGTGAAAAATTACACGCTTCATCGTTTAGCCTTTAGATCCCCCCCCCCCCCCCCCCCCCCACACACACACACACACACAAAAAGAAGTGAACATGTCAGGATTATATGCAAATGACTGGGATCCTTCAGCATGCTCTCTCTCTCTCTCTTTCTCACAGTTAGAGGATGACATTGTTGCACGACCAAATTACTTCACCACGATGAAGAACTTTGCCCTGCAGCAGCCGTCCGAGGAGTGGATGATCCTCGAGTTCTCCCAGCTGGGCTTCATCGGTGAGGCTGCGCACCTCCTCACACACACACACACACTCACACTGCACAAAACAAAAACAAAACAAAATTTACAGAAATTGATTGTTATACTTGGTCCACTTTAGACATTCTACTAACTATAAATAACTCATCAGCTACATGTGAGCTAACCCTCGTTAGAGTATCAGTGGACTGATAGGTTAGGGGTCAGCGGGGCAGAATGAGTTGGCGTAGTTACAAACTTACTTTTTTTTGAATAACTAATGCAAATAACTTCGTTTTCCCATGTATTGACTGACAGCTCCTCATGTAGAGAGGAATTGTGTGTGTGTGTGTATGTGTGTGTAAACACGGGGATTGTAGATCAAGACTAATGTGAACATTTACTCCTCCCACTGACACAAATACAGATTCAGTGTTCCTCAAAATGAATAAACAGTGAAATGTAAACTCGGAATATTATGCAAATCTGCAATAATTAAATAACACTAATATACTTTATGTTTTTAATCTCACTTTACTAACCAATGTCTTTGCTGCTGACCTTCGATGATCCAATTTAATCATATTAAAAGCGAAAATGGCTTTTAGAAAGACCTCTGATTTGTTTAATTGTTGTTTATGGCTGCGCCCTCTACTGTCCAGTCGTGAGTTTGCATTTCCTTCAGCCTGAGGCTCTTTCACGTCTGCTGTGAGAGGACCTTCACTTTTGCCAAAATGGAGGTTTTTTTGTAAAAGCAAGGTGAGAAACTACACTGTACAAATGAATATGCTTTATCTAATCAATAGAATTGTGGCAACAGATTACAAGCAATATTATTAATTAAAATTATCAAATTAGAATTGAGTAATCAAATTATTCTTTAAAAGTTAACCATTTAAAATGAGTAAAGTTTACACCACAAAAATTTAACAAAAATACCTCAGTAACAGACAGACGTCAAAGATTAATTAAGAACTCTTTATTGTATATTGGCAACATTGAAGACTCCTGATGTTAACAAGCAGAATCACTGAAGGAGAAAACCAGCATTTTAAAACAAACACCGACTTACATTTATGTTTTTTTGTGTAGTTGTAAGTTTTACTCATTTTAAATGGTTAACTTTTAATTAATTAATTTGATTAATTATTACTCAATTCTAATTTGTTAAATTTAATTAATAATATTGCTTGTAAACTGCTGTCAATTTTTTTTATTAGATAAAGCATATTAATTTTTACAGTGTAATCCAAATGCATTGCTTAAAAAAAATTGTTACGTTTTTTTGTAGAAGCACAATATTTGAACACATTACTTTTAAAAGTAATTTTCCCCAACTCTGTGAAGTTATTTGCAATTCTACTGTACAATACACTGTAAAATTGAATATGCTTTATCTAATCAATAAAATTGTGGCAACAGATTGCAAGCAATGTTATTTATTAAATTGAACAAATTAGAATTGAGTAATAATTAATCAAATTAATATTCTAATTAATTCTAATTTGTACAATTTAATTAATAATATTGCTTGTAATATGTTGCCACAATTTTATTGATTAGATAAAGCATATTATTTTTTTCAGTGTATGGTATTGTAAAGCGTAACACCCAAAACAGCTGTAAAAATTCATAAAAAACAAAGTGTTTTTAACATAGTTCTGTAAGTTTTAAAGTTTCTGCTTTTAAACCCTACAAAAATGGTCCGCATTCCCTTCCATTGTAAGTGCCTAACAAATGAAAACTAGAGATCTAAATTATATTTTGTGCTAACCAGATGTTCTCAACTGAGCTTAAGTTGTAATGACCGTAATATTCAATTAAGAAGATTTATCATTTTTCCTCACTAACTCGTGTGACTAACGTGAACTATTTTCTCTTGCGCCCTCTAGTGGCGACGTCACTAGGTCATCATGTGGGTTTGGCACATCAGGAGTGAATAATGACAGAGTTTCCCCCAACTCTATTGTTTTGGTACTTCAGTTCTCAATCCCTTCATCCAGGAGTTTAACTTGGCTAACCGTGTGAGATGAATCAGTTGTGTTGAATTAGAGGAATGAAGCTCTCCGCAGTCAAACCTGTGGAACTGGCAGCCGCAGTGATTGCTCTGCTATGATGTGTGTGTGTGTTTGAAATGAAGGCTAATTATGTTGATGATGGTGATCAGTGATGGCTGAGGGAAAGGATTGATTTTGAGAGCTCTCGGCTCAGAGAAGTGGAAACTCACCGCTGGGTCGAGTTGGTGGAGAAAATGAAGACTGTATGAAGTACAGCAGCTGTAAGAGACGGGAAGTGGCCGTGCGAGGGTCACGTGACCAACGGTCTATAGCCTTAGAAAACAGCAGCACTTTGTGTCCGATCCTCACCAGCGTTTACTTTTCATTTTATCAGTTCAGTTCAGTTTTAATTTGGGGTTTTCATAAGCTTGTAAGCCATAATCATCAAAATTACAACAAATAAAGGCTTTAAATTTGCATATAATGAGTCTATATGAAGAGTTCAGATGAAAAAGCCTCTAAATGCCATTTGAAATTTTCTTCTAAAATGATCATTTTTATCAAGCTTGTATATTTAAGTTCAGTAATTTCACTTAAATGGCAATGAAGATTACCTATTAATTGTCATTTAAGTGAAATTACTGAACTTAAATATACAAGCTTGATAAAAATGGTCATTTGGTATTATGTTAGTTTTAGGTTTTAAGTTGAATTACTGAAATACTATGAATAATAGTACATTTATAAAGTAACTTCAATAAAATGTGTCTATCACTAACACTCTCAGTGGACTGATGGTTTGTTGGCGTGACAAATACATTTTCAACGGATGCCTTTACTCCGCACAAGGGCTGATGGCAAACACACTCTTCATTGTTAGTTGACTAAATTTAAAGCGGCTGTTCTTTAGATGAACACACGTCCGTTGTGTCGGGTCGGCTGGGACTGGTTTGATCCATGGACTTTAGTCATGATCAGTCATGTGATGTGATGATGATGATGAGACTCCAGCTCAGACCAGTTTAAGATGGTGACTGGCTTCTAGCTGGTCCAGATGGTTGATCTGGTTTCTGACCATGTTGGTCGAGCTGGTAGAGCATTTCTTCCACAATTTACACAATCTTTATTTTATTACTTTATTAGTGTATCAACTAATTATATTAATATAATTAACTAATTTTATTTTAATTATATTATTTGGTTTATTCAATAAACAAAACGAACAAATTGACTCTGAAAAAGATTTGTTCATTTTGTCGGACAGGAGAGTCACGAACGCGCATCACAGAACAGAGCAAGGCGAGCATTTGAGCTTATAAAACTTAAACTTTGTTATTTATTTATTAAATGAGCGATCGTTTCGCTTGATAAGACCCTTATTCATCGTCTGGAATCGTTTAAAGCCCTTTGAACAGTTTGCACTGAAACTGTCTTTTGGACCTTGAACCGTTTGGACCCCATTGAAGTCCCATTGGATGACATGAGGGTGAGTAAATTATCAGCAAAAGTTTTTTTTTTAAAAACTGAACAACTCCTTTAATATTAATTTAATTAGGCTGCTTAAATTTATATATTTTGGGGGTGGGACGTTTGCCTATTCTGTGCTCACGGACACGTAAATCTTGCCACAAAACACTGGCAGGAGTAATGATGATAAATGTGTTGGGGAAAAAATAGCAAGAAGACATTTTAATTGTTTATTAATAAGCTAGTGTTTTCTATGGAAGCTTGTTTCCGCCATAGAATGAAAAAAATAAAAGGTAATTGCGACTTTTTATGTAACAATTCTGACTTTTTTTCTCACAATTGCGAGTTTACTTCTCGCAATTCTGACATTATTTCTCAGAATTGCGAGATATAAAGTCACAATTGCGAGATATAAAGTCAGAATTGTGAGATATAAACTATTCTGAGAATAGAATTGTTAGAATTGGCCTGATAAGTCGCAATAGTGAGTTTATATCTTACAATTCTTAGAAAAAATGTCACAATTTCAACATATAAACTCGCAATTATGTTATAAAGTCAGAATTGTGAGATAAGTCGCACTTCTGTCTTTTTTTCTTGCAATTCTGACTTTATATCTCGCAATTCTGGCTTTATATCTCGCAATTCTGGCTTTATATCACACAATTCTGACTTTATATCACACAATTCTGACTTTATATCACACAATTCTGACTTTATATCACACAATTCTGACTTTATATCACACAATTCTGACTTTATATCTCGCAATTCTGACTTTATATCTCACAATTCTGACTTTATATCTCGCAATTCTGACTTTATATCTCGCAATTCTGGCTTTATATCTCGCAATTCTGGCTTTATATCACACAATTCTGACTTTATATCACACAATTCTGACTTTATATCACACAATTCTGACTTTATATCTCGCAATTCTGACTTTATATCACACAATTCTGACTTTATATCTCGCAATTCTGACTTTATATCTCGCAATTCTGACTTTATATCACACAATTCTGACTTTATATCTCGCAATTCTGACTTTATATCTCGCAATTCTGACTTTATATCACACAATTCTGACTTTATATCTCGCAATTCTGACTTTATATCTCGCAATTCTGACTTTATATCTCGCAATTCTGACTTTATATCTCGCAATTCTGACTTTATATCACACAATTCTGACTTTATATCTCGCAATTCTGACTTTATATCTCGCAATTCTGACTTTATATCTCGCAATTCTGACTTTATATCACACAATTCTGACTTTATATCTCGCAATTCTGACTTTATATCTCGCAATTCTGGCTTTATATCTCGCAATTCTGACTTTATTTCTCGCAATTCTGACTTTATATCTCACAATTCTGACTTTATATCTCGCAATTCTGACTTTATATCTCGCAATTCTGGCTTTATATCTCGCAATTCTGACTTTATTTCTCGCAATTCTGACTTTATATCTCACAATTCTGACTTTATATCTCACAATTCTGACTTTATATCACACAATTCTGACTTTATATCTCGCAATTCTGACTTTATTTCTCGCAATTCTGACTTTATATCTCGCAATTCTGACTATATCGCGCAATTCTGATTTTATATCTCGCAATTCTGACTTTATATCTCGCATTTCTGACTTTATATCTCGCAATTCTGACTTTATATCTCGCAATTTTGACTTTATATCTCGCAATTCTGACTTTATATCTCGCAATTGCGACTTTATATCTCGCAATTCTGACTTTATATCTCGCAATTCTGACTTTATATCTCGCAATTTTGACTTTATATCTCGCAATTCTGACTTTATATCTCGCAATTCTGACTTTATATCTCGCAATTTTGACTTTATATCTCGCAATTCTGACTTTATATCTCACAATTCTGACTTTATATCTCACAATTCTGACTTTACATCTCACAATTCTGACTTTATATCTCGCAATTCTGACTTTATATCTCGCAATTCTGACTTTATATCTCGCAATTTTGACTTTATATCTCGCAATTCTGACTTTATATCTCGCAATTCTGACTTTATATCTCGCAATTTTGACTTTATATCTCGCAATTCTGACTTTATATCTCGCAATTCTGACTTTATATCTCGCAATTTTGACTTTATATCTCGCAATTCTGACTTTATGTCTCGCAATTCTGACTTTATATCTCGCAATTCTGGCTTTATATCACACAATTCTGAATTTATATCTCGCAATTCTGACTTTATATCTCGCATTTCTGACTTTATATCTCGCAATTCTGACTTTATATCTCGCAATTCTGACTTTATATCTCGCAATTCTGACTTTATGTCTCGCAATTCTGGCTTTATATCTCGCAATTCTGACTTTATGTCTCGCAATTCTGGCTTTATATCTCGCAATTCTGACTTTATATCACACAATTCTGACTTTATATCTCGCAATTCTGACTTTATATCTCGCAATTCTGGCTTTATATCTCACAATTCTGACTTTATATCTCGCAATTCTGACTTTATATCTCGCAATTCTGACTTTATATCTCGCAATTCTGACTTTATGTCTCGCAATTCTGGCTTTATATCTCGCAATTCTGACTTTATGTCTCGCAATTCTGGCTTTATATCTCGCAATTCTGACTTTATATCTCACAATTCTGACTTTATATCTCGCAATTCTGACTTTATATCTCGCAATTCTGGCTTTATATCTCACAATTCTGACTTTATATCTCGCAATTCTGACTTTATATCTCGCAATTCTGACTTTATATCACACAATTCTGACTTTATATCTCACAATTCTGACTTTATATCTCACAATTCTGACTTTATATCTCGCAATTCTGACTTTATATCACACAATTCTGACTTTATATCTCGCAATTCTGACTTTATATCTCGCAATTCTGACTTTATATCTCACAATTCTGACTTTATATCTCGCAATTCTGACTTTATATCTCACAATTCTGACTATATATCGCAATTCTGATTTTATATCTCACAATTCTGACTTTATATCTCACAATTCTGACTATATATCTCACAATTCTGACTTTATATCTCGCAATTCTGACTTTATATCACACAATTCTGACTTTATATCTCGCAATTCTGGCTTTATGTCTCGCAATTCTGGCTTTATATCTCACAATTCTGACTTTATATCTCGCAATTCTGACTATATATCTCACAATTCTGACTTTATATCTCGCAATTCTGACTTTATATCACACAATTCTGAATTTATATCTCGCAATTCTGACTTTATGTCTCGCAATTCTGGCTTTATATCTCGCAATTCTGACTTTATGTCTCGCAATTCTGGCTTTATATCTCGCAATTCTGACTTTATGTCTCGCAATTCTGACTTTATATCTCGCAATTCTGACTTTATTTCTCGCAATTCTGACTTTATATCTCGCAATTCTGACTTTATATCACACAATTCTGACTTTATATCTCGCAATTGTGACTTTATATCTCGCAATTCTGACTTTATATCTCACAATTCTGACTTTATTTCTCGCAATTCTGACTTTATATCTCACAATTCTGACTATATATCGCAATTCTGATTTTATATCTCGCAATTCTGACTTTATATCTCACAATTCTGACTATATATCGCAATTCTGACTTTATATCTCACAATTCTGACTATATATCGCAATTCTGATTTTATATCTCGCAATTCTGACTTTATATCTCGCAATTCTGACTTTATATCTCACAATTCTGACTTTATATCTCGCAATTCTGACTTTATGTCTCGCAATTCTGACTTTTTATCTCGCAATTCTGACTTTATATCTCGCAATTCTGACTTTATATCTCGCAATTCTGACTTTATATCTCGCAATTCTGAGTTTTCTGAGTCCGTTTGGCTGTAAAGATGAAGTTGACGATGCTGACTAGTGAAAAGTGAACGTGCCTATAGAGAGAAATGCAACTTTTAAACAGATTACATTACCTAAGAGTATTTGTTTTCAATTTGAATTGGTTCATTTAAAAGTAGATGTTTCAAGCTTTATTTCTCATGTCTGTAGGGCAAGTATTCGCTGAGTTTCGACACACAAACACTTGGATATGCGCCTAATAATAGCACACATTTATCTAGGTTAACGTTAGAGTGAGACGGATTATTCCTCTATATGTTTAACAAATCGAATTATGCAAATTGTGTCGGTGGGGAACTGATTGGACGGTTGTGGTTTGCTATTGGCTGATCTCATGTGAGTGACAGGTTATAGCCCCGCCCCCATCATCAGAGAAGAGCAGCTGCGAGAGGAACTGATTCTGAGTCGAGATCACCAGGAACATGAGTTTAAAACAACAAGGATAAATTGTTAAGCATAAAAAATGAAATATTCCATTAAAAATAGAAATTGTCAATTTCATGGTGAAGCTTGTATGAACGGTGCTTTGCTAATTCAGGCCAAGAGCCCTGGTTATTTTTGCAGTAATGAGCAAGACGGCTGCCAAGCAAGATGAGGTTCAGAGTAAAACAGCCTAATCGCAGAAAAGAAACGAGCTGACATGCCAGAGCAAAGATAAATCCCCATGATGCATTTCACACTCCTGCACTGAACACCAGAGCATGTGACCCGGCCAGTCCTGGGTATTAACACCTCGCTCAAGTCAGCTCATTTCTGTCTTTTACACACACACACACACACACACACATGTTTATTTCTCTGGAGTCTTTCTCTGCTCTTTTACTCTAATAGGTCCCAAAGCAGCAGTGAAGCTGTGATTGATGCTGCTCTCTGTCCGTATCACACACACACACACACACATCTTCTGTGCACTTTGTCATTTCAGTCTCCTACACACACAATCATACACACAACTGCATTTTTAAATAACTTCCCCTCCCTCTCTTCTCTTCTCTGATGACGAGGGCGGGGCTATAAGCCGTCACTCACATGAGATCAGCCAATAGCAAATCACAACCGTCCAATCAATTCCACAGACACAATCAAGCCCCGCCCACATGTGTTCTTGTTCCTGAAAAGACTAGTTTAGTCAGTATCATGATTTTAATGATCTCCCCCTGCCTGTTTTTGCGTGTCTGGATGAGCGTGTTCTCCTGCTGTCAGTTAGCGTAGCGGCTAGCACAGCGCTGTCGCTAGCAGATCCTCACGCCTCACACACAAGCTGCTAACTGGAGTGGCAGTGGGAAGACCGAGCTGTTCACATATGCACCAGTATAAACACACACATTCACTCTTTACATTGGTGTTACATTGGCAGATACTTTAATATAAGTACAACTTAAAGGGATACTCCACTTTTTTGGAAATAGGCTCAGTAAAGTTTCCTGATTATTACGCAGGAGCGAGAGTTTAGTTCCTAGCCATATCAGCCTAGAAAATCACAACTTTACATTTTCAGTCAGTCTTAGTACTCGATTTAACTACAGAAGAAGTTTTAAATATCTTTTTTTTTTATTTAGAAATGCTAATGGTCTTGTGCTCTTCAATGATGTATGCTAAGCTATGCTAAAAGTGGTGCCGCCAGAACCGGAGATCGGCTGAATGGATTCAAAAACGGTAAAACTCAACAGTTTAACTCTGGGGGAGTTGTAAAATGAGCCTTTTTCCCAAAAAAGTGGAGTATCCCTTTAAAGGAAGTGTGAGAGAGTGTCAGTTTGCACTAGATCCACCAGAAACATGCTAGTGTTGGCCATACAAAAACATTTGTGTTTATAATACCGGGGTAAATTAACTTTTTAACCTTTTATACTTTGGTTGCACCGTTAGTGATGTCATATGGTGTCGCCAGCCAATGTTATTTCCGTGTGGACGCCGGTCACGCTGAAGCCGTTCCCCAACGCATTCAGAAAGGGAACCACAACTCGCTTGCTCTGACTATTTTAGGAAATTGAAATATGTGAAACATTTATTAAAAAGGCCATATAATGCCCTTGATGTTGTTTCAGGCTCTCCTAGAACAGGATTTCCAGCTTGAATGTTGATTATTCTCCTCATATTCTCCATTGTTGCGGCTCCTCTCTTCCCAGTCTGTCAGTAACGCTCTGTTCACTTCCTGTCTCTATGAAGCCCCTCCTCCTGAAAGCACACTGTTCTCTGATTGGTCGGTTGGCGTACTATGTTGTGATTGGTCAAGCGCTTCGAGTGTGTTTGGGAATTGTCCTGCCCCTTTCCATAACCGCCAGTTTATCACACTACTAACTAACTCAACCAGGCCCCGCCCCTTTATCCTGCGCATTAATTATTATAATGAGGAATATTGTGACGTGTTCGGAAACTCGAGACTACAGTGGAGGCGTTTCAGGAGTTCAGACACACTGACACTCATATAGAGGAGAACTGGGACAGCAACATCACACACTGAACACAGATGAAGATGGAAAGACAAAATACGACCCACTTATGAAAGTAAATAAGGTCTATTTTGATTTCATGTTAACTGAGAATGACCGTGATCATAGAAGAACTGACAGAATTGTTCAGTAAGTAAGAGTAGGTGACTCTCCCGCACATGTGATAACGTATGTGTGGATTTCAGGAAGAAAGACATGAACTGAGGGCTTTAAATGTGGAGTTGACTATTTCAAATGAGGCTATTTCCTTTTCAGAGGTGTGTGTGTGTGTGTGTGTGAAGGTGAAGCGGCACATGCTCTCGATTCAGAGATAATTCATCACACACACACAGCCTTGAACAGCTGCCAAAGTTTTCCACAAATGGAGAGCTGAAGTTATTATAACATCTAAAAGCAACAGCACTCGTAGTGCCGATTAATCTCTCTGCGTCCTGATTGGTCTGTGAGGAGTTCATTGCTCTTTGTTTTAGACATTTATTCATGTTTAAATATTTATTCTAATTAATTATTGATCTTAAATGATTGTGTCTGGATAGCATTCTTTCTGACTTTGTGTTCAGTGTTCATAAGTGTGTGTGTGTGTGTGAGACAGTGAGTGAGTGAGAGAGACAGTGAGTGAGCGAGCGAGTGTGTGTGTGTGTGTGTGTGTGTCAATAATTCAAAAATAATGGTCAATGTTAGCCTGTGGGCGGGTCATACACTGGTCTAAACTAGTCTTTACAACATCAAACTACAACAAGCCATACCCTCTACCTCCCGTCACCCCCCACACACACACACACACACACACACGTGTGCTCATTAATAATGAAGCAGCCATTAAAAACAGCTGTGTGCTTTAAATAGACAGATCTTTCAAATAAGCATTCAAGGTCGAAGGTCCATCCCTTTTCTTGTACATTTTTTGATTAGATGAGATATAATATTTGAATCTGTCATATGGTCATGTTATAATGAACATCACCTATGGGGCATGTTGTCACACTTCCATTCTTTCTGGGTAAATCACTGTGTTAATGAAAACATAACCACATAATTGTACTCGACATGTAAAATGAATGTGGGGTAAAACTTTCTCACAAACTGGGAAAGTCTCAAAGCATTAGACATTAGACCCGCTCTCTCCCGCTAGACTCAGACTCGTATTGTAATATGACTTTATTGGCGTCACGCCCATGAAACCGGATCTGTGTGACGGGTGTGTGAGCGGATGTCCGATCCGAGCTGATGTGTTTTAATCTGGAGACGCAGGATGTTTCTGTGGTTGATGTCGGACTGTAATCCATAATGCATAAAACGGATGTCTCTTCTATTATAGATTACCAAAAACCAGACCCAGACAGTTCAGCAGCCAATCAGATCCTCTGACTGCGACCCAGACAGTTCAGCAGCCAATCAGATCCTCTCACTGCGACCCAGACAGTTCAGCAGCCAATCAGATCCTCTGACTGCGACCCAGACAATTCAGCAGCCAATCAGATCCTCTGACTGCGACCCAGACAGTTCAGCAGCCAATCAGATCCTCTGACTGCGACCCAGACAGTTCAGCAGCCAATCAGATCCTCTGACTGCGACCCAGACAGTTCAGCAGCCAATCAGATCCTCTGACTGCGACCCAGACAGTTCAGCAGCCAATCAGATCCTCTGACTGCGACCCAGACAGTTTAACAGCCAATCAGATCCTCTGACTGGGACCCAGACAGTTCAGCAGCCAATCAGATCCTCTGACTGCGACCCAGACAGTTTAGCAGCCAATCAGATCCTCTGACTGCGACCCAGACAGTTCAGCAGCCAATCAGATCCTCTGACTGCGACCCAGACAGTTTAGCAGCCAATCAGATCCTCTGACTGCGACCCAGACAGTTCAGCAGCCAATCAGATCCTCTGACTGCGACCCAGACAGTTCAGCAGCCAATCAGATCCTCTGACTGCGACCCAGACAGTTTAGCAGCCAATCAGATCCTCTGACTGTGACCCAGACAGTTCAGCAGCCAATCAGATCCTCTCACTGTGATCCAGACAGTTCAGCAGCCAATCAGATCATCTGACTGCGACCCAGACAGTTCAGCAGCCAATCAGATCCTCTGACTGCGACCCAGACAGTTCAGCAGCCAATCAGATCCTCTGACTGTGATCCAGACAGTTCAGCAGCCAATCAGATCCTCTCACTGCGACCCAGACAGTTCAGCAGCCAATCAGATCCTCGGATTGTGACCCAGACAATTCAGCAGCCAATCAGATCATCTAACTGCGACCCAGACAGTTCAGCAGCCAATCAGATCCTCTGAAACCCAGAGAGTTTGGAAGAACTTAATTAGAGGCCAATAAAAACGCAGTTATGAAGAACATCCTTCCTGCTGAATCTGATCCCATTTCATTTGATGAACTGAATTAATCTCATATTTGCAGAAAAGTGTTATCTTTAAAGTTATTTGCTGCACCACCTTAGAAGAGGAGCCTAGAGTCGTTAATATGAAGACGTAATTACTCTCAGAGCGCCTTTCCTATGATTGCATTATTGTTTTCTTTTCCTTCATCTCTCCTCCCGGGAGTTCCTCGTTTAAATCCGTGTTGAAAGTGGAAATCTGTGAGCTTTGATTTGTCTCCTGACTGCAGTCCGGTTTGGCCACGAAAGCTTCCTCAGGGCTGAATGTGTGTGTGTGTGTGTGTGTGTGTGTGTGTGTGCTGGGGTTATCAGCGATGCTCATGAATCTGTCCTGCTTATTTCAGGGAAGATGTTCAAGTCATTAGACTTGCCGCTGATCGTGGAGTTTATGCTAATGTTCTACAAAGACAAGCCCATTGATTGGCTGTTGGACCACATCATGTGGGTGAAGGTGTGCAACCCAGAAAAAGACGCGGTAAGAATTCTACATCTCTGTTTCCTCACTATAATTCATTCAGTGTCATCATCATGTCTCTTATTAACATGTGGAAAGGTTGATTTTTATAATAATAGACTGGGTCATGTTAGTCTCTTTTCAGAAAACAACCACCCGTTTCACCTAATACACATCTGGTCACATTAAAAAGTGGAACAACTAGTTGTTAAAGTCGCAGTGCACCTTTTTAATTCAGTCTTTTCGTCTCCCTCGTGTCGTTCCTATCCCATCAGACTTTGAATCAACAAATGAAGAACTTTGTAATGAAATGTGTTTCTGAACGTCCAGGAAAGCAAAACCTTGAATCTTCAATCGCCTCATGAACAGCAGAAGCTGTGAATCGAGCGGCTTCGTCATTCTCCATATGAGACGAACAGATTTCTTTTAGACTTTTATTCACATATAAACTGGACCTAAAACTAACTTTCAAAACGATAATGAAACCTAAACCTACTAGCCTAACTAATATACATTTTAAACATTATTAAAGATAACTAAACAATCAAATTACAAGCAAAAGCACAAATAAATACAATATAACAAAGATACAGATTAAATAAACAGTGTTTTTCGCGTAGGTCTGATAGTATTTTTCAGGTGCAGAAATGTAATAAAGTAAGCAAATGTACAATAACACTAATTAATAACATCATTATTAATGAATCCTTATTAGAGTTATTCAGTCGAGAGCAGTGAGTGAGTGTCTCTTTCTCTTTGTCGTGTGATTCACATTATAAACGCTGACATCATCGGGAATATTAGGCTACTGTCACTTTAAGAGTCTGATCTAATACACTGATGCACACGTTTACTGTCGTTCCCTCAACACATAACCCACTATGTTTACTATGTGTTTGCTATCTTTAGACATGATTGTGTGTGAATTTGTCGCTGAAGCACAAGATGTGAATGAGCTCAGTGCTTCGGGTGTTTGCACACACACACACACACACACACACAGAGTGAGTGACGAAATGAGCTCTGTTTCACGTCTTCTTGTGCTTGAATATTTAAACTGGCTCGGCTTAAAGGAGTAGTTCACTTTTAAATAAAACTTATGCTGATAATTTACTCACCCCCATGTCATCCAAGTCATTTGGTTCATTCATCGAACGAAATGAACAAGTTGACTCGGAAAAAGATTTGTTCAGTTTGATGAACGAGTTCGAACAGGAGAGTCACGAACGCGCATCACAGAACAGAGCAAGGCGAGCATTTGAGCTTATAAAACTTAAACGTTGTTATTTATTTATTAAATGAGCGATCGTTTCGCTTGATAAGACCCTTATTCATCGTCTGGAATCGTTTAAAGCCCTTTGAACAGTTTGCGCTGAAACTGTCTTTTGGACCTTGAACCGTTTGGACCCCATTGAAGTCCATTATATGGAGAAAATCCTGGAATGTTTTCATCAAAAACCTTCATTTCTTTTCGACTGAAGAAAGAAAGACATGGACATCTTGGATGACACGGGGGTGAGTAAATTATCAGCAAAAGTTTTTTTTAAAGTGAACTACTCCTTTAAACATTCGTGGTGATGCAGGAAGTCGTTCAGGTTCAGGTTTACTGATTATAGCCCATTTCATACACAGGTAACCCAATGTGCTTTACATAATCATAACAGTTAAGAAATAATTTATATAGTGTACATCAATCAATATTTATATACATCAATCAATCAAAAAAAAAAAAACCATCATTACATAAAATAAAACCATGTGACATAGGGGAAAAAAGGGTCAGTAGAAGGCATCGTGGAAGAGTTTTGTTTTTAATCTGGATTTAAAAATAGAGATAGTGGTTCATGTTTGTTCTCCTTCATGCATTGTTATGATTCATAGAAATATTACGGGCCGACTGGAGAGTGACGCTGCACACATACATAGAGCACATTAAAACTGGTCAGTCGAGGTCGTTTAACACGGGAAATCTCATGTCTTGATGAACTTTTCGAAGCTTGATAGAGTGGACTTGTACTGGAGAGACAGAAATCACTCTGCCGTCATTAAAACTGGAAGAAGAACAGGATTCTTGTGGCTCTGGAACAACACGAGGGGGAGAAAATGATGTGAAAATATGAAAATTGCTGACTTTAATGCAGTGAGATAACTCGTCTTAGGAGTGTGTGTGTGTGTGTGTGTGTGTGAACGTAACTCGGTTTAAAGTCGACCGATCAGATGTTAATGCATCTCTGCTTTGTAATATTTCTTTTCAAATGCAGTGTGTGTGCGGCCAAAATGAGCTCTGGATAATTCTAGCCTGTGGCTTTTGTTGAAAGTGTGTGTGGTCGTGATTGGACGTAAATGATGTCATCTGTCCCGCAGAAACATTGTGACCGGCAGAAAGCAAACCTGCGCATCCGCTTCAAGCCGTCCCTCTTCCAGCACGTCGGCACACACTCGTCACTCGCTGGCAAGATCCAGAAACTCAAGGTGATCTGTCTTATTCACTTATGTTTCATGTGTGTGTGTGTGTGTAATAATTGTCCTCAGTTGTAATCCTCCAGAAAGCGTTCTGCTTCAGGTCTATGTTCGTTTCTCTCCAGAGAGTGTCCGAGTTACAAACCAGAGAGCCAAAATATCTGATTATGATCATTAAAAATGCTTATATTTTTATTCTGTTTATTCCCTCTGAATGAATCATGAATCGCCATGGCGACGAGTGTTGGTGTTCCCTGTCGTGTTGATTCGTCTCCTCGGCTGTCGATGTGTGTGACCTTAATCACTGCCGTTATTCTCATTTACTAACTAGACAACTTCTTTGATTTCTGCGTTTCATAGCACATGTGGGCAGTGTTTATGAGGCTGTTGTGTGTGTGTGTGTTCAGGATAAGGACTTCGGGAAGCAGACGCTTCATAAGGGTCACGCTAACCCGCTGGCCGAGGTCACCACCAGCCTGAAGACGTACCAGCACTTCACCCTGGAGAAGGCCTATCTGGGGGAGGACTTCTTCTGGGCCTTCACACCGGTGGCCGGAGACTTCATACGCATACGCTTCTTCACACCCGTGCGTGTAGAGAGGTGAGCACACACACACACACACACACATCAACGCCAACATGCTCCGACAGACACTCTTACCCAAAAACATCAATGATCATGCAGTTTAATTAGAGAAATCTTGCCCAATATCGGCGTCTCCCTATTGGAAGATCTGTCAGCCTGGACATGTAGAGCGTTTCTTCGTGTGTGTGTGTGTGTGTGTGTGTGTGTAGTTTCCAGCTGGTCTACACAACATGCTCTTGGGAAGTGGAACACACAACCTAACTAACAACATTCAACATGCCGTTTAGTGTGATAGTGTAACGTTAAAGGGTTAGTTCACCCAAAAATGAAAATTCTGTCAGTAATTCCATTGGCTTGATCAATAGTACACGAAGACGATGGGCTCCCTAGCGTGATCCCCATTCAGGTGGGTTGCATACACAACCAGGACGTTTCTTGAGCAGCAAACCACATCAGTATATTATTCCCTCGGGAAGATTGCATGTTTTCTTGGATGGATGTTGGACTCATGAACAATAATCACATTGTTTGCATCCACCAAAACTGATTTGCCGAAATCAAAACGCAGAAAGTGAAAGGGATTTGCCGTTAGTGCAAGTCCAGATCGAACCGGACGCAAATCAAACAATGATTGGTCCCAAAAGAATGATGTAGAGTTTGTTATTGGCCTGATGCGCAAGAGTGTGGGCTGTGATTGGATGATGACCGGTGTTTTGATCCTTCTCAAGTGTCGTGTTGCTGTTGTATCGCTCAGTAGTCAGATCAGCATAGCAGTCAATAAACAGGACAAGGCAAATGAATTAGGCCCAATATACGGGACGTCCCGGCTAATACGGGACCGTTGGCAACCCTAGACCATCAGTCATCGTGAGCCACAGTCATCCATACATGTTTAACCCTAATGGAAAGTCCATGCATATTTCAGGCTTAATTGAGAGCTAATAGTGTTCGGCTGAATGAGAGCATTTGCCCATCGCTCACTGACGACTTCAGACTGCAGTAATCCCAGTTTAACCACCAGGGGCTTCCACATGTGTGATTATACAGTCCCAGTTTAACCAGTGCAGGGGCTTCCATGTGTGATTATAAGACTCAACGCTGTTTTTAGACACTTAAATATGTTTGAATGTCACTGTAGTGTCATCTGTGCTACTGGAGCTTTTCTCAAAACTCATTTTTAAACATTTGATCAGCTCGTAGATTCTTTCTGATCACGTGTTTGCGTGACTTGACTGACAGTAAGAGACTTTATATTATGCATTATATTGAAGAATTAACATTTTATATTGTGACAGTCTTTCCATTTCAAATAAATGCTGTTCTTTTTAACTTTCAATTCAGCAAAGAAAAAAACGTTATTATTGATGATAATCATAAATGTTTGTTGATCATCAGATCCTCATGTTTGAGTGATCTCTGAAGGATCATGTGACACTGAAGACTGGAGTAATGATGATGAAGATCACGGGAATAAATTACATTTTACTACAGTATATATTCACATAGAAAACAGATGATTTACACTGGAATAATATTTTACTGTTTTTACTGTATTTTTTTTTTACTCACCGACCATCTAGATATGTTTGGGGCCTCTGTGTACTCTATAAATAAATGCCTGATAAGATGATATATAAGGAAGCATCTGCGCATTGCTCTCCTTATGGAGTTAATATGATTGATGGTTTGGATGATATTTATGTGTGTGTGTGTGTGTGTGTGTGCAGGTATTTCTTCCGCAGTGGAAACATCGAGCACCCCGGAGACAAGCTCTTCAACACTACAGTGGAGGTTCTTCCTTTCGACGTGAGTCCCTGTCATTGTGTGTTTGTGTGTGTGTGTGTGTGTGTGTGTGTGTGTTTGCTCTGCTCACTGCAGCCTCTATAAACACACCAGATCAGTGCTGAAAGACTGTCTCAACTACTCAAAGCTTCAGTCAGTGTTCAACATATGACGCAGAGGCTAAGCTCCTGTTCGAGTGTCAAGACCTGAATTTATCAAAGTCTGCCATAACTGTGCAAGCATTGCTCATACTTCGAGTTAAGGACTTGTTTATACCCCTAACCTAAAGCGTTAAACGTGCCATGGCTCACTATTTGCACCACAGACACGCCTGATACCTCAAATCATGCTTTGGACGACATCCTCACAGCCACGAGAGCAAAAGATCAGGACTAATGAACACATGACATGTAATACAGAAAAGTATCGTGTACTTTCTTCACTGTTTGTCTGATGACAGATGTGAACGAGATAGCGATGAACACAACGGATATATTCACCAGAGAGACGGTAAATGGATATTCTTAGTCTTAAAGTCCCCCTGTAGTCAATCATTTTATCCCTTAAAACTACATATTTAAAAAAATGTCTTCATGTCTTAAAATATCTTGAATGTACGTAACTCGACACCCTTGCCTCATTTAGTATGCGTGGTTCTATGAATATGCAAATGAGCCCCGCCTCCACTCACTCACTCACTCACTGATCACACGTTGATCTGATTGGTTACAAGGTGGATTTCAAAGCGTGTTTTTGAGACTGTCACTGCAGTTTTAGCAATGCTGTCCACTTATCAACTTACACATGTGTGTGTTAGAGCGGATTAAACACACCACAAAAAACATTAAACGCTGGATTTTCACCACAGGGGGACTTTAATTTCTCCTAACTCCAGTGTTTTTCTGTTATAGAGTTAATAGAGTCTCATGAACGCAGTCGAGCACAGATCATCAACGGCAGGATTTTCATTAAATCTCTGTCTGAGAGATTCGTTTTTTTTTACCAAACCTGATCATAAACCGTGTCGCATCGGATCATTCTGGGATACTTTTGCATTTTTTAAAGCTTGGTGTTGGTTGCTATTCACTGCCATTATATCTGTTACTCCCCTCGAGTTTTAATAAAGGCTCAAGTCATTCCTGGATTTTCACGGGCATATTTATTCCATGACGGACATGTCTTTACATGTTCACTTGTTGCATTTCCAAATTGCCGTCAGAACTGGTATATAAATAAAACACAGAAAACGTAAATTAACCTTAAATTCTTGACATATTTGCAGACAATACTAAACAGAAATCACAAACTAAAAAATAAAGTATACATTTATGCAAATAAATGTTACAAACACAGTCACATAACACAAATACACGACAAAGAAAGAGAAAATATATATACCTCATTGGCCACATGAACTCGAGAGGGTAAACTTAGAAGGGAATTCGTCTTCAATCCTCAACAACAAAACTTATGAATAATCTTTACAATCTTCCATGGCCTTTTAGAAAACCGCAACACATTTCTCTCATCTAGATCTTAGCGAGTCTACCCATAAAGCGTCCCCATAGCAACAAATTATGATTTCCGCACGGAACAAAAAATAAGTTCCACCCTTTTCCTCACAGTTTTTAACAAAAGAAATAATCATGAAATTATTATTTATTGACCATGAAACATTTCAATCATATGATTTTTAACCTCATATATATATATATATTTTAATTGTGAACCATATTTAACAGAAATGCATAAGTTGCCTTTGATTGCAGCTACAATATCTCTGGACATATTTAAACAGTTCTACTGTAGTGGTCTAAAGAAAGAAAGAAGGGGCGTACGGCATTAGAACAACACAGGGTGAGTTAATGATGCCTTCGTTTTAATTTTAGGGTGAACTATCCCTGTAAATGTGACAAAAAATATATGAACATGAGTAGCAAGAGACCAAAGTGTCATTAAAGAAGCGGCGAATCATGAGAAAGCATCACTGCTCTACCCAGTCAAACTGGAGCAGATAGAGATATACTTGTGTTTTATGAGCTAATGCAACTGTACTGACACACAGCAATAAAACGTGACCTGCTGTGTGTGCGGTCGGCGCAGAGGAGATATTTTCTCCCGAGGGAGCGCAGACGAGGGGCGGCACTGTGATTTAAGATTACAGCCGGAAACGGACCTTCACCGCAAGATTAATCACGGGATTTTCTGAGAGAGAGAGAGAGAGAGCCTCCCTTTAATATCTCTCGTCCTTCTCCTCCCTGTCGGGCTGGTATATCTCTCTTTTCTCCTCATTTCCCTCTTTGTAAAGCTCCCTGAAGGGATGTTTATGGAGTTCAGCCGGATATAGGAAATTAGCAGAGAATGCCCTGGAGAAAGGAGTGTCTGTGGGCTGTTTTATGCTGTTAATGCAGTTTGGGAGATTAGAGCGTCGCTCTTCTTCGTATTTCGGGTCAAATCACAGCGTTTCGGTCCAGGGACCCAGACACAATATGTGTAAACCCATTATTTTTGCATCTGAAGTCTATATATATATATATATTCTGAAAGTGATTCTGTGTCTCTTTGGGATGATGGCACCATACGATGAAGTTCACTTGCAGGACACATGAGTTTGAAGTAGTGCACATTAAAGTAGTGATGAGAAATCAAATTCTCCTTGAGCTTCTGACATGTAAGAGGTCATCATCATATTATAAGAATATCCTGTAAGTTTCAGAACTGAAAACGCTTTTATTGACACCAGACTCAGGAAACGACTCGTTTCTGAGTCTTTTTTGAGCAGGGGAGTGAGCAAGCAAGCCTTTGTGAGTGAGTGAGCGTGTATATGTGAGAGTGTGTGTGTGTGTGCTGAAACACTTCTGTCCCTCTTGATCAGAATATTCAGTCGGAGAAAGAAGCACTGAAGGAGGGGAGAGAGAAGACGCCGAAGTACCAGCGCACAGAAGACGGCTTCATCCGAATAGGTGAGCGCACACCTGTCAAGTGCACACTAATTTATTAGTGAAGTGCACACGCAGTATTCACTTTAGACCCCTTTTGCGTCGACGTCACAGTTACGTCACGGCGCGAGCTGGAGGCAAAACAAAGTGAAAACTGGAGGCGGCCAATACAAAAACCAGCACAGATTCGTCTACATAATAAGGAGCTTAAATTACTTGTATTATTATTAAATGTCATCTTATTGTGTTGTTTGGTGCAGGTATCAATGAAAAATGAATATGCTGTATCTGAATTTTTTTATCTCTAGAAAATATTCACATGATTAAAATCGCACCGTATTGACACTCTTGACATTACAGAACTGCGGATCGTACACACAAGTCTTGTACAGGACCATATAGGCATCTAAAGATTTATATGCCCTCAGTTTCTCTTTACGGTCGGTTTCTCTATAAGGCAGGTGTAGAAGTCAGGCCACTCACCCGAGGTAACGTACGCTAATCCTGTCAGATCATCCATGCATTGAGTGAGCATGTAGGCGGCTACGGGTCGGCCAATCTGGTTCTGTCCGTTAAAAATAACTTTTGGAAATAACAATCGCGGTCCTGGACACTGAGTGACCTTACACATTAAGATAAAATCGGATTTTCTCCAGTCATTGTTAAAAAAACAAGCTAACAATCCTTGCTAACTCGCGTTAGTGAAGCGGCCAGAGGGATCGTTCTGCCTCCACCTAAGCTCCGCCCACATAAAAACGTCACCATGTTTACCAACTGTAAAAGGGTCTATTCAGCTCATAAACACTCATGCTCGTATGGAGCGTGTGAAAAGCATTGATGTGTACCTGAGATATATATGAATCCATATTAAATCTTGAATTTGTGTGAGTGAATCCTGAATGCTCTCGGTCTCTCTCTGCTTCGCTGATCTCGCACTCCAAATCCATGGAGGAAATCCTAGCAAATCTTGGTTGTGAAAAGCCTGAAGTGTTTTTGATCTGTTTGTCTGTCTCCCTCTCATGATGATGGTTATGTGTGTGTGTGTGTGATTACTGCGCCTCAGGGTTTATCAGAGCGCCAGTTTCCCCTTCAGTCATTAGTGTGCTGAATATAATCCAAGCAGACAGGAACCAGCACACATACATGCCAATCATTCAAAATATTTATCATCCAAGCTCAAATGACATTGTATCCAGCTCTGCTGTGTTTTCTGAAATATTTCACAGGAAATCATCTATGGGACGGGACGCTCTCAATGGTGTGTTTTTCCACTGAATCAGTTAAAGGTGGAGTTCACTTCCGAATGAACATTTACTCGCCCCCACTTATTACGTAACTCTATGGCTACGTTCACACTGCAGGGCGTAATGCTCAATTCCGATTTTTTGAAAAAATGTGATTTTTTTGCAAGGCCGTTCACATTTCCAATTAAATGCGACCTTTTGTGATCTCCTGTGTGAACGTGAACTGACCCAGAAGTGACCCGCATGCGCAGAAGAGTAATCAGCGGTCAACAACGTCACTTGTTTGCGAAATAGATATTTTTTCCATATGTTGCGAGCTTTTGTTTTATTATTATTATTGCCACAGCCCATATACAAACACAGACAACAATTATTTTATCGACGGGCAAAGTTTGCACATAAATGTACGATTTTTCCGATCCTCACCGACCTCGTCATAAAACCCGTTTAATTGAAAGTGCGCGTCCTCAGCGCTCCTTGCTTTGTCGCCGGTGTGACACTGGTGGCTGGTGTTGCCAGATTGGGTGTTTTTTCGCTTCATTTTAAGGCATGTTTACATGTGTTTTCGCCTGGAAGGCTCTATAGAAATCTGGCACCCTACTGTACAAAGTTAAACTGACAGAGAGCGCACGTTCACAGACACCAGAATGAACGTGTTCGCAGTAATGTTCATCAGGCAGTAATACAGTATATGAACGCGTTCATGCATTATCGTTCATTGAACGCGTTCAGGCACAACACTGGGAAAGAGACACGTCTGCAGCGGTTGAAACGCGTTGGAGTTAGCGTGTATTGGCTATAGCTACAGGTGCGTGCAATGACGTGCGGGTCTGATATATGTGACCTGGCCGTTCAGATTGAAGTCGCATTTCAAAAGATCGGATACATATCGGATTTGGACCACATACCCAAGTGGCCCGGGTCGCATTTGAAAAGATCGGATCTGTGTCGTTCAGACTGTCATGAAAAGATCAGATACAGGTCACATAGAGGCAAAAAAATCAGAATTAGGTCGTTTCAGCCTGCAGTGTGAACGTAGCCTATGTTGTCTTGCACATGATGGGCAGGTCGCCGTTGTAAAGGAGAATTTGTTCTCAAGCGGCCTACCTGGTCAAATAAAGGTTAAATAATAAAATAAAATAAAATGTGTGTCGCATCACAGCGAGTGCAGACCAGCATTAGTGGTTATAATGTATATAAATGTGTATTTTGTTGTAAATGTCGCTGGTTTGTCTCGATCAGACTCTTATTCCTCGGCTGGATCGTGTCGAGACTTCCATCTGACCTTCGACCCGTTGGACCCCATTGAAGACACTATATTGAGAAACATCCTGGAACGTTTTCCTCAAAAACTTTAATTTATTTTCTAAGAACAAAGAAACATATGGGCGAGTAAATTATCAGTACTTCCAGAAAAGAGTTTTTTTGTGATTGTTGCGGGCGAAAATCCTTGATTACGCGGCTCGTTTTCTTTAAAAATGCGATGGAATATGCGGGATATTTATGCAAATTTATGCGATGAAATTGTGGGAATTTGCAAAATTGCGGGAACTTGCAAAAACTGCGGTTTGATGAAAAAGAGAAAAAAAGTGATTCCCCCCCAACACCCTGTTCTCACTAGGCTAATATAAGAGTCATTTCTTATTACTTGATTGATAAGCAAGCATTCTACATCATAGAAAGTGCTGGGAATATTTAATTTCTCTTCTAGTTTTATTTTTATTGAATTTTCAAAATCACAGAGTTTGATATCAAGTACTTTACATTTCTTTTACACATTTTCTGATAAGTATAACATCTTATCAAACATGAGACAACAATAATTTGGGGGGAAAAACACAAAAAAAATATATTAAATTCCTTTAGCAGAGATACAGATCTTTGGGCTTTTTGATTTTTTTAAAAATTTTACAGACACAAAATACATTTTAAAGGCTGTTTTGAAATGAGCAAAGTTGGGTTTTGAGTCACTCCACTTAGTTTGATAAATATGAAATTTTCCTAATAATAGAAACAAATCGATAACATACATTTTTCTTGTAGGAAAGTCAAAATCATTTGTATGAAGTAAGACAGATTGCAATTCACTTTAAAACCTAGAAATTGAGACATCTCATTCTAAAAGATTGAAGAATAGGGACATTATTTGCGTAATTGCGTCACTTCATAACGTTCCCATGGAAACGGGGAAATGGCTGCTCTCGTGTGAAGCAAACGCAACATTTTTCAACTTTCTGCTAAGATACGTGTGACTTTTTTGCAATGAAAATGCGAGGATTATGAAATCATGCAAACCCCGCCTATTTTGAACCGAAATCGGGAATTTATGCGGCGTATTTGAAAAAATGCGGCCCCCGCATAAATATGCGGACTTTGGCTGATTTTGCATTGAAGTCAGCGATCGCATAATCGCGTTTTTCTGGAGGGACTGAATTATCAGGAAATTATAATTCTGAAGTGAACTACTCCTTTAAAGTATGAAGGTTTGTCCTGTCCTCACATGATCTCAGAAGAGTTGAACGTGTTGATGTGTGTGTGTGTGTCCTCAGGGAGGTTTGAGAACGGGATGGCGGAGGGCGAGGTGGACTCTTCCTTCGGGCCGCTGGAGGCTCTGAGACTCTCAGTGTTGACCGACTCTCCGGTGTGGGTCATTCTCAGCGAGGTACAGACTCTCACAGCTCATTCTCCTCATCTAGATCAGTGTTTCTCAACACTAATCAAACACACCTGATCCAACTCATCAGCTCTGTCACATATGTGATGGTGCAGTGTTGGGGGTCCTTGAGGAGCAGGATTGAGAAACACTGATCGAAAGAAATATTTATATAATCAAATACTTGAAGTCAGGAAGTGGATACTTGTTATACATTAAAATGTGGATATGTCTTTAAAGCACTAAAGCGCAAGACTCTTCGCTGTTCTCTGAGCTTCAGGTGTGTGTGTCAGTGTACTGGACCCTTAAACGGGAACTTAGCAACTATTTCAACTTAATAAAACTGTTTAGCAATCATTTGAATGGTTTAATAACCTGTTCTGGTGAGAATAGCGACTTCCCAGGCGGAAAACCAACCTTGCAACATCGCGACTAACGTCCCGGTAAGTTAGAAATAGGAAGTCTCATTAGAAGCGAGAACGATGGCAATTTGCTTTATGGCAATTCGACATAATTCTATGATACTGTGTGTGATGTATTACGTACTCGGTAGACACAGCTCCACACGATAGAGTCGGCCGGCTCTGATAATAACACATGCTCATGAGCAGCGGGGGAGCCGCAAGTGAGTTTTATTACGACAGTGTTGTGAAATATACGCCCACAGCTGTAGGGGGCGCTGATGAGAACATATGCCACAATAAAAGTGGAAATCAGCCAAAAAATGGCTAGAGTTGCCAAGTTCACCACTTGTAGGGTTTACAAAGAATGGAGTGAAAAGGGAAAAGCATCCAGTATGGGTCAGTCCTGTGGGCCAAAATGCCTTGTTGATGCGAGAGGTCAGAGGAGAATGGGCCGACTGATTCAAGCTGATAGAAGGGCAACTTTGACTGAAATAACCACTCGTTACAACCGAGGTATGCAGCAAAGACACAACACACACAACCTTGAACAGCAGAAGACCCCACCGGGTACCACTCATCTCCACTACACATAGGAAAAAGAGGCGGCAATTTGCAAAACTGGACAGTTGAAGACTGAAAAAATGTTGCCTGGTCTGATGAGTCTCGATTTCTGTTGTTCATTCAGATGATTTGGCGTAAACAGAATGAGAACATGATCATCATGCCTTGTTCCCACTGTTGGGCTGGTGGTGGTGGTGTAGAGGTGTGGGTGATGTTTTCTTGGCTCACTTTAGGCCCCTTAGTGCCAATTGGGCATCGTTTAAACGCCACGGCCTACCTGAGCATCGTTTCTGACCATGTCCATCCCTTTATGGCCACCATGTCCCCATCCTCTGATGGCTACTTCCAGCAGGATAATGACCATGAATCATTTCAAACTGGTTTCTTGAACATGTCAATGAGTTGACTGTACCAATATGGCCGCCACAGTCACCAGATCTCAACCCAATAGAGCATCTTTGGGATGTGGAGGAACGGGAGCTTCATCCCACAAATCTCCATCAACTGCAAGATGCTATCCTATCAATATGGGCCAACATTTCTAAAGACCTTGTTGAATCAATGCCACTTGGATTAAGGCAGTTCTGGAGGAGAAAGCGGGTCAAACACAGTATTAGTGTGTGTTCCTAATAATCCTTTAGGTGAGTGTATATATTCACAGACGTGCTCAAAGGTTTACACACACCTCACAGAATCTGTGAAAAGCGACAAATTTGGACAAAATAGGAAAGATAACACCAAATGCATGTTAAGTTTTATTTAGAACTATCCTTAATAAGATATTTTACATAAATGTTTACATATAGTCCTCCATATAGGGAGGGGGTTTGAACATTGTAACGTATATCGGGTAAAAATGTCAATGTTAGCTTTAATTTTATGGCACTGTACAATATGTCAAAAGGTCATCAAAAATAGAACCATATACAACATAATAGATTACAAACACAGACAAGACAAGAAATTACGCCAATCAGCTAAAAACAGAAATTAGATATACTGTATTTAGAGTTTTACACATAGTAAATCAGTAAACAAAATATTATATAATTGTAAGATAATATACAGTATAAGGCACTGGATATTAATTTCTCTTATAATTTAACTGTAATGTATATTTCTGAAAGAGTCTCTTCTGCTCATCAAAGCTGCATTTATCTAATCAACATACAGAAAAACAGTAAAATATTATTCCAGTGTAAATCATCTGTTTGTGAATATATAGTAAAGTGTAATTTATTCCTGTGATTTTCAGCATCATTACTCCAGTCTTCAGTGTCACATGATCCTTCACAAATCACTCGAATATGAGGATCTGATGCTCAAGAAACATTTATGATTATTATCAAATAATAATCTAGAATTGTTGTATAAAATTGTTGGGAACCCTGATACACTTTATACAGTTTTCGTTGACAATGAGAGAGTTGCGTGGAAAACAGCATTTATTTAAAAATCTAATCTTATGTGACATCATTGTCTTTATTGTCACTCATTTTGGTCAATTTAGTGCATCCCTGAATAAATACATTTTTAATTTTATATTAATTTGTTACAATGTATGTGTAATTCTATTTATATATATTGGTAGCACTTATATATTTTTATATATTACACTACAATATTTTTTCATTACTTAATATTAGTTAACTACTTTTTTTAACATGAACTAAGAATGAACAGCACTTTCCTCCGCATTTATTCATCTAAACATTAATTTTAGCATTTGCTAAGATATTAAAATCAAAGGTTGTATAGTTAACATTAATGCACTGTGAACTAACATGAACACATGATGAACAGCTTTATTTTTATTAACTAATATTAACAAAGGTTAGTAAATACAGTAACACATGAATTGATCATTGTTGCTTCATGTTAGTTCATACATTAACTAATGTTAACTAATGAACCTTATTGTAAAGTGTTACCAATATATTTTATAATTTGTATTTTACAAATTTTTATTTTTGTATTTTTATTTGTATTTTTGTATTTTACATTATATATGCAATTTTTCCTTTAGTGTTACTCATACAGCCAAATATTCCTTGTGTTGTGTGCACACAGACCCTGAGTGTCTCTCTCTCTCTCTCTCTCTCTCTCTCTCTCTCTCTCTCTCTCTCTCTCTCTCTCTCTCTCTCTCTCTCTCTCTCTCTCTCTCTCTCTCTCTCTCTCTCTCTCTCTCTCTCTCTCTCTCTCTCTCTCTCTCTCTCTCTCTCTCTCTGTCCAGATGTTCATCAAGAAAGCGGAGTGACTGATGTTCATCAACACCTGTGTGTGTGTGTTGAGCTCTCTCTGGTGCAGGACCTCGCTCCACACACAATGGTCCTGTAGCGCCACCCGCTGGACACAGCAGAGGACCACACACACACAAACACACACACACACACACACATACAGACTGATGATGACAACGTTGTCTTTTCTAAGCTGTATTTATATGTACATAAACTCACGGTTGAGTTCTGTAATTACACTGGTCTGTCGTCACGGGCTCTGGACGCTCTCGCCCGTTACACACACACACACACACACACACACACTTGGACTTCAACTAATGCTGCTTCTGGGATGGAGGACTCTTCTTAATTTCCTACTCGAGATTTGATTTTCAAACTTCAGTTTGTGTTGTACATTAGTTGGCACATGCTTCTGCTTAGGCTCCTCCAAATGGTGTGTATTTATTGTATTTATGAGGATACATGAAGAGTACACACACACGCACTAGAGATGTGTTAGTTCTGCACAGGTGTGTGTTTCCACAGTGAGGAAAGAGGAGTGTGTACTGTAACTAGATCTGCTGCTGAACTCTTCTTCTTATAATTAAAATCTAATCAAGAGGGAAACCATCCCAACTTTTCATTTATACAGATCCTTTATTATTATTATTATCAGCATTTTTGGTTGCACTTTATCTTTAAGTGAAATACATTGCACTTGTTTAAGTATTGAGTGATATTAATTAACTATGTACTTTAGGGTTAGTTACTTGTAATTATGCATAATTGACTGTTATTTACTACATCATTCCTTGTCAAACCAACCAGATTCATATGCTGCACACCTCTCGTACATCTTCGTACGAGTGGGTCTTGGCCATTAGAATTGGCTTTATGCACAGCTGCACTACTTCCTGAACTTCAGCCAGCTCCTTTTTTCCTGTCTGCCATTATTGGACAAACTTAAATATTTCAGGTGTGTCTGATTATTGTTGCTGTGACTACTGAGGTCAGGCACACCTGAATTAATCAATTTGTCCAATAATGGCAGACAGGAAACAAGGAGCTGGTTGAAGATCAGGAAGTAGTGCCGCTGTGCATAAAGCCGATTAGTGACAATACCCACAAGTTCCTGCAGAAAACTTCGACATCTACGACTGCTCTGCGAATCACTCCCACAATCGGCTCGCCTCCTGGGATGAAGAGTCCAATCTCCAAAGCAGAGGATTCCCACTGGACAGGGGAGTCTTCCCAGCATTCATTATTCCTGAGACATGCATTGCCCATAATGAATGAAAGCAAACTCAGTTTGCACAATGTTTCAGTGCCAGAAACACCGTTCACAGTTCTAGGAAGTTTGTGTTCTGAAGCGAGTCGGGACATTCTGCCCTCGTCCGCTGCACCCCAACATGTGCGCAACGATTCTGACTTCACCACTTTCCTCAGACACCTCAGCGTAGTCCTTGAGTTCAGGAATGAGCGGTTTATCCAATAACAGAGACCGCTCATGCAAAGTGACAAAACAATCACTTTGCGTTTGAGGTGATGCTTCGGACACAAATGCTGCACTGCTGTCCAGTGTTTAAACTCTCAAACCATAGTCTGAATGGGACCCTCCTCCTTCTCTGATAAAAGGATAGATAGCCACGAATTAAACTGATACACTTGATACAGGTCTGAGTTCAGTCTGAGACTAAGTCTATTATCTCCTGTGTGGACACCCGCAGCTTTTTGTCTTGTTTATTTTCGTTATTCATTTATTATAACTTTTGTATCCATCTTCCTTTGCTTCTGTGACTGAGTACAGAGGAGCAATGCAAATAAGCTGATCCTTTGAGACCCGCAATTCTCTGTTCAACTGCTCCAACACTTTTCCTGAACACTCGTGTGGCTAATGAAAGCTAAAAAGGACAGTCAAAAAAATTGCAAGCCTGTTGTATTTCCTGTGTGCTGGCTAGATGCCTATGTGGAAATATCCATCTTTCAAATCTACCAAGATAAACCAGTCTCTGGGACAGATAATGAGACGTAAACCCCTTTAATGAGCAATAGACTTTCTGGAAAGGCAGGTTTCAAAAGCCTTTATTCTTTTTATGCAGGTGACACTGTAACACTCCCCTTGTAGTATGAGGTCTATATACAAATTAATGAGGGCTTTACTCTCAATTTAATGATTGAATGAAAAAGTATCAATCAAACCATAATTGGTAGCAAATCACAAGTTGTCAGGATACGGTGTGGATGACAGTCCCCAGGTGGTGCAGAGGGGGCGAGGAGCCAAGGTGGAGCCAGAGGGATGAGGGAGCCTGATGGAGCCGTAAGGACGACAGTCCCGAGAAGGTGTAGAGGGGGCGAGGAGCCAAGGTGGAGCCAGAAGGACGACAGTCCCCAGAAGGTGTAGCAGGGGCGAGGAGCCAGAAGGACGAGGGAGCCTGATGGAGCCGTAAGGACGACAGTCCCCAGGTGGTGCAGAGGGGGCGAGGAGCCAAGGTGGAGCCAGAGGGACGAGGGAGCCTGATGGAGCCGTAAGGACGACAGTCCCGAGAAGGTGTAGAGGGGGCGAGGAGCCAAGGTGGAGCCAGAAGGACGACAGTCCCCAGAAGGTGTAGCAGGGGCGAGGAGCCAGAAGGACGAGGGAGCCTGATGGAGCCTTAAGGACGACAGTCCCCAGGTGGTGCAGAGGGGGCGAGGAGCCAAGGTGGAGCCAGAGGGACGAGGGAGCCTGATGGAGCCGTAAGGACGACAGTCCCGAGAAGGTGTAGAGGGGGCGAGGAGCCAAGGTGGAGCCAGAAGGACGACAGTCCCCAGAAGGTGTAGCAGGGGCGAGGAGCCAGAAGGACGAGGGAGCCTGATGGAGCCGTAAGGACGACAGTCCCCAGGTGGTGCAGAGGGGGCGAGGAGCCAAGGTGGAGCCAGAGGGACGAGGGAGCCTGATGGAGCCGTAAGGACGACAGTCCCCAGAAGGTGTAGCAGGGGCGAGGAGCCAGAAGGACGAGGGAGCCTGATGGAGCCGTAAGGACGACAGTCCCCAGAAGGTGTAGCGGGGGCGAGGAGCCAAGGTGGAGCCAGAAGGACGACAGTCCCCAGGTGGTGCAGAGGGGGCGTAGAGCCAAGGTGGAGCCAGAGGGACGAGGGAGCCTGATGGAGCCGTAAGGACGACAGTCCCCAGAAGGTGTAGCGGGGGTCAGGAGCCAAGGTGGAGCCAGAAGGACGACAGTGCCCAGAAGGTGTAGCAGGGGCGAGGAGCCAAGGTGGCGCCAGGAGGACGACAGTCCCCAGAAGGTGTAGCAGGGGCGAGGAGCCAAGGTGGCGCCAGGAGGACGACAGTCCCCAGAAGGTGTAGCGGGGGCGAGGAGCCAAGGTGGAGCCAGAAGGACGACAGTCCCCAGGTGGTGCAGAGGAAGCGAGGAGCCAAGGTGGAGCCAGAAGGAATACAGTTCCCAGATGGTGCAGAGTGGAGCTGGAGGCAGATTTAAGCAGCAGTGGGGAGCCAAATGGGCTGATGGGAGCCAGCGGAGGCAGGGCCGGGTAACGGAAGATCTTGGTAGAGGAGGCTGAGAAGAGGAGTGAAGAAGGCTTGGTAGGACCATCGGCGACGAAGAAGAATTGGACAAAATCATCTGTGACGAAGAAGTCTTGGTTTTTGGTGGAACCATCGGTGAGGGGAGACTTTGGGGAATTATACCATTTATCAAACCATTTATATGGACCTGGCACAGCTCAGCCTCACCAGCGGGAAAATGGGCGGGGCTCCATTACGTTCTGTCGTACTCCAATAATATTCCCTCCTCACTGGATGTTGTTGCCAGCTCACTCTCCCTGTGGGGCTCAGGCTTCAGGATGAAAATGGCCACAGTTTGTGTCCTCCGGCATGATTTTCGTCCATCTCTGTTCCTCTCCATCTCTTTCTCCATCATGTAGTGTGGCCGCAGTGTCTTTATACAACTGAGAGTACAGGTCGACCTCACCGATAGGGATTGAATGTCTAATGCTGTGTTCACACCAGACGCAAATAGCGCGTCAAATTCGCGCCTACCGTCTCTAGAGGTGAAATCCAAAACCCGTTGGTGGCCATCTTTTTTACAAGATGTTGATTGAGCAAGTTATTGAGGCCAAACATAAAATAATATTATAAACTGAAAAGCGGGCCTGTCCCTGTTTATCATGTAACTTCACCACATGACAGCAGCAAGCAGGCTCCTGATTGGTTAACGCGGTGTGAATTTACACCAAAGTTAACATTTTTCAACTCGGGCGGCAGACACGAATTTGCATCAAACGTTTGAATGCACAAAATGCACCATGTCCCGGGATTGATGCTGTGATCGAGGGACCTATAACATTGCCGGGATCAGTCCTTGAACAAAAGTCAGGACTAATGCCGTAAGGGGTGTCGTTGTGATGACGCACGTGCCATCACAATAATGTAGTTATTAAATCTCTCTTTTGTTCTGAGAAAAATGTTTGTGTTTGTCATTAACCAAGAAAGAACTGAAACATTTCTGCAAACTGGAATGAAGCAGAAACCAGGAGCTCCTTCCTATCCGTGCTGAAGCTGAGAGCGCTCGCCAGCTTTGTGGAACGGTGCTCGAGCGAAAAATGCTCAAGCGTGGTTTCTCAAGATTGAAAACGCAGATCATTAGTAAACTTAAGACACTGCTTAAAAAAATCCACCAAAATTTGACCACAATGGAAAGAGTAGAAGTGAAAGATTAGATTGGCCTTGTACAACTTGTGCTACAGCATATGGGGAACGAGCCACTCGGCAAACCCAGTGGGGTAATACTGGGGAGAATGGACTCGTCTTCATGTAGAAATGATGAAGAGGAGTTATCAGCAGACATCTAGTTTCTCCGCAGTTACCTCTTCTTCTGCTTCTTCCTTCCCCCCCGTTGATTGGTGAGCTACTTAACCATTAGCTATATCGTTGGGGACATTCTACAACGCTTAAAGGGTACATATCATGCTTTTAAATCATTCATTTTTACATATAAATCATACCGTTGTGGTCTATATAAAGCATAACTGCAATGCTTGGGTCTGAATTCCTCATTATTATAGCTCCACAGGCCCCTTTTCTGATGTGCGTCTGTGAGCGACCCGTTTCAAAGCGGCCCCTTTAAATAAAAAGGAGATGCGTCACACCCCGCCCGCTTTCCGGGTCGATGAGTTCACGGTCGCTTCAACTCCCCGCGTTCGGCCATTATTGTAGTACTGTTATTATTATTGCACTGTTGATGATGATAACTTCAAACTCTTTGCAATTTTTCTCTGAGAACTCTTTTCTGATATTGCTCCACTATTTTTCGATGCATTATTGGGGGAATTGGTGATCCTCTGCCCATCCCGACTTCTGAGAGACACTGCCACTCTGAGAGGCTCTTTTTATACCCAATCATGTTGCCAATTGACCTAATAAGTTGCAAATTGGTCCTCCAGCTGTTCCTTATATGTACATTTAACTCTTGCTTCCTGTCCCAACTTTTTTGGAATGTGTAGCTCTCATGAAATCCAAAATGACAGAATATTTGGCATGACATTTCAAAATGTCTCACTTTCAACATTTGATATGTTATCTATATTCTATTGTGAATAAAAAATAAGTTTATGAGATTTGTAAATTATTCCATTCCTCTTTTACTCACAATTTATACAGTGTCCCAACTTTTTTAGAATCAGGTTTGTAAATTTGGTCCTCTAATATCACTGTGTTCACACATCAGGCCAAGTTTAAGGGTTTTAAAATGTCCCCATGGTTTGTGTTTTTTCTGCCATGCATCACGTGTGTAATCCTGGTTAATAATCCAACTTTGCGTTTGTCTTCTCAGAATTGCCTCAAACACCTCCTGCTAGGATGTTGAAGGCAGATGTCGATGCTGCGCGAGCTACAGGAGACCCAAAACCGTTTTTTGGGTGAAATGCTACGCCACATGCCAGCTCTGCCACCCACACATTTTTATATGCCCCAACATGTCTTGATTAGACTCTTGCGAAACACATCTGTGATGTTCCAGTCAGGCAAATAAACTTCTTCGTTCATCTCACAAATATTGTGCAAAACACAACAAACAGCAACAACATCAGACATAAGATTCAGTGTTGGCATCGTTGCAGCATCTTCTTGTGGAGCAATGATAGGGATTTAGCTACCGTCTATGGCACCAGCATTAGGGTTGGGTATCGAGAATCGAGTATCGATTGGAACCGAGACTAACTTTTAGTTTTTCCCGGAATCGTTCAAAAGTAAAAATTTCGATTCCTAGTTTCGATATTCACAGTCCGCCGAGCGGAAGAAGAAACCGCTGAACAACACCAACGAAGAAGCGTCTACCGGAAGTGTTGGCATAACCGCGCGAGTCGAACATGAGTAGCTTACGTCGGCGGTCCAAAGTGTGGCTTCACTTTTTTTAAAATAACGAAATCTCGGCAAAATGCAAAATTTGTGACAAAAGGAGTATTTTTACAGAAGGAGTATTTCCTTCAGAAAGGCCGTTGGTTAGCAAGGTTAGCTAAACTTTTTTGACCCTGCCTCTTAAAAGAATCGGAATCGAGAATCGTTAGGAACCGGAATCGAAACAAGGAATCGGAATCGGAATCAGAATCGTTCAAATTCAAACGATACCCAACCCTAACCAGCACACAAAGGATAACCCATTTAGCGAACCCAGTTAAAGTCATTTGAAGATCTTCTCCTTTGGGCAAGGAGATGAAATGTTTCAAAAGCTTTCTCTTAAATGTAGCAGTGACCAAAGAAGAACCATTGCGAACCAGTGTACAAAAAGACAACTGATTGTACGGTACTCACCAGGGGTAGCATACCACCACAAAACAATAGCCAATCTACAGCGTGGTTTAAGGGGCTTTCTCCAGTTAGTAGGCTTAAGTTGCTGAACAAACTCAAATGTGATCCGTGATATTCGATTTCAGGTCTTTGTACCATCCACAGTCTTCTCTTCGAATCACCAGTTGTATGAGCCATGAACAAAGAACTGTAGCTTTTAGCGTCCAATGGCGTCTCCTTCCTTTACGTTGTTCCCCAGACGTAGATGTACATTTTGCTTCGTTTCGCTCGGACATTTAAAGGCGTGTACATACACGTGGAATCACGCGGTATCACTCGGACGTTAATGGCGTAGACATACACGCAGGTACACGCGGATAGATGAAAATGCGTATAGATAACACGCCACTTGACTTGAAAGTGGCGTGTACGTTTACGCAAAATTGATGGAATCGATGATGATTGCATTGAAATTCTGCAGCAGAGTGATGACATCTCAGATCATTTTCTAGTCTCTTGTTTACTTCATTTAGCCAAGGCTGTAAAACAAACCTTTACAAATATGGTAGAACTATCACTTTTACCACTAAAGATTGCTTTATAAATAATCTTCCTTATTAATTTCTACTCCTCGCCTTCCCAGCTAATCTTAGAAGAACTTGATGTTGCAAATTAAACCATTGACTCTTTTCTAGCGCTTAAATAATGGTGTTGTTGCATACAGAAAGACCTAAAAAACTGTTAGATCTGCTCATGACTGTATCATAGTACTGAGACTACTCTCATTAGTTACAAATTATTTGCTCTTATCATCCGATCGTGGTTTTATTAGTGTTACTCGATCTTAGTGCTGCATTTGAGACCATTGACCACAACATTCTTTTAAATTGACTCGAAAATTATGTTGGCATTAGTGGAATTGCACTAGCTTGATTTAAGTCATACTGATCTGTTATCAGTTTGTAGCAGTAAATGAAGAGATGTCTTATCGATCACAAGTTCAGTATGGCGTACCACAAGGCTCAGTACTAGGACCGCTGCTGTTTACTCTGTACATGCTGCCATTAGGAGATATCATCAGGAAACATGGAATTAGCTTTCACTGTTATGCTGATGATACCCAGCCGTATATTTCTTTACGCCCTGACAAAACTTACACTGTAAAAAATATTTTCAAGATTTGTTATCACAACATATTTTCTTTTAAGGCAAATCAATTTTAAGGCTTACTTTTTTAATGTAGTAATCACAACATTTTTTCTTTTGTCAAATCAACTTAAATAATTTATTTAGTTCAGATAACATATAATTTTGAGTTTCTGATGGTTAAATTAATCTCCTTCATTGTATCAACTCACTTTTCCAGTTCAATGAACTTAAAATTTTAAGGCAACCAGGCTACTTACTTTTTTAAGTTAAACCATAAATATTTTTTTACAGTGTACCAATTCATAAAATTAACAGAATGCATAGCTGATATAAAAATTGGATGACCAATAACTTCCTAATTCAAAAAAAAAAAAAAAAATCCAAACCAATCCTGATCTGAATTTTGTAATGTTGCCTCTGGCTTGCTTACTTGGGAACACTTAATATTCAACAACATTATTGATGATTGTCCTAGTGCTGTTGTATCAGAATTGAACTGAGCTGGACAATAACATAATTGTTTTGCAGAACTTGCTGAAAAGAACAATATAACTGCTTTATAGATTCAATTAGCTAATTTAATAATTGAAGGTCTTTACAACGGATCTGAATCAACACTGAACCGACTTCAGCTGAACAACAGCCGAAATGCATTATTTTCCTGATATCACTATAAAGCTGCTTTGAAACCTGTATTGTGTAAAGCGCTGTATATAAATAAGGCTGACTTGACATGAGGTCATCCTAGAGAGACATCAGGTCCGAGAACCGTACTCGGGCCGGCCATAATGGGGCAACTAGCAGCACACAAACCCTGTCCTGGCTCTGTAGAACTTGTTCAATATATGTAATACATGACTAAATTAAATCTGTTCATCGTATAAAGCGATTGCGTCTCTTCAAAAAACTTTTGAGTAAACTGCTCAATTCATATGGATTAGTTTTACGATCTCTTTATGAACTTTTAGAAGCATCAAAGTATCAGTTGCATAGATGTGTGGAGGGACAGAAATCTCTCAGATTTCATCAAAAATATCTTCATTTGTGTTCCAAAGATGAACGAAAGAACTTACGAGTTTGGAACGACATAAGGCCGAGTAATTAATAACAGAATTTTCCTTTTTGTGTGAACATCTCTTTAACCATAACTTCATGTTAATGAGGAATAGATGTTACTTATCCAAACAGTCTTGGATTTTAGAATAAATAAATCTGATATTTATTTATTTTAAAAGTTGGAGATAAATTTTTGACAATTAGTTGAATAATAACAGACAAAATCAAAAAGTCATTAAAAGACAGACACAAATATAAAAAATATTTATTTACATTCTTGTCTATGAACTACAAACAGGCCTATAGCTTTAATTGAAGTATGTCATGCGCAATAGATTATGAATTCAGGGTAGCAGAATATTACAGTGTTACAGTTTATACATGTTACACGTAGTTACAGTATTTCTTTCTCTCTCTCTCTCTCTCTCTCTCTCTCTCTCTCTTTATAAATCATTTTATATAACTTTGAATGTATTCATTTGAACCCTTTACCTGTCACCCCCTTTTTGATAAATGACATTAAAATGCACTATACAAACTTAAATGGTTGTAATTGAAGAATGCTTTGGAATATAGACCTAAGTCTTTGGTGGTCTTGTTTTAAAGAAAACAATCAGCAGATTATTACTGAAGTGAAAGCACTTCAAAAAATTAAAGTATGAAAAAGTTATGGAAGTTATAATTTACAGTAAATCAAATATACTTTATTAATATTTTTTAATATAAAATAAATATCTTACAAAATATTTTTTTTTATAAAATTACTATAAAATGAAAGCTATATATCTAACAAAGTTGTGTTTCAAATTTAAAGTTGATATCACAAAAAGATGAGATTTTGTTTAGGCGTAGTACCAAAGATAGCCACCGGGTGCCATTGAATTCCATTGAATTCAATTGTATGCATTCTGCCTTAACAAATTAATACATTTCTATTCAAATATCACTTCTGTTACTAAATATGGAACCTTGAGACTCAGACCTTTCTGACAATATGTGTTTTTGTCAAGATGGTTATAATAAATTATGAAAGATGATACCCAAAAGGGGAGGGGCCTAATAAAAAACTACCGTTTCTATGGTAACGCAATGTCCAATTTTAAAACGGTTTTCACAGGATGAATTCTGAGTTCGTAAGCTTTCAAATGATACCTAATTCATGATAACTACTAAAATATGTGATATAATAATAAAAAATATATTTATATACATAATAAATTATACTTTTTAGAGGACTTCTTACCTTACTTTTTAAAATATAATTTTATCTTTTTATTGACAAATACTAATTATGTTTTTTTATGAACTTTTAGGAATAAAAACTGTTTTAGTGCTGTTTTTTCTTACAAATTATGAATGAACAGTAATATATGAATTTATGACAAAAAAAAAATCGACGACATTACAGGAGTTTCTGACTTTTGTCACAAAAAGTCGACGCACACACTTTTAATAATTGAAACTTTAACAGCTTTAAAAAACAGCACTAAAATATCTATTTAGGAGTCTTAGACTTTTCCAACAATATATAGTTTGTCATGACTAGATTAGGATTTAATAGTAATATAGTGAAGTAAATTTAGCAATTTAGCCTGTAAAATTCCTATTTATAAAATTCATTTTTTTCCAGTTGTCGAGAGCGTGGTTAATTCAATATTATTCCTCTGGATGTCCTGACCTCTTCTTCTATTATCTGTGAATTAAAGCACACCATGATATCAAACCTCTCATATAGTATCATGTGATAAGAAGACTGATTAACTCTTGAATATATTTCAGATGGTGTATATGTGACTTTCTGATCATAGTCATCAATTATTGTGAATCAGCAGATGTTGAAGAGTCTCAAACCTCACCAGCTCTCCTTTCACAGACGATCCATAGGAGAATAACAGTAGGAGGAGTAAATACTGCCATCTCAATGATAAGTAGAATCACTACAGCAAAGAGACAGACACATTCAGATCGAGAAGACAATAAACGAACTCTAATGATGATAAATGAACCAACACTGACTAACAAATGGTGTCGTTCTCAGTATAATGCACTGCCATGTGTTAAAGACGTCTCATACCTCTGAGGGAGAATCCAGACAAAGTCTTGTTGTCTGATGAATGGATTAAGAGGAGAGAAGAGTTGCATCAGACACAGAGATGTAATAATATAGTATCACAATAATATGAGTATAGTCAAAGTAAGTGACGAACTGATCTCTTCAGAACAGCATTATTAATATTTACAGACTTACAGAGGAATATTCATGTGTCCAGCGTTGAGCTGAATACTGACATTTAGTTTTCTTACCCGAGTACGTGACAGTATATCTGACTGAGGTCTGGACTTTATCTCCTTTAGTAATCTCACATCTCCACTGTGTGTTGTCGTCTTCATCGAGGAGTGTTGTAGTCAGAGAACTGTTACAGTGTTCAGGAGAGAATGAGATCTGATATCTGGAGTCGGACTGCAGATCCACATCAGACTCATTCTTCCACACCAGATTAATTCCCTCATAATATAAGACATTAACACAACTAGACCCATCAAGTACATACAACTGACAGGAGAGAGAGAACGAGCGTCCAGGTCTAATCTCAGTCTGTGTGGATGATGGAGAGACTGAAACAGAAATCACACAACACACATTTATTCCAGTAAACATGAGTTTAAAGATGGTATTTTATCATATAATGAACAGAAACACTGACCATGAAGAACATGCAGATTAACAACGTCATCACTTTCTCTCGGTGTATTCAGATGTTTCCTGCAGGTGTAAAGTCCATGATCTTCAGTTGTGGCTTTATAGATGTTCAGAGAGCAGTCAGACCCCAGACTCAGTCTCTCATGTCTCTCTGTATCATTATTCTTCATCCCTTCTATAAATAATATAACTGTCCCTGAACTCCTTTCTCTGGTATACATCCATGTAGTTGATGTGCAGTCGGTTGAAGCATTGACACAGGACAGACTGACGCTCTCACCATCACTGATGAACACATTGAGATATGTGATCTTTCCACTGGTGCCTGAGACAGAGTAGATGTGTGTGTTCAGATTGTGCATCAGCAACATGACATCATGACTTTTGCGTAAACATACACGCCACTTTCGAGTCAAGTGACGTGTTATCTCTACGCATTTTGAGCTATCCGTGTGTATCCACGTGTATGTCTACGCCATTAACGGACCCGCGGTACACGCCGTCAAATGTACGAGCGAAACGAAGCAAAATGTAGATCTACATCTGGGGAGCGATCTCTTTCTTTCCTAGGATAGTAGGGGAAGACTCATAAATGCCATTAACCCCAGTGACGGGTAGGTTTAGGGACGGGGTTGAGGTAAGTCATGTAAGGGTTAATGCCCGACGAGGTGTCCATTGTCAGGTTTTAATGGACGACGGCGAGGCGTAAACCGGCCGACGCGCAGCGGAGGACGGTTGCCTCCGCCGAAGTCCATTAAACCTGACAATGGACACCTCGGAGGGCATTAACCCGCTTATACCATGGTCACTTGCCAAATAAAACATTACTTTATATTTTAATTAGGCTAAATCTAGTTTTTACAAATAATAACTTGCCTTGCCTGCCTGACTGTTTATTTAGCAACCGGAGATATATAGTCCGCTTAGTTCGTATCCCTTCAGGTTCACAAATGCATTTTTTTTTTCATGAAACACGTAAGGTAGGCATAGTTTTTTTTTTATTACTCATAAAACAATTAATCAAACAACAATAAAAAAATATAGCTGCGAGCAGCGATGGCGGGCCCAAGCCGGTGGCACCGCAACCCCGGTTCCTTTAGTTACCTAAAGGCACCCAGGTGGCGGTGCCGAAGGCTTTGGCCCTTTCATGATTAAATGTTAAAACGGCTTGCCATACTCTGTCATTTCGACTAGTCACAGTTATGTTACAGATATCTTAAATGATAATACAAACTATCCAAAATGTAATTACGAATAGACAGAAAGACGTTGATGATATCTACAATGTTAATTCCGGACAGGCAAACTTAGCTTTTAAATGTTAAAAGGGCTTGCCATACAGGGACGTAGGCTCAGAGAGAGGCTCACCATATTCAAACCAAAATATCTGACTTCCTCTTGGTCCGAGCTAATGACTATGTATTAGAAAGTTGTCCGGCTTGAGGAGTACAATGTATATAGCGATTTTTGTAACTGTAGATAAAACTAACAACCCCACTTTTGTCAAAAGGTGGCGCTATTTAGTCCTTGCACTATGCCCGTTTCTGAAACTTTGCACATGTCTACTGGCTAATAAATGTGATGTATCTGTTGAGTTTCAAGCAATTTCAATTTCAATTTCAATTTGACTGTTGAAAAGAAGTGCGCCGATTAGATTCTCAAGATCGGTATCGGCTCTGACACTGCCATCTTTGACGAGGCTGATTCAAATTCTATATTGTGCATATATACTATTCTATGTTAGGCACAAAGGCACAAAAACTTTCTAAAGTACCATAAAGTTTTTGTGTACTGTATTATTAGTGTTCTGAAGCTATTATGTGATATAGAAATTAATATTTAAGTCATTAAATTCAAGAACACAAACTTTTCCCTCTCTGCGCCTGTCAGTCATTCTCCATTCAGCATTCAAACAGCACGTCACATTCGGTTACAGTCAATGATGAAACGATCTTCAAGATGATTGAATGTTAATCCTATTATACTGGATCTTTAAGATAAAGGTCTAAAGGTCTATATTTTCGAATGAAGAAACTTTTTCTTGCTGGACTTTATTGCTGTAACTTAATCGTGTTACTTTCTACCGGGTGTCGGACGCTGTCGGTTAGATCACAACACTAGAGTCAGAGCACTATAATTGTTCTTCACGCACACAGTAACTGAAATTTAAAACCTTTAAAAGAAAAGGCTCAATAAACTATTGCATAGATAGATAATGTATAATACACTGTTCATAAATATGTATTTCCTTTGTGCTTTGAACTTTTCAATATGGACTCACTGCGCTGTAACTTCATGTGGCTTCAAGCACATCATTCTCCGCTCGGGATGCACATAAGTGCTTTGTGCTGCACCGTATTGGAGCCGTAATATCATAATGCAGTGACGTAATGACAGATTATTAATTGCCTTTCAATTATATGTTGCTGCGTCATTAAACATCTGTCCTATGCATTTCAAACATTTATAGCAGCCATGGCTATATGTTTTTATGATTTTTGTTATCTTGTTTTTCATGAATGTATTTTTCAAAAATAAGACCAATGTGTATTATCTATTATTAATATGGTTTATAATAGCATTTTTGTCATAGATTATGACAAAGTAATCATATGATCCACCAGCGAGGAACCAGCAGAACAGAGTGAACATTCTTTCTGTTTAGTTCAATCCTACTTAATAGGAATTTATTTAAAATGCTCGCTCTACTCCACACCATTAATGTCTTGTGCGGACATCTGTATTTTGACTTTCGGTTTTAAGTAAGCGATTTAAAAGCTCCCAAGTCCCAGCGGAGTCACACGTTGATTAACCGGTGGGAATATACACAATAGGCCTAACATTACCTGATACTGAACACAAGAGGGCAGTATAGCACTACGTATGACTCAGATTATTATTTTTTTATGAATTTTACAACAATTCTGGCTGTTTTTGAACGTAAACATAATTCTTAAATGAAAAAAAGGAAAAATTGGGGAAGTTATAATATTTGTATAATTTAATTTAGAAACAAATGATGTATAATTACATTTTTAGAAGATATGAGGCTTTTAGTGTTTACTTTTTTGACATTACTTTAATCTTTTGCCATAATTGCACATGTCTACTGGCTAATAAATGTGATGTATCTGTTGAGTTTCAAGCAATTTCAAGCATGCTAAGAGTCCCAAAAGCATCAAAAAAGAATGTTAAAGTTTGATTCGTTGCCACGGCAACAGTATCAAAGATATCAAAAATTCTTTCACAGGTCTACATCTGCCGTGTATTTACATTATACAGATGAAGTTTGAAGCAAATCGGTTAAAAATAAGAGAGTGGTTTCAAAGCATTTTGAAAGTGACACACTTCCTGCTGCCAGTTGGTGGCGCTATAACTTTGACTCACAATAGTCACATCCATGTGATCGGTCTCTTACAGCGAAAACACTGCTGAAGTTTCATCAAGATCAGTTAATGTATGCTGAAGTTATAACACACATCCTGTTTCATGTTTCTCGCCATAATTTCGTTTCCTCGCCACGGCCAAACCGTTCGAGATATCAAAAATCCCGTGGCACTTTTTCATCCTTAATGTCTTGACTTCACGCTGATCGAGTTTTGTCGAATTTGGTTCAGTGCTCTAGGAGCAATACTTGAAATTCCATTGCATGTGTTTTAAACACAACCCTAAATAGCCGTCTTCCTGTTGGGCTGGGGTAAAAAGTAAGAGTGTGAAGTAGGCTATATATGAAACGATGAGATCTATATGTGTACCAAGTTTCATATTATTACATGCAAGTGTGTTTGATTTATGGACCAAATTTTCAGACCAAGTTTATTGACCAAGTTAATCTGATTAATAAACTAATTATATAAAACTATTGTCAATGCACTACAATTAAACTAGTTATATGCCTTTACTTATAAAAAATAAAAATAAAAACTTATTTAAAAAATACCAGGCTTGAGAAATGTATTTTCTTTATGCAGGTCATACACACAGCAGTGAAATGGTTAAGCCCCCTCCCCCTGCACACTCACACACACACACAGACAGCCAAAGACAAAGAGACATGTAGGCTCAGAGTGACCATATTCAAACAAAAATATCTGAGTTTCTGTGGGTCCTAGCTAATAAGTGTAAATTAGAAAGTTGTCCGGCTCGAGGAGTACAATATACATACCAATTTTTGTAACTCTAGTTAAAACTAACAACCCCACTTTTGTCAAAAGGTGGCGCTACTGAGCCCTCACCACGCCCGTTTCTGAAACTTTGCACATGTCTACTGGCTAATAAATGTGATGTGTCTGTCGAGTTTCATGCATTTTGAAGCATGCTAAGGGTCTCAAAAGCATCCTAAAAGCATCCTAAAAGAAGAGTAAAGTTTGATGCGTCGCCACGGACACAGTTTCAAAGATATCAAGAATCCATTCACAGGTCTACATCTGCCGTATGTTTACATTATACAGATGAAGTTTGAAGCAAATCGGGTAAAAATAAAAGGGTGATATCAAAGCATTTTGAAAGTGACACACTTCCTGCTGCCAGTTGGTGGCGCTATAACTTTGACTCACAATAGTCACATCCATGTGATCGTCCTCTTACAGCGAACACACTGCTGAAGTTTCATCAAGATCAGTTAATGTATGCTGAAGTTATAACACACTTCCTGTTTCATGTTTCTCGCCATGATTTCGTTTCCTCGCCACGGCCAAACCATTCGAGATATCAAAAATCCCCTCGCAAACTTTCATCCTCAATGCCTTGACTTCATGCTGACCGAGTTTCGTGCCGTGTGTTCGAATTCTCTAGGAGGAGTATTGCAAATTCCATTGCGAGTGTTTTATGAACAACCCTAAATAACCGACTTCCTGTTGGGCTGGGGTAAAAAGTAATAGTATGAGGTATATATGAACGATGAGATCAACATGTGTACCGAGTTTCATATTATTACATACAAGCGTGTTTGAGTTATGGACCAAGTTTTCGGACCCCGTTCCAGGGGGCGCTGTCTAGCCCCCCTGCCACGCCCGGGTACCATCTTCAGCCCGGCCCTGATGGCCGCGGGTTCTGACCCGTGTGCAAAGTTTCAAGAGTTTTTGAGCATGTTAAGGGCCCCAAAAGTGCCCGAATAGTCGTATAAATAATAATAATAATAATAAATATAGCTGCGAGCAGCGATGGCGGGCCCAAGCCGGTGGCACCGCAACCCCGGTTCCTTTAGTTACCTAAAGGCACCCGGGTGGCGGTGCCGAAGGCTTTGGCCCTTTCATGATTAAATGTTAAAACGGCTTGCCATACTCTGTCATTTCGACTAGTCAAAATTATGTTACAGATATCTTAAATGATAATACAAACTATCCAAAATGTAATTACGACTAGACAGAAAGACGTTGTTGATATCTACAATGTTAATTCCGGACAGGCAAACTTAGCTTTTAAATGTTAAAAGGGCTTGCCATACAGGGACGTAGGCTCAGAGAGAGGCTCACCATATTCAAACCAAAATATCGGACTTCCTCTTGGTCCGAGCTAATGACTATGTAATAGAAAGTTGTCCGGCTTGAGGAGTAAAATGTATATACCGATTTTTGTAACTGTAGATAAAACTAACAACCCCACTTTTGTCAAAAGGTGGCGCTATTTAGTCCTTGCACCATGCCCGTTTCTGAAACTTTGCACGTCTACTGGCTAATAAATGTGATGTATCTGTTGAGTTTCAAGCAATTTCAATTTCAATTTGACTGTTGAAAAGAAGTGCGCCGATTAGATACTCAGGATCGGTATCGGCTCTGACACTGCCATCTTTGACGAGGCTGATTCAAATTCTATATTGTGCATATACTATTCTATGTAAGGCACAAAGGCACAAAAACTTTCTAAAGTACCATAAAGTTTTTGTGTACTGTATTATAAGTGTTCTGAAGCTATTATGTGATATAGAAATTAATATTTAAGTCATTAAATTCAAGAACACGTAAACTTTTCCCTCTCTGCGCCTGTCAGTCATTCTCCATTCAGCATTTAAACAGCACGTTGCATTCGGTTACAGTCAATGATGAAACGATCTTCAAGATGATTCAATGTTAATCCTATTATACTGGGTCTTTAAGATAAAGGTCTAAAGGTCTATATTTTCGAATAAAGAAACTTTTTCTTGCTGGACTTTATTGCTGTAACTTAATCGTGTTACTTTCTACCGGGTGTCGGACGCTGTCGGTTAGATCACAACACTAGAGTCAGAGCACTATAATTGTTCTTCACGCACACAGTAACTGAAATTTAAAACCTTTAAAAGAAAAGGCTCAATAAACTATTGCATAGATAGATAATGTATAATACACTGTTCATAAATATGTATTTCCTTTGTGCTTTGAACTTTTCAATACGGACTCAATGCGCTGTAACTTCATGTGGCTTCAAGCACATCATTCTCCGCTCGGGATGCACATAAGTGCTTTGTGCTGCACCGTATTAGAGCCGTAATATCATAATGCAGTGACGTAATGACAGATTATTAATTGCCTTTCAATTATATGTTGCTTTATAGCAGCCATGGCTATATTTTTTTTTAATGATTTTTGTTATCTTGTTTTTCATGAATGTATTTTTCAAAAATAAGAGCAATGTGTATTATCTATTATTAATATGGTTTATAATAGCATTTTTGTCATAGATTATGACAAAGTAATCATATGATCCACCAGCGAGGAACCAGCAGAACAGAGTGAACATTCTTTCTGTTTAGTTCAATCCTACTTAATAGGAATTTATTTAAAATGCTCGCTCTACTCCACACCATTAATGTCTTGTGCGGACATCCGTATTTTGACTTTCGGTTTTAAGTAAGCGATTTAAAAGCTCCCAAGTCCCAGCGGAGTCACACGTTGATTAACCGGTGGGAATATACACAATAGGCCTACCTGATATTGAACACAAGAGGGCAGTATAGCACTACGTATGACTCAGATTATTATTTTTTTATGAATTTTACAACAATTCTGGCTGTTTTTGAACGTAAACACAATTCTTAAATGAAAAAAAAGGAAAAATTGGGGAAGTTATAATATTTGTATAATTTAATTTAGAAACAAATGATGTATAATTACATTTTTAGAAGATATGAGGCTTTTAGTGTTTACTTTTTTGACATTACTTTAATCTTTTGCCATAGTTGCACATGTCTATTGGCTAATAAATGTGATGTATCTGTTGAGTTTCAAGCAATTTCAAGCAAGCTAAGAGTCCCAAAAGCATCAAAAAATAATGTTAAAGTTTGTTTCGTTGCCACGGCATTTTGAAAGTGACACACTTCCTGCTGCCAGTTGGTGGCGCTATAACTTTGACTCACAATAGTCACATCCATGTGATCGGTCTCTTACAGCGAAAACACTGCTGAAGTTTCATCAAGATCAGTTAATGTATGCTGAAGTTATAACACACTTCCTGTTCCATGTTTCTCGCCATAATTTCGTTTCCTCGCCACGGCCAAACCGTTCGAGATATCAAAAATCCCGTGGCACTTTTTCATCCTTAATGTCTTGACTTCACGCTGATCGAGTTTCGTCGAATTTGGTTCAGTGCTCTAGGAGCAATAATTTAAATTCCATTGCATGTGTTTTAAACACAACCCTAAATAGCCAACTTCCTGTTGGGCTGGGGTAAAAAGTAAGAGTGTGAAGTATATATGAAACGATGAGATCTATATGTGTACCAAGTTTCATATTATTACATGCAAGTGTGTTTGATTTATGGACCAAATTTTCAGACCAAGTTTATTGACCAAGTTAATCTGATTAATAAACTAATTATATAAAACTATTGTCAATTCACTACAATTAAACTAGTTATATGCCTTTACTTATAAAAAATAAAAATAAAAACTTATTTAAAAAATACCAGGCTTGAGAAATGTATTTTCTTTATGCAGGTCATACACACAGCAGTGAAATGGTTAAGCCCCCTCCCCCTGCACACACACACACACACACAGACAGCCAGCCAGCCAGCCAAAGGCTCAGAGTGGCCATATTCAAACAAAAATATCTGAGTTTCTGTGGGTCCTAGCTAATAAGTGTCAATTAGAAAGTTGTCCGGCTCGAGGAGTACAATATACATACCAATTTTTGTAACTCTAGTTAAAACTAACCACCCCACTTTTGTCAAAAGGTGGCGCTACTGAGCCCTCACCACGCCCGTTTCTGCAACTTTGCACATGTCTACTGGCTAATAAATGTGATGTGTCTGTCGAGTTTCATGCAATTTGAAGCATGCTAAGAGTCTCAAAAGCATCCTAAAAGCATCCTAAAAGAAGGGTAAAGTTTGATGCGTCGCCACGGCAACAGTTTCAAAGATATCAAGAATCCATTCACAGGTCTACATCTGCCGTATGTTTACATTATACATATGAAGTTTGAAGCAAATCGGGTAAAAATAAAAGGGTGATATCTAAGCATTTTGAAAGTGACACACTTCCTGCTGCCAGTTGGTGGCGCTATAACTTTGACTCACAATAGTCACATCCATGTGATCGTCCTCTTACAGCGAACACACTGCTGAAGTTTCATCAAGATCAGTTAATGTATGCTGAAGTTATAACACACTTCCTGTTTCACGTTTCTCGCCATGATTTCGTTTCCTCGCCACGGACAAACCGTTCGAGATATCAAAAATCCCCTCGCAAACTTTCATCCTCAATGTCTTGACTTCATGCTGACCGAGTTTCGTCGAATGTAGATCAAAGCTCTAGGAGGAGTATTTGACATTCCATTGCGAGCGTTTTACAAACAAACCTCAATAGCCAAATTCCTGTTGGGCTGGGGTAAAAAGTAAGAGCGCGAGGTATAGATGAAACGATGAGATCAACGTGTGTACCGAGTTTCATATTATTACATACAAGCGTGTTTGAGTTATGGACCAAGTGTTCGGACCCCGTTCCAGGGGGCGCTGACGAGCTGCCCTGCCACGCCCGGGTACCATCTTCAGCCCGGCTCTGATGGCCGCGGGTTCTGACCCGTGTGCAAAGTTTCAAGAGTTTTCGAGCACGTTAAGGGCCCCAAAAGTGCCCAAAAGGTAGTAAAATAATAATTATTATAATAATAATAATAATAGTAAAGAAAAATAATCCCAAGGAAAACAATAGGGCCTTCGCCCTTTCAGGGCTTGGGCCCTAATAATAATAATAATCCTAAGGAAAACAATAGGGCCTTCGCCCTTTCAGGGCTTGGGCCCTAATAATCCCAAGGAAAACAATAGGGCCTTCGCCCTTTCAGGGCTTGGGCCCTAATAATAGAAAAGAATAATCCTAAGGAAAACAATAGGGCCTTCGCCCTTTCAGGGCTTGGGCCCTAATAATAATAATCCTAATAATCCTAAGGAAAACAATAGGGCCTTCGCCCTTTCAGGGCTTGGGCCCTAATAATAATCCTTAGGAAAACAATAGGGCCTTCGCCCTTTCAGGGCTTGGGCCCTAAAAACAATTAGCTCTGATCTCCAGCGATTTGCGCTTAACGTTATAGAGGGTAATAAATTAATCAGATCAAAGAGAGGGTCATTTGCCTCAGGCTCCTTAGGCTTGAAACGCTGTAACGTTCAGCCTTCTCCTGCCTTGGTTGTCTGGACAGCTGCGTAAAACTCCCGCAGGGTCTCATTCAGGGGTGCGTTTCCCGAAAGCATCGTTATCCAACTATGGTCGCAAGTTACGTCGTTACCAATAGATTTCAATGGAGCAGAGCAGCAGCGGTGTAATTTTCTGCGTTTTATTTACATTTTTTCTTTCTTCAGCAGCATACCAGTCGTCAAAGTTGCCATAGTCTCCATAAATGTTAAAAGAAATAGCACGAAGTCGCTCATTGTTGTATTAGGATATCTAACGTTAGATGATAGAGCATGTGACTGCCTGTTGCTATGGTTACTCACAGCCGTTGTAGGCAGTGCATTTATTTATTAATTTCGAATGGTAAACAGGCAGTTTCACCAGAAATACTTTACTAGGTGTCCTCTATCACTTTTAAACGGACACCCTGCAGCCAATCAGAATCGAGTATTCACCCAGACCATGGTATAAATATTTATATATACAGTAATAACGTTAAGTCAACGGCGTTCATATACACGCTGAAAAGCGATTATACGTCTTGATAGCACGCAAAAAATGGAAATACAAATTGGCGTGTCATACACACACTACTTCATGAGATCAGTCTGGCATCAGATACTCTTAAACACAGCTTACAATTACATAGTTACAAAGATGACAAAAACCTACATCTAACCTAGTGCGGACCACATAAATATCAAAGAAAAGTGATCTTATTCACCAATCCAAATTAAATTATCTTCTTTACATAAAATACTTTTCCATCAGATGTTTGATTGTGAGAGAGACAATCAGGACATGAAAATGACAACATGAATGTCTGCAAACACTCAGAAAAATAACTCTTTGAATGAACATAAAAAAATCATGGAAAAGTTTTCTACATAATTAACTTGCTTTATTTCAGCATTATGCAATTCTGTTATTCCAATTAATAATAATAATAATAAAATTATTATTGCATTGAGTCATCTTAATGTACTAAGTTGATTCAACTTATTTACTATGGGTCGGCACAGCTTAATTTAATATCGTCAGTGAATTTAAAAAGACTCCCAGATATGATTCAGGCATTCAAATTTATAATATTCATTCATCCAATTCAATAAAATTTATTTTAATGTCACAATATATTTCTAGGATAAATATGAACTAGCAATAGCATTTGTTAGCATCTTAAATCATAAGATTTACATGCTTCATCAACCAAAGGTTTGCTGCTTCGGGCTGACCAAATGCTCCACTCTTCTCCACAATGGTAACCCTCTGTAATTTAAATGGTACTAATAATTGCAATGTAATTGAACATTAAACACAATTACGCACTAGAAACTCATTTTCTGAAAAACACATTAAATAACACTTAATTTAGACATTTATTCTCTCTTAATTCAGCCATATGCAAAGCAAGCTGCGAACGAGCACAGCGGTTTCAGTTATCGCAACACAAATCATTCATGTAATCCAACACAAACAGATTAAGTAAACTTAAATTTTACATATTTAAGCAGATTGAACACAATCCAATTAAGTTTGGACAAAATGTATAGCATTTGTGTTGCTTAAGCTCGTTTTAATTAAGCAATTTCGACAAGCAGCAAAAATCTTTTTTTTTTTTGAGTGAAGATCAAATCTGACAGACTAAAGTACAAGCAATGATCATAACCACATATGAATTATCATGTATGACACATGCAGATTCATTTACCTTTGAGAAATGAGCAGAGAAAAATCAGCCCCAGCAAACTCTGATCAGCCATTTTCTGTCTCTGTCCGTCTTCCATGGTTCATTATTATCTCAGTTCTTCTTTTAAACCGCATCAGTTCCTGTGGTCATCTCTTCATGTCATCAGCCTAAAGTGTTTAGTCCTGAATCTACAGCTGCTACTCAATGACATGAAGTGCTGACCTGCATTACGTTTAGATGAAAAATCATGTTCATAATGTTTCAAAACTCAGACAGACGGGTGGATGAGCCCGTTCACATCCCAAAGCGCCATATAGGACGCTTTTGCAAAAGCGTAAATATCCAACGCACATGGCACCCTTTAACGTGAAATGAGACGCAGATATATTTGGGCAGAAGGCGCCTCCTAGTGGTCTAACCCTTACCCTACACCATACCTAAACTTAACCATTAACCGAAGCGTCTCATTAGATGTTAAAGGGTGCCATGTGCGTTGGATATTTACGCTTTTGCAAAAGCGTTAAGTTCACAGTCTTGAACTTTTGTCTTTGTCAAGCCAACATTATAATGCTTTTAAACAAAGTATCTTAAATGTTCCATAAGAAAGACTGAACAAGAGTCATCTGAGTTTTCTCTCGCTCAGTTCTAGAGTTATGTTTAGTTTCATGATGTAGTTCATCAGAACATTGCTTTATTTTAAAAGAACTAATTTTAGAAGCTGAGGAAGTTGCTTTAACATGGGCTGATTCACTGCAACACATCACGGTATTTCAGGACTTATGACATCAGAAACCCAGACCACCGTACCACAGAAAACACCAGCCAGCGGTTAATGATCGCAGCCAGTGCGCCAGTACAGAGACTGAAGTGCAAAACAGTGCAGACAAAGAGCCAGATATTATAGTAATATATCAGAAAGAGCCATATACATGGTCATAATTTACATTAGCTGTTTGAAGAAGAGCTCTGTCTTCATATGTTTTGGAAAATTGTAATTCTATTCTGATCTCATGAAATGGCGTATGTATGACATCCCAATTCCTATTTCCATTTTTGGCGTGCTATTAACACGCATATCGCTTTTCAGCGTGTATATGAACGCCGCTGACTTAACTTTACATTACTGTATATATAAATCTATGACCTAACCCCCTTGAAATATAAATGTTATATGTGCATATTGTATATTGTATTTATTATAGGTGAATTTTAGGATTATATGATCAGATAAGGAATCTGGTTTCTGGAAAAGGTTAAATGTTCTAATAAAGTCGTGTTAAAAGTCTGAGTTTATTTGGCTCTTTACTTCCAAAGGCAAAAAAACAAAAACAACAAGAAGTCGTAGTTAGCACTTTAAGTGAATGTGCTACAGGAAAACTCAATCAACTCTCCTTGAGAGGCAATACAAAAAAAGGTTAATCCAGATAGAAAATCTTCTTAAACATTAGTCCAGTAGTCCAGAGAGGCAAAACCAGAAATCCCAAAAAAGGTTACAAAAACATACTTTACCAGAGCAAAACAGAAGGCACCATCTCAAATCCAAAAGTTCTTAGGAAAGGCAACATTTTGGTTGACATCAGGACTGAACAAGAACAAATATGCAGTGAAGACTTAACACAGGTGAGAGTATGACAATCAATCCAAGAGAACATAATCTGGGAAGAAATAATGCCATCTAGTGGTGAAATCAAGGAACTTCAGACAAAACATTACAAAGATATCTTAGTTTCCCTTTAGGTTCTGGTTCTTAACAAACTTTTCTTTTGGTTTCTTCATTGTAAAGGCACTGGATGGCTCAGAAATGGAGATCTCCATGCGGCTCCATCAGTAAATCAGTCCATTGAACACATTTTCAGGGTCAAAATCCAAATGTGGGTCACTTTGCACACAGCTGATTATTCCTCTCTTTTAAATATCTGAAGAACAAATGATGTTTAAACTAGAAATGTATCTACCAAAAGAACTCTCCATGTTACCGCATTGGCATCACAATATCTATGAGATTGAACTTTAAAAATGAAGATCCCAAAAGAAAAGTTTCATAAGAACAAAAATCTAAGAAGCCATTATGATATATTTAACACATCTTTGACATAAACTTTGGGAAATGTCTGTTTTTGGCACTCAGAGAGGATTGTGTTCAGGTCTTCTGATCGAGGGAACAAAATATAACATTTTAAAGTTATAAGTAATAATAATTTGTCTGAATATACAATTTTAGGTTGGTAACTTCAATATACACAAGATGGTACCCATACAGAGAGGAGAGGGACAGAGAGAGAGAGAGAAAGCAATACAGGACAGAACAGGGCAATAGGCTACAGAAAAGGAAAAGACAGCAAAGTAGGAAAGAAAAAAAACAACTAAATCAGTGGAGTGAAGAGAGAACGGCACGGGCTATTGAAGAATATGAGCAGGAGGTGACTGAAGGACACCAGGGCCTGGAACATCCCATAATCAACACTGCAAAGGTGAGAGAAAGGGTTAGTGAGTGGCTACTGCCAGCTCAGGTAAAAGGATGTAGGCTTAATGAAAGTTACATTTCTGAGGGAAGTTTACAATGTTAAAATATTTGCATTAGTTCCAGAAATTAATTTTAAAAAAATGCTTCCAAGTATTAATTGATTGAATTGATCGTCTCCATTGTTGTATTTTGCGCTTCATAATGCGCATACATTTTCAATGCATGTATTCTGGTTTTATTTACGTTTTACGGTTTTATACAACATCGCAACTTCATTGGAATTGGGGGTTGTATTTTTCATGTTCATTTTAACCATAAAATAGTGTCCCACTTTCCCTAACAAAGTGTCCCACTCAACCTGAGTGCTTCCAGTTTGCTGAAGAGGGTGTCAGATGTTGTTTAAAGATGAACAGTTTGTTAATAAATACATAAATTGGGGCAAATTCACCATAATGACCTTAATTACAATCTATTTAAACAAAACACATACAATTTGAATACATTCTAACTGGGTTGTTTAAAATTCAATTTACCAAAAAGTGTCCCACTTTACCTTCTAGTCTGTTATTTGTCTGTGTACTCCCTATGTGTAGCCTACTCCGGTTCAAAAAGCCAGGGAAGGGAGATTTACTTCAAAATCGTCTGACATCTTTGTTTTAATTTATTATTATTATTATTATTATTATTATTGTTATAAAAAACAACGTGAAAAAATTACGTTTATTACGTTTATTTATGTTTAATTAATTACGTTTCCAACGTGATAATGCCTGGTGCGTTGCCGACCACCACAAGACGAACAATTGTGGTTAAAAAGTATATGATTCTTTTTTTAAATGACCGATGGTTTCGCTATAGATATGACCCTGGACCTTATTCAGAGCAGCGCCATGACAGGTATGAAACTGAGTCTGTGAGGGATAGACTTACCGTGTTACCAATGGCAACCGCTGTAAAAAGCTGAATAAAGCGGCTAGATTACTTACAATTTTCCACAGCTTACATTGTCGGGAGTTTTTTGTCAACTGACATTTCTTGGAAAGATATTTTTCCAGTGTTTCATGAGCAGAACAATCCGAAAACACATTAAATAACAGTACAGCCCATTGAAGAGATGCAAGTCTATCCCTCACAGCCTCGCTTTCGTTCTCATTAAAAATCAAAGATGGCGCTGCCGTGAATAAGGCGTCATAAGTTCCTCAGCTGGCTGGGGTCGAGCAGCGTGTGCAGCTCTCCAAAGCCCTTTGAAACTGCATTGATTCGGACTTCAACATGTTGGTTGCAATTGAAGTCCATTGTGTGGAGAAAAATCCTGAAATGTTTTCCTCAAAAAAAACAAAAAAAAAATCCACTGAAGAAAGAACGAGGTGAACATCTTGGATGGCATTGGGGAGAGTAAATTCAGGAAATTTTCATTCTGAGGTATGAAATAAGTATGAAGATGAATTGTAAGTGCTTTTGCCATTTTTGAGCGGCCACTGAAACAGATTTCACTAGATCTACAAATTTAATAATAAAATAATGATGCTGCTGAAAAAAAAAACCCGTATGTTTCACCCCTGTAATTTATCCCAACACTTCGGTATCACAGCACTGAGTGTTAGAGGAGATCTGGAGCAGAAGAAACTAAAGAAAGAGAGAAATAAAGATTAAGAGAACGTCACGTGACTCTCAGCATCGCTGCGACGTCATTAGTCACGTAAGTCGCGACGGCTTCGTTTGTCCATCCATGAACTCAGATTAACATGTAATTTGAATAAATTCAAAGTCCAAACTTGACTTGAGGAGAGAAAGTCTTTACAGTTTGTGCAAATCTACTTAGTCATTTAACATGTCTAGTTCAGTGTATTTATGTTTAGAGTGTACTATACATTTTTCTTGATTTAAAGAATGGAAGTGAATGTGACAACATGCCCCATAGGTGAGTGACCACATGACAGATTCAAATATTATATCTCATCTAATAAAATAATATACAAGACGAACTCAAATTTGATCTCAATAAAATACAATTAACTTTTCAAATAAAATAATTATAAAATAAAATATTAAATAATAATATATAAAATAAATGATTTTTAATCATTTAAAATAAACACATTTTTGAGTTTGACAACAAACACTGTGGAACACAGCTATACAGTTCAAAACATGAGAATATAATTTCTGAACATTGACTCTCAGTCTATATTCACATTTTTCTCATGGTTTCTCAATAATAAAAGTATAGAATATAATATAGTTCTAACAGGGGCTCATGGTAACGCAGTGTGACAACATGCCCCGGCCGGTTTAAACCTGCGAGTGTTTCTGCTGTTAGATCCGCATTAAACAACTATCTCACCTGTTAAATTACATATATTAGATTAAAATAATACCAGATTTGTCTAATTTTAAATAAACACACACACACACACACACAAAAGAAATTTAACATGGGTAAGAAATTTACTAGTGCTATGGATAAAAAAATGTGCAGTGATATCTGTAGTTTTTCCCTCTAGTGTTGATATGGCAGCAAGTAGTTTAAGTTTCGTCATGCATGTGTGTAAAAAAAAATATTTTTTGGTGAAGTAAATACTAGTGAAAAAACCCAATGTAATTTACTTGAAAAAGTTAGCTCAGACAAGAATTTAAAAAACGAAGTAAATTACATATCAGTACTTAATTCAAGCCAGTAGAAATGAAAGTGTAAATATCAACTCAATAAAATTAAGTAAAAATTACTCAACTTTTTCTGATACTGGGGTTCCCATCATGCACTGGACCTTGAATAATTAATGAGGCTCATTTTTCACTGGTTTCCAGCTGTATTTACACTGTTTTATCATTGATTTTTGTTGTCAGTAGTATTAGTAAATTGCGATTTTGAGACATTTCGAGTAAATTTTTTTGTTCAAATTTACACATTCAAACACAAAAACGACCCATCATGCCATTGTGTATTGTCTACCTTGAGGTGTTTGCATTCACATGAGGCTTAATGTCTGACATGATGTATATATAAATTACTTAGATGATCTAAGTAAAGCACATATAAATGACTAATAAAATTCAAGATTATTGTTTTAGTGAAATGTAATACAAAGGCAAAGGAAATTGATATTAATCAACCTTTTACTAGCTAAAAGTTAAAATTACTTATTTTTTGTAAAGTTTACTTAATTCCATATTCCAAGTAAATTTAACTTAAAGATTTCTAATTAAAGCTACTGATAAATATGTTTAGGTTTTTACTCGCTCACCCCTAGTGTGTGAGCAAGCATATCCTAATATATATTAATGAGAATCGAGTCGCTTGTATCTGAATGCCTTTGACCCTCCAGCAGTTTCTCTCATTACATGTGTTTACAGTAAACGCCTCGCCATACCGGTCTCACCACTGATGATGATGATGATGATGCTGATGCTCACCTGAAACACAGGTGTGTCCTGAACACCACACTCACACACACACACACACAACTGTGGAACTTACATCTCAATATACCAGTGTTTCCACACAGATGAACACTGAATGAGTTTCTTATTCTACTATCTTTCTAATACTATGGAAGGTCCATCAACTGTTTTTCAAAATATCTTCTTTTGTGTTCAGAAAATTCAGGTTTGAAACAACTCAAATGATGAAGGTGAACTGTCCCTTTAAGGGATGAAGATTTAATGGTTTTAATATTATTATTATATCTATACAATGGAAGTCAGGTTACTATTGCTGGTGATGTTAATGATTATATTACATACTGTCAATTCACAATTACTCGAGAATTAAGTAGCTCTCTGTGTATTAGACACAATCATCCTCAAAAGAGAAAAGAAAGCATAACATTTGTCTAAACATAATTTTATTAAATTCAAACAGGCAGAAGCCTTTATGACAAACACATTTCGTCGCAAATTGTCAATGCTATAAAGTGTAATGTTAACACTCCGGCATGTAGGGGAGCTGCGGGTGTTTGATTGTTTTATGAAAATTAGCCTACTCATATTTTTCTTTCTTTTTTTATGCTTTTGTTTTAAAGACTTACAAATACAACCAAAAAGGTATGTTTATAAACAAAATAAGCGAACAAAATATAAAATAAAATCAAAAGATAGAATTAAAGTTCAATAAAAAGTTATATATTCAATTTTAACCCTTAACGCTCCCTCGTCTAGCTTATCTGACTGATAAATGCCTGCACTGTATTTCTTGCGTTGGTTTTGCCTCTTCACGATGACTCGCTTTAATTTAGTCCTAATTTTTAAATCGCTTTGGATTAAAGCGTCTAAATGTAAATATAAAATACTTACTAAAAATGCTCATTACCCACATTTTTACATGTAGCCTATGCACTAAATGTAGATATTAGTACTATCAGATAGATTAAATAATATTCCTTATGATAAGGCATGTCATTAGTGAGAAATAAATACTGAATATAACATTTTTGAAAGCTCAACATTAAATCCGTCATCTCTTTCGCTTCAGCTGTGATGTGTCCAATGAGCGTGTATTTCCGTGTACGCCTCGGCCAATCAGCGGCGTCCACGAGGTGCAGGTCGGAGGCGGAGCCCATAGTCTGTGACAGACGTCAAATCTGCCCAATCATCATCGCGCACGCTCTAAGAGGCGTGCCCACGCTGAACTCAGCGGCCAATCGGATCGTACGGGAGGCGGGGCCTGTGTGTGGGGATTCATCGTCCACAGCCACACGTGACGCGCTGTAGTCGCAGGCGGAGAGCTGTATCAGTGAGCACGGGTGAGTAACACCACACCTCAAACACTAGCTTTACACACCTGTGTGCCTTTCTGCTCACCTGCAGAGCGTTTTAACGATGTTTTTTTGCAAGAGAGCGGGGTTATATGCAGGGTAAAAAGGAGTAAGTGCGTTACCTAAAGGCTAGTTGGTCAGCTAGCCGCTAAGCTAACAGTTGTACGTTAGGTGTCATGTCAAGAAACCAGAACTCACCATTGAAACCTGTTTCGTGTCATTAAGAGTGTGATTTGATCGTGAGAGGAGTAAGATGAAAGCTGTGCTCGTGTATAATGTATAATGTTGCTGCTGACAGAGATTTAGAAGTTAGTCGAGCAAGCGCCGACTGATGTGATAACGTTATATGCGCTGTTAATCATTATATGTGAGGCTTGGGCTAGTTCATCTCCCCTGAACACTCGCGTCTGCACAGAAACCTGTATTTGTGTCTGAAGTTGGATGCAGGTGTAATAGAGCCAGTTCATATCGATTAGTCCCGCACACAGTGATCAAATATCACTCCACAGTCTTTTGCTTTCAGTTTGAGGGAATGCATGGATGTTTCTGGAAAGCACGACTGTGGGATACAACACGGAACAGCCAAACCGGCTAAACTAGAGCAGCACATGTCAGTTAACCCGTCACTTCCGGCCTGTTGGGGAGAAGGTCACGCGAGACAGACTTAATGAGGTTTGGTCTGATTAAAACTCAAGTCGTCTTATTTCCGTGTGTGTGTGTGTGAGGGAAATCATGCAATTCACACCAGCAAGGAAGTGTTTGCCATGACCCCTTGTTAACATGTAACTGTGTTTTCAGATTCTGGCTCAACTTTGACCTATATCTTTAACCCGAGGATGACATACTCTTTCTAGAAGTGCGACACTGTTCCTCTATGAACGGGGTCATGCCAATTATCTACAGGGCTTTATCTATTCACTTTTACGGCCTGTGTCCTGCTCAAGGCATCGAGTCACGCCTCACTGGTGCACCCTGGGAAGGTTGTGTGTGTGTGTGAAGGCCTGTGGTACCTTCCCCCATCGACTCGAGCATAGATCTGTGTGTGCAGTCGAGTGTAAAGAGGCTTAACCCTGTGTGTGTTCACTGTTGGGTGAACGCACCCCAACAAGCGCTGTGTGTTAATCAACCAATATAATGTACAATTGTCCAGAATCAGTGTCAATATGGAGATCAAGTCTGGAAGCATGCGTTTTAAAGGTGATGATACGCCCCTTTTCACCAAATGTAGCCTAATATAAATCTGTGCTTTCCCCCAGAATGTGTCTGAAGCTTCAGCTCAGAATATCAGATCGTTTATTATAGCTTGTCAAATTTGCCCGTTTTTGGGTGTGAGCAAAAACACACTGGTTGTGTGTGTGTGTGTGTGTCTCTTTAAATGCAAATGAGCTGTTGCGTTAGAACTTTCCTCGTTTGGCGCTCACAGAACCGAATGTCGTGCCGTGTGTGTGAACGTGCAGATTAACAGCCGGGAATATTATAATAAGATCCTCTTCCTGAGGGAAATCTGATCGGCTTAATTTGGACTCGCCCGCAGAGAAAGGCTCACTGGGTTCCTCTCTTCATGTGTCTGTGTTGTTAGAAGCGCAGGGACCCGATTACAGCACTTACACACGGGGAAAGTCAGATTTACGTGATATGCCCCGGTTAAAGATGTGCCAGTGTACTCTAATGCTTTTCTGGTTTGAGCTTTCCTGAGCGCGGACACTAAAGACACATTAACTAAGTTCTCTTTAGTGTCGTTTTTTTGAGCTTAAAGGAGTAGTTCACTTTTAAAAAACTTTTGCTGATCATTTCCTCAGCCCCATGTCATCCAAAATGTCCATGTCTTTCTTTCTTCAGTCGAAAAGAAATTAAGGTTTTTGATGAAAACATTCCAGGATTTTCTCCATATAATGGACTTCAATGGGGTCCAAACGGTTCAAGGTCCAAAAGACAGTTTCAGTGCAAACTGTTCAAAGGGCTTTAAACGACTCCAGACGATGAATAAGGGTCTTATCAAGCGAAACGATCGCTCATTTAATAAATAAATATAAGCTCAAATGCTCGCCTTGCTCGACTCTCCTGTTCGAACTCGTTCATCAAAATGAACAAATCTTTTTTCGAGTCATTTCATTTGTTGAATGAACCAAATGACTCGTTTGTTTGATTTGTTTGAATGGAACCAAATGAAAGATTTGTTTATTTTGATGAACAGGAGAGTCATGACAGAACAGAGCAAGGCGAACATTTGAGCTTATAAAACGTAAAATTATTATATATTTATTAAATGAGTGATCGTTTGGCTTGATAAGACCCTTATTCATCGTCTGGAGTCGTTTAAAGCCCTCTGAACAGTTTGCACTGAAACTATTATTTAACCTGTAATTGAAAAATGAAGTTGTTGTAGTTTTAAAATGCAAAGTTGAATACCAACATTTTAGTTTGACCTGTATGTAGGCCTACACCAAATGCTGCGCAAAAAAAAAAAAAATTAAATATTATTATTAATATTATATATTAGAAAACTAGTAAAATCTACTTTTTTTCTCCATATTAATTTGTGAATATTTTAAATGTTTAATAATATATATATATATATATATATACTGTATATATTAGGGCTGTGCAAAAATTCATTGCGATTAATCGCATCCAAAATAAAAGTCTGTGTATATGATATATTTGTGTGTGCTGTGTATAATTATTTTGTATATATAAATACACACACATGCATGTATATATTTAAGAAAATGTGTTATTCATATATAAAATATTTATATAATATAGATTATCTATTTATGTATATATACAGAATTTAAGCGCAAATAATTCTTAAATGCATGCATGCATAGGTATTTATATATATACAAAATAATTATATACAGCACACACCCTAATATATATATATATATATTGACAAGTTTTCAGATATTTATGACTTTTTGTCCCTTTATTAAACATTTAAAATATTCACAAATTAATCACAATTAGCTCATGCTAATGTCCTCTGCAGATTAGCTTCTCAATGCTAATGGTGGAGGGCTGGTGTGGTGTAATCGCTCTTCCCCCACAGATGAGCAACAGATGGGTCAGGACTGGGTCCTGTGACCCCCGACCCCACACACACACACTCGCTGTGCTACCCCAGAGATCCTCAACTCAAGTGTCCTGTTCTGAAACATCAGCTTCGAGCGAGTTTCTCGGGTCAGTTCAGTGAGGTTTAACTCTTTCCCCGCCAGCGTTTATGATCCACACTTCCATGCAAAATAACCAACGGCCCAGAGCTGCAATCTAGATTCAGACACACACTCGATCTTATTCCTAAATGACAGCGGTTCGTCTCTTACGTCTATTAAAGCTTTAATCACAGGAGAGTTCAGATGTGTGTCCTGATCCAGAGCCGTCGTCATGTGTAGATATGAAACCGCTTCACTGACAGTCTTTCCAACATCACAGTCTTATAATAGTTCATATTATCACAGAAGCGCTGGGGTATACAAGTTTATAGTTCAGATGAAACGATAATGATTTAATTTTCCTCGATAAATCGATGATGAGTTTGATTAAATGTTTAGTATAATATTTATACACCAAATGCAAAATGAAACCGCTATAAATGACTGGAAAAGTGTAAAGAATTCAAAACCGTGAAGTGTGTCCTGTTCTGCCGATAACGAGTCACAATTAACGATCTGTTTTCACTTATGAGCAAAAATCTGCCTTTAAACTCAAAGGAAATCTGACGTTTATCTATCAAAAGTGATGGTTTATCTCTCCCAGCCCTGCGATTGCCTCGTTACACCAGTAGACGGGGAAAAACGTTGATTCGTCCATTATGAAACTAGTGAAGACTTTGAGCGAGTCGTTGAATCATTCACTCTAAAAATCTCTAAATTAACTAAATATTTGTTATTTGTGATCCTCAATTAATGCTTTTAAATAATCATTTTATTGTAGCTTCACTCATCCCTCATCAACAACAAGGCTGGATGAGTGTGTGTGTGTGTGTTGTGTTTTGTGTGCCATGGTGATGTCGCTGCACAGGTTCAGTGTGTGAGTAATCCTGAGTGTGTTGAGCTCATTAGCAAAGTGGTGTGTGTGTGTTTAACAACAGCACCCTGATGAGGGCTTCAGATGCCCCTGAGCGCACACACACACACACACACACACACACTGGAGACTGCACTGAGATTGAGCTCGTATTGGTCGTTAGAGTACTTAGACCGGCTCCTGTTCGTCAGTTGTAATGATGCTGTAAGGAGAAACGACTGCTCTGTCCAGCAGGAACACATGCTCTGGTGAAGTGCAGAGGAGTGTGTGTGTGTGTGTGTGCGCACTGGTTGTTTGTGTAATCTGATTGTGGTAAACCTTATTAAAGAAAAGGGGCTGATGCTGCAGGGTTCCGCCTCCCTGCTGTCGCCGTGGCGACTAGAGTCACAGGCACTATGGGATGGCAACCGCAGGCCTGTGTCGCTGTCGTGTGCGGCATGCGTCTCTAAGACCATATAGTGTGTGTGTGTGTGTGTGTGTGTGTGGACTTCTGCTGCCGTCAGTTCTCCATGAGGGATTACTGGAAACTGTTGCTCTCTTTTCTCCAAACTTTACATACACACACACACACACACACTACATGCAAAACGTCACACATCTCTTTCATAACCAAATGCTTCATTCAAAACTATAGTAACAACTTCTAAAAATGCTATTTTTGTGCAGTGTAACTCTACATGCAAACATCTAGGGCTGTGAAACGATTAATCGCATCCAAAATACAAATTTTTGTTTACAACATGTGTGTGTGTAATTATTTTTATATATATATATATATTAGGGCTGGGTATTGAGACAAATTTCACAATTCGATTCGATTTCGATTCAATATCGATTATTTTGGATATCAGTTACAATAAATGGCCATTTTTCTCAAGGGAATCAAATCTCTTAACTAATGCTGTAAACTATGAGAGTCTAGTTGTAGCCTATAGGCTTCATTAGCCTAATATGAAGGTAATAATGAATGAATCACTTAAATTACACTTTTATTTATTTTTATAGTAAGAAGATTATATGAAATATAGACATTTAAATGGTGGCTGTCATAAAAACTTGCCAGATTTATTCAAATATGCATTAAATATTGAAGAACATTCAGATTATAATGCATATGTAATATAGTGTATATATTTAGCAAAATGCTCCTCTCTAGAGTTATTTTTTCTCGCTGACTAACGAGTTTATGTGGGTTTTCTGAGGTAAATATGACGATACATTGATTACAAGCTGTTTAACTGATGTCTTTCCACGGTTGAAACACTGATTGAGCGAATCAATGTGACATGATACGGATTTCGATAAGTTTTACTCTATCTTTAACACACTTTCAGATGCTCGTTCATGTTTATTTGGCGCTGTGACTGGTATTATTAAGCCGGAAGAGAGATCAGCGCTGCTGCTTCTCCAGAGCGATCTCACGCCACAGCGACAAAACGTTATTTATGTTTTTGAACTTCTAAAGAAAATGGACGTAATTTGAAAATTGAGACTTTGTTTCATATCAATAGTAACAAAGGACAAAGATTATTGTGATTTTTTGGATGCGCGCAGCCGCGATTACAATGTCCCATTCATTCAAATGAAACAGGATGACTAATCGATTCTTGAGACTTAAGAATCGATATCGGTTCAAAAAAATGAGAATCGATTAATATCGAGAAATCGATATTTATTACCCAGCCCTAATATATATATATATATATATATATATATAATATATATATAAACGCACATGCATGTATATATTTTATTAAATATTTCATGTATATACTTGATATATATTTATACAAAATATAAATTATACATTAATATATATATATATATTTGATATATTAAGAACACATTTTTCTCAAATATATACATGCATGTGTGTGTGTGTGTATGTATGTATATATATATATATATTAATTATACACTCTACACACACATGTTGTAAACAAACTTTTATTTTGGATGCGATTAATCGTTTCACAGCCCTACAAACATCACATGATTATCCACACACCCCAAACTACACACGGATGTGAACAAATTATTTTTGCAAAAAAGTTTTTTTTACAATAGCAGGCAGAGTGTAAAGCGCTTGTAGTTTTGCAGACTTGCTCTGAAGATTCGGTTCATGAGTGAGCCTCGAGGAACACTTAGTGCCAAAGCTTAACATCTGAAACGGTGAAGTTCACTTCATATGTCCTGCTAATGAGGAGTCCTGATGTGTTCAGTGATTCATTAGAGATCATTTGATTCTCTGAGTCTTGATTCATTTGAAAGTGAATCAGGTAGGCTTTGTGCTTTTTTAACATGAAACCAAGTTTGTGTTTATTGGATAGTAGACTCGCTACGACTAATGTTTGTGTAGTTTTCCTGTTATCCGTGTTCGTATGGCTCTGTTCTGTATGAAGCGCTGTGGAAATAAAGCTGTGGTTATACTGGTTATAAGAGGCCTGTGTGATCTTGTGTGCAGACTATGGAGCTGAAGATGCGGTTGTGTGTGGCGCTGGTGTCTCTGAGTGTGTGTGCGCTCCTCGCGGGTCACGTGAGCGCTCAGGACGAGGCCGACGACATGGACATGGACGTGGAAGATGCCATCGACGACATGCATGAGGAAGAGCTGGAGGAAGAGGAGCCGACGGCCCCGACCGCACCACCGGTCCCCACGGTAACAGCGTTAGCCCATGAGTCCTGCAGCCGCCCTCATGAAGGAGTTCACCTACTCGCCCACACCACATCGTCTTTCTCCAGTAACTATAACAATAACTATTTATCAGACCGGCCCTCGAAACCATAGAAACACTACCGGACCACCGGTAAAAGTCCCGACTCACCCGATTGCCACTCCGCCCCTGCACGCCATTAAAAAATATAGCCTATATATATGAATCGATTTTTGGAATTCAATGAATCGATTCTGAATCGGTAAAGATTGAATCGCGATTCAAATGTGAATCGATTTTTTTTTTTTTTTGCACACCCCTATCAAAAATCTTCATTTCTGTTCCCCTGAAGAAAGACGTGAACATCTTAGATAACGTGTGGGCGAGTAAATCGTCAGTAAATTAATCCTAATAGTGAACTCCTCCTTTTGTTCTGTTGAGTGAAGCAGAGACGGTCCGTGATTGGTTGAGGTGTTTGATCTGCCAATCATTCATCAAGTCACTTAAAGGGCCAGTTCATATAAAAATTTACTTCAATCCAGATTTATTTCCTTCCTTCAACACGGTTTTCTCAAATGTTGTGTTTTCAGTGTTTCCTCTACATTCATTCTCCCGTGGCGGGCCGCCACACTTAAAATCCTCCCGCCACGGCTACAGCTTCTCAGTGACGTCCGATATTCTGCATAGTATTATGTTATTTTGTTAAGCCCCACTAAAGGCATAAAAAACTTTGTAAAGCACAATCAAGTTTTCACCCTATATTCCAAGACTTCTAAAGTCGTTGCATAATGTGTAATTTTTTTTAGTCGCTAAGTTAAAGTTAACGGGAAGTCATCTCGCCTCAGTCATTCTCCATTCAGAATTCACACAGCGCGTCGCGTTCGTTTGCGACACGACGACACTCTCTTCAAGGTCAATATTCCCATTATTATACTTCATTTGTAGATAAAGCATAAAGGTATATGGTTTTCATAAAATGACTTTATCTTGCTGGAGTGGAGTTTATTGCCCATACCTTTCACATTCCCTTTATGTAAGATTACAGCATGGAGTCGAGAGAGTGCTATTGTTCTTCATGCGCACTGAAATTTAAAACTGTTAAAAGAAAAGGCTCAAAAAACTGTTGCATATAGAATACACTAAGCATTAGTGCTGCACGATTAATCATATCGCAATCGTAATAGCGATCTCAAACCTATGCAATTATATAACGCAAAATGCCGCGATTTTATACGAAATAAACAAATTAGGGCTATTAACGCAGCATCTCTTCTTTTTTGTCATCCTTTGACTAGTGTTACACGATCCTGCTCTTATTCGTGCAAATGCCTTTTCGCATTTTGCACGACAAGAACTGAAAAGCTGCCTGTGAATGCCCTAAATGAGACTCGCAGAAAGACGCGCGCCATAATGCGCATGCACTGACGCGTGCCAGAATACAGTTCTCTTTCGAGCTTGAACGAACAATAACACACACAATTATGCCAAAATGTCGTTTTGTCGAGTACCTTCATAACGTAAGAAAAGTCTTATGGACAAAAAGAGTTGTGCTATGAGGCGCATGTGAGATCCGCGTCTCGGCAACGGGTGCTCTTAAAGGGCCAGCAGCGAATAAAGCGTTCTGTCAGTAAAGTTAATCAAAGAAGGGAAATTAGAAAATTACTCACTGATCTTGACTAAAGAACTTTTGTAGCTTTAATAAGGATTATTCTATATATAATTTATAATTCATGCAGCACAGACTATTTGATAACTTTATTCAATTTCTGTATCCTACCTGTTAAAACAGGAAGGGCACAGGTAAATATGGTTTTTATTATGGGTTTATGTGGGGATTCTTTGAAGTTCACTTAATTTAAAAGTTTTTTTTTTTTTTAGCCTAATAATTTAAAAAAAAAGTTGATAGCTTTCACTGTAATGATGGTTTGGTTGATGGTTTATTGATCATTATAGGTGTTATCAATCATTTAGTTGTTATCTGTAGTTTGAGTTGAGAAATAAACATTAATACACAGAATGATCACTAATCTGTGTGTGCATTTTACTTTAGAACCAAGCAAGTTGGACTCATGAAACCATTTTATTATATCGGAATCGCAAATCACAATTGCAATATTGACCTCAGTAATTGCAATGGCAATATGACATTTTCCCCAAATCGTCCAGCCCTACTAAGCATATTATAGATATAATCAGGGCCGTATTAAGAGCTCACTGGGCCCCGGGGCTATGAGTTACTGCAGGGCCCCCCCCCCACCACTTTAGGTCACCAACTACATGAGCTAAATGTTATATTATTATAGCCTACGAGTCATTTTATCCATGATATACTTCACAGTTAAGTTATGTTACTTTTAACATGATTTTTTTATCATATCAAAATGTATTGACTAAAATTTCATAATTATTGTGACCAATTTCAATATCACCAAAAAATAATAGTAGCTTAAGAAAATAATCTCAAGCTTACTGATGACAAGAGTCACAAATTAAAATAGAACAAAGGCACAATAAATCGACCTATGAAAAACTTAAAGCACTGAATAATATTATATAAAGTAATCACATATACAATACATGGTTTTCACTACAAATTCAACATTCATTCTTGTTAATTTTGCAAAAGTAATTCAGTCAAATGCAGTAAATTACTTTCTTTCTGATGTTTGATTAACATTATTGACACACATGGCGACAGCAGCTTTATTAGCAGCGTCTGTCACTTTGAGACCTCAGAGTCGGATTCAAGTGCGCTGTGCAAAACCGTCTCAAGTTCACCACAGTCTATGGTTCACCTTGGTCTCAAAACCAGCATTTACAAAATAAATTCTCCCGCTGCTCACTGTGCCTGAGCAGTTTGAAATATTTTGTATCCAAACCACAACGTTTAAAAACGCGTTTAAATGATAAACTTACATCATGATGGCGCAGCAAAATTTAAATATTTCTACCGGATATATTATCGCCAGTCCTTTAGGCGAATATAGAGTTTAATTAAACACAAAAAGCAAAATTATACATCCATCAAGTTAATATTCAAACTTACCGAAAGTTTGTGGGGTCGATGATGACGCTGTGTTTTAAGAATAGACTAGAATGAAGAGAAGAGTAAAGGCGATTTATTGGTTGATATATAACCTATTCTAATAAGGCGCAGGCAGCAATCATCTATAGGCCTACGTGCAGCAGCAGGTCGGTGTTCACAAGTTAAATATAGAATAAATATATTTGTCATATCAAATTAAAACCTGACGTTTCAATTTACCATGCCCTGCTCAGAGCCGTTGGCCCTGCATGCCTAGGGGGTTTGATTGACAGGTGGCCTGGCCAATCATAACGCCGAATACGCAACTTTGTCCGACAACAAAGCTGTCAGTCGGTGGACATGAACTTGAAAACGGTAATGTTTAAATTACTTAAATGACAATATTTGAAAGTTGAGACTTTGTTTCATATCAACAGTAAGCTGCTCTGAACTCTCTCTCGTAATCACTCGGTGTAACGTTAGTCTTTGCCCCGCGAAGTATTTTTCACTGCGTGAGTGCATGAGAACATGATGTGCGTGACTCGCGAGAGCCGCCTGGCTCGTGGCCCGTCCGTCACATAGTACCTAAAAAAGGCGGGTCTTTGCGAACGTCTCTATTAATGATAATGATTCCATGATAATGCATGGAATATAAGGCAAAGTGCAACTAAATAACAGGGATAATTTGTGGGGGACGTTGCGTGGTAAGGCTTTGGTAATCAGATGGCTTGCAGTATCTGCTCCACAGCCAATCACGGGCCCCCTCCTTGCTTGGGCCCCGGGGCTTAAGCCCCGCCTAGCCCTATGGTTAATGCGGCCGTGGATATAATCCCTTTGCTATGTTCTTTTCAATGTGAAGCATTGCTTGCTGTGACTTGGTGTTGCTTCAAGTTTATCATTCTGCACACGGGATGCGCATGATCGATTATAATACTTTGGGGAGACAAGGCCCCCCCACCGGGGAAATGGGCCTGCCCCCACAGCTTGGAAAAATCCTAGAGGAAACACTGGTTTTATAATATAAACACACACACACACATATATATATATATATATATATATATAGGTTTTATATAAGTTTTAGACCGGTAAGATTTTTTATGTTTTTAAAAGAAGTCTCTTCAGCTCACCAAGGCTGTAAATATTTGTTAAAAAATACACAAAAAACAGTAATATTGTGAAATATTATTACAATTTAAAACAGCGGTTTTCTATGTGAATATATAGTGAAGTGTAATTTATTCCTGTGATCAAAGCTGAATTTACAGCATCATTACTCCAGTCTTCAGTGTCACATGATCCTACAGAAATGATTATAATATGATGCTCAAGAAACATTTATGATTATTATCCATGTTGAAAACTGTTTTTTACATTTTTGTTTCAGGATTCTTTGATGAATAGAAAGTTCAAAAGAACAGAATTGAGCTTTTGTAACATTAATCACTACCATTCAAAAGTTTGGGGTCAGTAAGATTTTATTTTTTATTTTTGGGGGGAAAGAAATTAGAAAATACTTTTATTCATCAAGGATGAGTTAAATTGATCAAAAGTTACAGTAAAGACATTTATAATGTTAGAAAAGATTATATTTTAAATAAATGCTGTTCTTTTGAACGTTCTATTCATCATAGAATTTTGGGGGGAAAAAATTGTACACGACTGTTTTCAACATTGAAAATAATTTCTGTTTTTTGCGCATAAAATCAGCATATTAGAGTGATTTCTGAAGGATCATGTGATGTGTAATCAGCAACACTAATGATGTTGAAAATTCAGCTTTCAAATTACATTTTAAAATATATTAAAATAGAAAAGTCATTTTAAATTGTAATAATATTTCACAATATTACTGTGTCTTTTTTCATCAAATAAAGCAGCCTTGGTGAGCAGAAGAGACTAAATTTAAAAACATCAAAAATCTTACTGATCTAAAACTTTTGTTGACCGGTAGTATGTATGTATATGCTATATGTGATACGATATATATATATGAAGAGTTCAGATGCAAAAGCCTCTAAATGCCATTTGAAATTTTCTTCTTTAATGATGATTTTTATCAAACTTGTATATTTAAGTTCAGTAATTTCACTTAAATAACAATTAATAGGTAATCTTCATTGCCATTTAAGTGAAATTACTGAACTTAAATATACTAGCTTGATAAAAATGATCATTCTAGAAGAAAATTTAAAATGGCATTTAGAGGCTTTTGCATCTGAACTCTTCAATATATATATATGACCGAGAGTAACTGTTAACATCTCCCTCGTGTGTCCCGAAGGTGACGTATAAAGCCCCGGAGCCGATGGGAGAACACTACTTTGCGGAATCGTTTGATAAAGGAACACTTCAGGGGTAAGATGTCCGTCATCCTCACAACATAAAGAGTATATTTGTTATTAATATATATTACAGCTGTTCAAACAATAATATTGTTGCATATTATCCCAGTGTGATCAAGAAACATGTGATTATTAATGTTGAAAACTGGAACCGTGATGCATTTCATTCAGGATTCTTTAAAGAATAGAGAGTTCAGAAGAACAGCATTTATATGAGTATTAATTCTGTGGTCCGTCTAGGTGGGTTCTGTCTCAGGCCAAGAAGGACGGCATCGACGAGGAGATAGCCAAGTATGATGGTAAGATCAGGTTTAATTGAACACATTAATGTGTCTCGATGATGAAACTAATACAATAACTAAACACTCAACCTGTGAGTAACAAAAGCACATCCCAGAACAGTGTGTCAGACTGAACGTGTGTAGATGGTTAGCTGCCCTTAACAAACACACTTTTGCTGTGTGTGTGTGTGTGTGTGTGTGTGTGTGTGTGTGTGTGTAGGGAAATGGGAGGTTGAGGAGATGCAGAACACTAAACTGCCCGGAGACAAAGGCCTGGTGTTGAAGTCCAAAGCCAAGCATCACGCCATCTCCGGTCTCCTCCTGCGACCTTTCACCTTCGACACCAAGCCCCTGATCCTGCAGTGAGTACTGGCGCCGCGGGTGGAGAAATCCACCAATCAGAGTCCTGCTTTTGTGTTCAACGTTACAGTACATGGATATCTCCTGAGCATGGCATGTGCTTATGAAGACAGTTAATGCAGTGTGTGTGTGTGTGTGTGCTCAGGTACGAGGTGAACTTCCAGACGGGCATCGACTGTGGCGGGGCGTATGTGAAGCTGCTGTCCCAGACGCCGGACCTGGACCTGGTGAGGTCATGTGTGTGTGTGATGATTAGGGCTGCACTATATATCCAAATATCCCAAATCTATACATCGCAATATTCATATTGCAACGGCTCTTTACGGGATGTTCTCACACACACACACACCCCCCGTAAAGACACGTGACGTCAGGATTGAAACATGTTCGCTAGCGCATGCATCCGGCTCCACCCCGCGGGCTAGCGGATGACAGAGCTCCGCCTCTCTGATGTCCCTGGCGATGGCCAACGTAAACCTTCTTCTAAGAGCGACAGTCGCGCGGCGGCATCCATCCCGGTGTGACTAGCTCCCCATCCTGGCACCGGTCGCGGGACGCGTTTGCGTTCACACAGATCTCGACTCCGGTCCTCACGGCGGTTTCGGCGTAGCTCTTAACAGGGTCCCCGCGGGTCCTTAAAAAGTCTTAAAACGTCTTAAATAAAATTTTCGCTTTTTAAGGCCTGAAAATGTCTTAAAATCTGAAATTTCCGATAAGGAAGTCTTAAATTTCACGGACGGACCTTAAATTTCTTGTCCGACTCGTCATCCGTTTCTTTGTTTTATTTACAGACTGCGTTTACGAGCGTTCATGCTTGGTTGCCAGATTGAAACAATTAAATCCCCAGTCACAGCTTTTCTGTTAAAAGAACATGTTTTCTACCCGGTTTTGTCAATAGTATCTGGCAACCATGCTCTCCACTGCTGAAGAAGCGCTGGTGATCTGAAAACAGACAAGTATCTGGAGTTCAGTGATCTTCATTTGAGATTATCTACTTAAATTAATTAAAGTGTCACTCAGTTGGTCTTTATTCTGTCACGAGCTGTTTGTGCGACTAAATCTGCGATCAATACAGGCTGATATCCAGCAGTGTTTTTAATGTTGATCATATTATTGCTGTTTTGCAACGAAAGCCACTGCAGCACACAGCGGTGATTCGAATTCAATGACCCGTTCATAAATACAGACACTTGCTTTGTTCCCATGTTTGTTACTGATGAACGAATGACTCGCTCATAAAGACAGTGACTTACCGCCACCTACTGGCGATTTTAATTTAACATTTAAAAGTATCACTTGGTTTTTAACATCATTGGATATTTATTGAACATTGTTTTATTTAAAGCGTTATTTATTTTATTAAAGTGTTTATACAGGTGAAAAAAATTAACTGGAAAAAAATCGATTAAAAGGGGCAGATATTGTCCCTAAATGGAGAAGTTGTGACGGCAGTCTGAGTGCGAGAGGGGTTACGGTATTATAAAAAATTGGATAACCACTGAACTGAGGAACAGGGATATGTAGAATTGCACAAATGCTACTGCTAAAGAGTCAGCTTGTTATCTTGATTCAAATGTCTCCATGAGCTTAATTGAATTGGCCTAAAGCGAAAAATTATAATGTCATTTTTTTTGTCTAAAGACTACATATAAAATAGCTACCAAAATTAATGTCGGTAACTGAAGTTTGACTAAAAGTTGACAAAAAATGCAATGACTTTTCGTCAACTAAAACTAGACTAAAACTATGAAAGACAGTATTACCAAAATGTGACTAAGACCAATAAGCTTTTTCATCTGAAGACTAAAACAAAAATGGCTGCCAAAATTAACACTGTCGTGTCGTGCTGAACATTTTCCTTTTTTTTTGTCTTAAATTTGCCTTTTAGAGGACTTAAAAAGGTCTTAAAAGTCATTAAATTTGCTGTTAAAAATGTGCAGATACCCTGTCTTAAATGCTGTGAGGACAGAAGAGCAGGACTAGCGATGCGGCGTGACCCTTGTGCGCCCGTTACACAGATCCATAGAGGACAAAAACGTCTGTCTAAAAGCTGTCATGCTCGTGTGCAGCGCGGGGTCTCGGACCTCATATTAAAGACGACCCGTGGCAGATTATAGTCAAAAAATCAGTTTTATGAGAGTGATTTACCATCGGCGGTCACATGAGCAGCTGATCTGGTGTGTAGTGGTGACCCCATACTGATCATAGGCTGTGTGTGTGTGTGTGCAGGCGCAGTTCGTGGACAAGACGCCGTACACCATCATGTTCGGGCCTGATAAGTGTGGAGAGGATTACAAGCTGCACTTCATCTTCAGACACAAGAACCCCAAAACCGGCGAGTTTGAGGAGAAGCACGCCAAGAAGCCCGACGCTGACCTGCGCGCGTACTACACCGACAAGAAGACGCACCTCTACACACTGGGTAACACACACACACACACCTGAACCCGCTACTGTACATGTGTGTAACTGAACCAGACCGGCTCGTGCTGAAGCAAACCGTCTGAAGTGTGTGTTCTCTCCTGCAGTGCTGAACCCGGACAACAGTTTCGAGATCCTGATCGACCAGACGGTGGTGAACAGCGGGAGTCTGCTGAGTGATGTCACTCCCGCCGTAAACCCCCCCGCCGAGATCGAGGACCCCGACGACCAGAAGCCGGAGGACTGGGACGAGAGACCCAAGATCCAGGACCCCGACGCGGCCAAACCTGAGGACTGGTGAGTGTGTGTGTGTGTGTGTGTGTGCAGGTGATCCGTGTCTATGGACTGTACCAGAGACTATTTATATAGAGACATGCCACTTCCACTTTGATTTCTATTTTCATTACTCTATGCCCCATATGCTGGCGTTATAAGCTAAACAGTTTTTAGAAATAAAACTCTTTACATTTGATAATCATGAAAACAAATCTCAGAGAACGGTCTACTATGTACAGATGTTTTATTAGACCAAAGGTTCATTGTTCGCCGGAGTTCTCCTTTGAGAGTGACGTCAGCCTAATATTCCTATTGATGTGTGTCATTAATGTTCATAATACAACAAAACATTTCATTTCTACAGTGAAATACCACAAAATAGTGTTATTTTACATTCAGGCTTGATTATTAATCTCTGTTCCTGAATACTAATATTAGACTTTTAGTGTCATCTCTGCTTGTAATTTGTGTGTTTGTTCTTATTTCTGACTGTTCGCTTGTTTTAATAATGTTTGAACTATTAGTTAGGATAGCAGTTATTGATGTGGTGTCACTTCAAGTGAGCTTTTAGTAATAAATGAAAAGCGAAGTTACACAAGATACATATTTATATGATTCAATCTGTGGCTCAAAAAACGTAGATGATCCGAGCCGTGATTCTGTGACCCGTTGCTCCACTAGTGTGAGTGTGTTGTGCTGTGGATCCACCTCCTCAATGTGTGTGTGTGTGTGTGTGTGTGTGTTTGTCAGGGATGAAGAGGCTCCTGCTAAGATCGCGGATGAGGACGCGGTGAAGCCCGACGGCTGGTTGGATGAGGAGCCGGAGTACATCAGTGACCCCGAGGCCCTGAAGCCGGAGGACTGGTAATGCAGCATCACCACACACACACACACACACACCGCTGTAATATTAATGAAGATCGTTGGTCTTATGCACAATTGCTAAAAATCTGACAAAACTTAATACTTGTTTGTTCTGTCAAGATATTACGTTTCCCAGCTCTGGAGAAAACTGATGTAAACAATTAAATATTGCTATTTTTATTATTATTATTATTATTATTATTATTAAAAAGTGCCTTTTTTAGTGTTGTGAATATATTAAAATAAAATATTTAATACATTTTATTGAAAAGTTGGATATGTAGTACCAGTGCACTCTCGTAAAGCAATACTATTTGACAAATTATTATAACATTTTGATTTTGTTGCAAAATGTGAATATTATCGGCCAGAACTTTATATGAAGATGTATATACATGTGTCCAACTTATCCACATACATACAGATATATATATATATATATTAGGGCTGTCAAACGATTAATCGCATCCAAAATAAAAGTCTGTGTTTACATAATATGTGTGGGTGCACTGTGTATAATTATTTTATATATATATAAATACACATACATGCATGTATATTTAAGAAAAAAATATTATTTGTATATAAAATATTTATATTTACATGTCATATGAATTATATATAAATCTATGTACAGTATATACTTGAAAATATTTCTTAAACATATATACAAGGATGTGTGTGCATTTATATAGATAAAATAATTATACACAGTGCACCCACATATATTATGTAAACACAAACTTTTATTTTGGATGCGATTAATCGTTTGACAGCCCTAATATATATATATATATTTATATATGGTGTGCATAGATTTGTTTGTAGTTTAGTATTTTGTGTTGCTTTTCTTATGTGACTGTGGTAGAGCGTTTAATAGCTCTAGAAGAACAACAATCCTGTGTGAACCTTGACATTTATTTAGTTTTTCTTCCCATTTTAGTCAACCCAATATTATATAACTGATGTCCTTTAAGCTGACTACAATCATAATGTGCAATCAATACAACAATAGGAACAAAAAATAGGACAAATACAATAGAAATAATATATATATATATATATATATATAAGAAGAGTTCAGATGCAAAAGCCTCCAAGTGCCACTTGAAATTTTCTTCTAGAATGATCATTTTTATCAGCTTATATATTTAAGTTGAGTAATTTGACTTGAATGGCAATGAAGATTACCTATGAATTGCCATTTAAGTGAAATTAATGAACTTAAATATACAAGCTTGATAAAAATGACCATTCTAGAAGAAAATTTCAAATGGCACTTGGAGGCTTTTGCATCTGAACTCTTCTTATATATATATATATACACATGTACTAAACTCAGTTTTTCAGGTACAGTAGAGTAGGTTTATTTAACATGTGGTAAGAAATCGTACCAAAACTGAATAATCAAATGTAGAATTAGACACTATAGTCTTCCCTGTATGAATTAAATATACATTGAGTCATATTACAGATATGAAAGTGATTGAGTCAAAAGCAGTGAGTGTTTGGTGAAAGTGAAGGCCACAGTTTGAGGCTGCTGTCCCTTTAAGAATGAATGCACAGATCTAATATACTGATTTCCTCCATTTGTCTTCATTAGTAGGACACACACACACACACACACACTCTGTTTACAGTGAATACTCCACATAACTTTGACATAACCGTGTGTGTAGTAATGAATCATATGTGAGACGGCGTCTATGAATAACTAAGAAACCTGTGACGAGAAGTGTAACGCTTTAGAAAAAATATTTTTTTTTTTTAATTTGTGAATTGATATAATTCGGTAGAAGAGAGAATCGCGACTCATGTATGAAACCCCTAATATAGGCTCAAAGAACTATAGGCCAGTCTCTCGTTTGAAAGTCGCGTGTCTAGTATCTGTAGAAGCGCATCTTATAATGATAGCCTTGAGCAGGAGATGTGACCCGAGCTCGTGTGGTTCCTCAGGGACGAGGACATGGACGGCGAGTGGGAAGCGCCGCAGATCCCCAACCCCGTGTGTGAGACGGCGCCCGGGTGCGGCCCGTGGGAGCGGCCCATGATCGACAACCCCAACTACAAGGGCAAGTGGAAGCCGCCCATGATCGACAACCCCAACTATCAGGTGACTGTCATCATACAGCATCGCACACGCCTCGACGCGCCGATGTTTCTCAAACATCAGACATATGATTAAAGATTAACAGAAAATGCTGAATGTGATATCGCAGTGTGTGTGTGAATGAATAGTGTCGGTGCTGAAACCCGACGAACAGAGGCACCAGAATAACAATATTCATGATTCTGAAGATGAAAACACTGAATTATTGTAGATGAATGTGATGATCTCTGTCTCTGACTAGATATATTTATAATAATGTCGGACACTTTTACTGGGAACATCAGACATCTGGCATTATCAGCACACACACATATCGCCCCACTGCGTTATCATACATTATATACAGTAGTTTAATGTAGTACTGGTATTTTTTATTTTTTTTTAATTACTCACAAACAAATTTTGTGTTTTGGTTTTTACCTGCAATTTTTGTGTTGCGATATTGTGAAACTCTACTGAATGATGAACATTAATGTCAGGGATGCCCGATATATCTCCACCATATCGATATCGGCCGATATATGTTCATTTTTAATGTTTGCGTTATTGGCCCAATAAGAAAATGTGGCTGATATATTGAAGCCGATAAACAATGTATTGAACCCTTAAACCGTATTCTGGACAAATGTGAGCAAAATAGTTTAGATTTTTTGAAGAAAAAAATACTCTGAGCGGTATAAGACTTGGCTACTTTTCCTAAGTTTGCCTCCTGAACACACACAATTTGAAAAAAAAAACGTAATCTTGTATTTGGGTCAAAAATGGGCACCCATAGAAATGAATGGGAAAAACTGTGATTTAGAGCTTTCTAAAATAAGCCAAAATAAGACACCAGGTGACGGCAAAGTCACTTCATCTTTAGCTTTTAGCTCTAAGGACTTATTGGAAAGATATTTCAATGTAGTTAAAAGCATAAAACACAAAAATAAGCATAATTTACATAGAAAATATGGTACTTTTTGAAGTAAATAAATTCAAAATTATCCCAAAATAAAAAAACACCATAAATGGATAAACAAAACTTTATCGAAGACAGTGATGTAACGTTTATAATAAATAAAAATTAGGATCACACCTAAGTCATCTGTGCCCACATTTGTCCACAACTACAGGATTATGGGCTATAAAGTGAATACGGTTTGAGGGCTACAAACAATATTTATAAAATTACATTTTATTGCAAAAAAAACAAACAAAAACACTTATGCAATATTTTCACACTGATACACACTCATCACACCGCTTCCAGAAGTACACCATCATAATAATATAAAGTACTATGTAGTGAACAATAGTCATGATAAACTTTTTATTTAATATATATTAAATTTGTTGTAAGTTGTGATTCCTTATCAGTTATTTCAGTTCAAAAACTAAAGATGTGAAGTAGTGTGATTTATGTTTGTAGTTCTTAAACCATAAAAGTAGTCCTGGAACTGTACGAACACATATCGGCTACATCAGGAAACATCGTTATAAAGTGTGTTTGGGACAGGAAACATCGTTATTAAGTGTGTTTGGGACAGGAAACATCGTAATTAAGTGTGTTTGGGACAGGAAACATCATTATAAAGTGTGTTTGGGACAGGAAACATCATTATAAAGTGTGTTTGGGACAGGAAACATCGTTATAAAGCGTGTTTGGGACAGGAAACATCGTTATAAAGTGTGTTTGGCACAGGAAACATAGTTATAAAGCGTGTTTGGGACCGGAAACATCATTATAAAGTGTGTTTGGGACAGGAAACATCATTATAAAGTGTGTTTGGGACAGGAAACATCATTATAAAGTGTGTTTGGGACAGGAAACATCATTATAAAGTGCTTTTGGGACAGGAAACATCATTATAAAGTGTGTTTGGGACGGGAAACATCATTATAAAGTGTGTTTGGGACGGGAAACATCATTATAAAGTGTGTTTGGCACAGGAAACATAGTTATAAAGTGTGTTTGGGACAGGAAACATCATTATAAAGTGTGTTTGGGACAGGAAACATCATTATAAAGTGTGTTTGGGACAGGAAACATCATTATAAAGTGCTTTTGGGACAGGAAACATCGTTTTAAAGCGTGTTTGGGACAGGAAACATTGTTATAAAGCGTGTTTGGGACAGGAAACATCGTTATAAAGTGTGTTTGGCACAGGAAACATCGTTATAAAGCGTGTTTGGGACAGGAAACATCATTATAAAGCGTGTTTGGGACAGGAAACATCGTTATAAAGCGTGTTTGGGACAGGAAACATCGTTATAAAGCGTGTTTGGGACAGGAAACATCGTTATAAAGTGTGTTTGGCACAGGAAACATCGTTATAAAGCGTGTTTGGGACAGGAAACTAGGGGTGGGGAAAAAAATCGATTCGCGATGCATCGCGATGCGGACGTGGACGATCCTGAATCGATTCACAAATGTCAAAAAATCGATTTCAAAAAAAAAAAATTATATGTATTTATAATAACGTAATATTGACGGAACGCGAAAGACGGAACTCTGAAGCGCGGAAGTGCAGTGGCGGGACCGTCTGTGGCGTCACTGGCGTGCACAATGCACATAACAGAGATGAGATGGCACGCGAGATCCAACACTTTCCTTGTTAGGTTAAAAGCTGACGTCTGGAAATATTTTGGCTTCTGAAGTTGAAGGGGGAAAGGAGCTGGACAAGAGCCGCACTAGTTGTACGCTTTGTGGAATAAAACCAATGACGGAAACACGACAAATATGATAAGCCATATGACACCTTTCCAGCCAGAGGAGGAAAAACACTCGGCTGCACCAGTCGTTATATTATTTATTTACTACAAGTATGCTCCTAGTTCAAGCAAACATTTATTTTCCTGGTCGTTCTTTGTAATGTTATGTTAATAAAATATATTGTGCATTAATTCTTTATGGGTCATTAATTTGTACTTTTAAAGCAAATTATTTATAGTCACACACAAAAGATTCAGATAATCGATTTGTAACATTATAAATGTCTTGTACTTTAACTTTTGATCAACTTAACTTATCCTTGATGAATAAAAGTATAGATTTCTTTTTTCTTTTGTCCAAAAAATTAAATAAAAATTCTTACCGACTCCAAACATTTGAACGGTATTGTTTAATGTTACAAAAGCTTTCCATTTCAGATAAATGCTGTTCTTTTGAATTTCTAGGTGATTCTCTGAATCGGGTGCCCTTCAAGTCCCCCAAACTTGCTTCAAATATTTTCAATTGAAGGAAATCACAAAATACATTTTAATGCTGTCAATTAATAGAACCAGGTGCATTTGCATTATAATGCAACAAAATTGCTTTTGGAAAAAAAATTAAAGTTAATAAATGTAAAGATAATGAGTTGCCTAAGTAGTAGACAACAAGCATGTTTGCATGTCCTCACTAACCATCATTATATTTTCAATGAATATCAAACAAATAAAAAGTGCAATTAATACCAAAATGTTGCTGCTGCTAATATAATCACATGTTGATCTAGTGTATTTTCGTTTACTGTTGTGAAATGGAAAATCAATAATCGGTAATCGAGAATCGTTAATAATCGAAAATCGACTGTAATCGAATTGAGACTTCAATAATCGTAATCGAATCGAATCGGGAAATCAGACAGATTAACCACCCCTACAGGAAACATCGTTATAAAGTGTGTTTGGGACAGGAAACATCATTATAAAGCGTGTTTGGGACAGGAAGCATCGTTATAAAGCGTGTTTGGGACAGGAAACATCGTTATAAAGTGTGTTTGGGACAGGAAACATCGTTATAAAGTGTGTTTGGCACAGGAAACATCGTTATAAAGTGTGTTTGGGACAGGAAACATCATTATAAAGCGTGTTTGGGACAGGAAGCATCGTTATAAAGTGTGTTTGGGACAGGAAACATCGTTATAAAGTGTGTTTGGCACAGGAAACATCATTATAAAGTGTGTTTGGGACAGGAAACATCATTATAAAGTGTGTTTGGGACAGGAAACATCATTATAAAGTGCTTTTGGGACAGGAAACATCATTATAAAGTGTGTTTGGGACAGGAAACATCATTATAAAGTGCTTTTGGGACAGGAAACATCGTTTTAAAGCGTGTTTGGGACAGGAAACATTGTTATAAAGCGTGTTTGGGACAGGAAACATCGTTATAAAGTGTGTTTGGCACAGGAAACATCGTTATAAAGCGTGTTTGGGACAGGAAACATCATTATAAAGCGTGTTTGGGACAGGAAACATCGTTATAAAGCGTGTTTGGGACAGGAAACATCGTTATAAAGCGTGTTTGGGACAGGAAACATCGTTATAAAGTGTGTTTGGCACAGGAAACATCGTTATAAAGCGTGTTTGGGACAGGAAACTAGGGGTGGGGAAAAAAATCGATTCGCGATGCATCGCGATGCGGACGTGGACGATCCTGAATCGATTCACAAATGTCAAAAAATCGATTTCAAAAAAAAAAAATTATATGTATTTATAATAACGTAATATTGACGGAACGCGAAAGACGGAACTCTGAAGCGCGGAAGTGCAGTGGCGGGACCGTCTGTGGCGTCACTGGCGTGCACAATGCACATAACAGAGATGAGATGGCACGCGAGATCCAACACTTTCCTTGTTAGGTTAAAAGCTGACGTCTGGAAATATTTTGGCTTCTGAAGTTGAAGGGGGAAAGGAGCTGGACAAGAGCCGCACTAGTTGTACGCTTTGTGGAATAAAACCAATGACGGAAACACGACAAATATGATAAGCCATATGACACCTTTCCAGCCAGAGGAGGAAAAACACTCGGCTGCACCAGTCGTTATATTATTTATTTACTACAAGTATGCTCCTAGTTCAAGCAAACATTTATTTTCCTGGTCGTTCTTTGTAATGTTATGTTAATAAAATATATTGTGCATTAATTCTTTATGGGTCATTAATTTGTACTTTTAAAGCAAATTATTTATAGTCACACACAAAAGATTCAGATAATCGATTTGTAACATTATAAATGTCTTGTACTTTAACTTTTGATCAACTTAACTTATCCTTGATGAATAAAAGTATAGATTTCTTTTTTCTTTTGTCCAAAAAATTAAATAAAAATTCTTACCGACTCCAAACATTTGAACGGTATTGTTTAATGTTACAAAAGCTTTCCATTTCAGATAAATGCTGTTCTTTTGAATTTCTAGGTGATTCTCTGAATCGGGTGCCCTTCAAGTCCCCCAAACTTGCTTCAAATATTTTCAATTGAAGGAAATCACAAAATACATTTTAATGCTGTCAATTAATAGAACCAGGTGCATTTGCATTATAATGCAACAAAATTGCTTTTGGAAAAAAAATTAAAGTTAATAAATGTAAAGATAATGAGTTGCCTAAGTAGTAGACAACAAGCATGTTTGCATGTCCTCACTAACCATCATTATATTTTCAATGAATATCAAACAAATAAAAAGTGCAATTAATACCAAAATGTTGCTGCTGCTAATATAATCACATGTTGATCTAGTGTATTTTCGTTTACTGTTGTGAAATGGAAAATCAATAATCGGTAATCGAGAATCGTTAATAATCGAAAATCGACTGTAATCGAATTGAGACTTCAATAATCGTAATCGAATCGAATCGGGAAATCAGACAGATTAACCACCCCTACAGGAAACATCGTTATAAAGTGTGTTTGGGACAGGAAACATCATTATAAAGCGTGTTTGGGACAGGAAGCATCGTTATAAAGCGTGTTTGGGACAGGAAACATCGTTATAAAGTGTGTTTGGGACAGGAAACATCGTTATAAAGTGTGTTTGGCACAGGAAACATCGTTATAAAGTGTGTTTGGGACAGGAAACATCATTATAAAGCGTGTTTGGGACAGGAAGCATCGTTATAAAGTGTGTTTGGGACAGGAAACATCGTTATAAAGTGTGTTTGGGACAGGAAACATCGTTATAAAGTGTGTTTGGGACAGGAAACATCGTTATAAAGTGTGTTTGGGACAGGAAACATCGTTATAAAGTGTGTTTGGGACAGGAAACATCATTATAAAGCGTGTTTGGGACAGGAAACATCATTATAAAGCGTGTTTGGGACAGGAAACATCGTTATAAAGCGTGTTTGGGACAGGAAACATCGTTATAAAGTGTGTTTGGGACAGGAAACATCGTTATAAAGTCTGTTAGGGACCGGAAACATCGTTATAAAGTGTGTTTGGGACAGGAAACATCATTATAAAGTGTGTTAGGGACAGGGTTTTAATGGTGACTCTTGTTTTTGTGGTCAGGCTCTGAGAAATGGGATCGGATTCATGTTTATCTGCCGAAATATCGGCTATCAGCTTTAAACATGAAGAGTTATCGTGTCGGCCAAAGTGTTCAAATCATTGATAATTAATAGAGAGTGTTGCATGATGAATCCTTATAAAACCACAGCTCTAACCCTGAGTGTGTGTGTGTGTGTGTGTGTGTGTGTGTGTGTGTGTCAGGGTGTGTGGAAGCCCAGGAAGATCCCGAACCCGGACTTCTTCGAGGACCTGCACCCGTTCCGCATGAGTGCGTTCAGTGCCGTGGGGCTGGAGCTCTGGTCCATGTCCTCCGACATCTTCTTCGACAACTTCTTCATCAGCTCGGACCGCAGTGTGGCGGACCGCTGGGCCAACGACGGCTGGGGCCTGAAGAAGGCTGCCGAGGGGGCGGCCGAGGTAAACCCCTCTCTCTCTCTCTCTCTCTCTCTCTCTCATGTGTGTGCGTGTTTGCGGCGTTGAACATGAGGGCGAGTAATAACAGACAGAGTTTTTCTTTTTGGGTTTAAATATCAATATCTCCATCAGACCAATAGAGTGCTGAAGTTATGACGTCACTCTGTAGGCCGAAACGCGGAAGTGAGTTAGCATTTTAGCACTACGGTTCCCTCGCTCTAAAGTCTGGGATTTTTGCTAAATCGCCTGAAATAAGGTCTGTGGTGAACAAAACCTCTAAATATGATTCACGTTTTGATCTCTGACACAGAACACACAGTTATAACCTGCTTGTGTTTTATTAAACTTTATTGTGTCTGATTGTGTTTTTTTTAAATCTTTATATAGGCTTCAAAATGTATAAATTTTGGATTAATATGTAAAGATTATCTTGATAGACAAAACGTGTAAGGGTCACAACACAGATCGTATTTTTTGCGGGGAAAATGCATTGCTTTTGGACCGAGGGAACCCATGCGCCGCTAGCTTCCGGGTCGTCCTACAGAGTGATGTCATCACTTCGGCACAGCAGAGATTTAGCGTTTGAATTGCAGCATATGGTAGAAAAAGTGACGTTTCCTTTAAAAAATGATTATTAATACTTTGAACACTGTACAATAGTAGTATTAGTATTAGCAGACGCTAGTCCATGTCATGATTTGTTTAAAAGCACAGTCATATTCCTGTTTTATTGGAGTTATTCCCTGTAAACTCCATTGAGTGATTCCAGGATTCTGTCCTGGTTTTCCTCTGTGGGAATGGTGAAGCTCTTCGTGGGGTGTAGAGTCACATGACTGATCCACACATGAGCGAGGGTCACATGGGCATGGCTCCGCGAGCACAGTGTATGCTGGGATTAGCCGGATTTGATGAGAATTCCTCCGGTGCAGATGCCTTCTCCCCAAAGCCGCCCCCCAGCATGCCTTGCGTGTAAACTTCGAGGCGGCTCACACAACAATACACACTCTCTTTAATAATCCTCACGTTTGACACCAGGAATTCACACAGGAGTGTTTCGTTTAGGCTTTTAGTCGCTTGTACAAATCGATCCGTGCACATAAAGCATGTCACATGGTGAACCAGCGAGGTGTGTGTGTCCGCGTCAGAAACCCTGAACCAGACACTGATTATTGTCCATGTGTGTTTGTGTGTGTGTGTGTGTGTGTTGACAGCCGGGTCTGATGACTCAGATGATCACGGCTGCTGAAGAGAGACCGTGGCTCTGGATCGTGTACGTCCTCACCGTGGCTCTGCCTGTGGTGCTCATCATCGTCTTCTGCTGCACTGGGAAGGTGTGTGTGTGTGTGTGTGTGTGTGTGTGCGCGTGTGTGACCCGAGTGTTGACCTGTGAGGTAACTGTGTTCCTGTGTCTCGCAGAAGAGCCCGGCGTCCGCCGCTGCTGAATACAAGAAGACCGACGAGCCTCAGCCGGACGTGAAGGATGAAGAGGAGGAGGAGGAGGCCAAGGAGGAAGAGCCAGGTCTGACACACACACACACACATCACTTCACTGTTAAAGGTGCAGTGTGTGATGTTTAGTGGCATCTAGTGGTGAGGTTGTGAATTGCAGCCGGCTAACAGGAAGTGATGTCATCTCGCCAGTTAAACAATGAGGATTCTTTATAAAGATAAATTAATAAGTTGTTTACTTAATTATTCAGTGAAATTATGTTATTGAAAATATGTGTCAGTGTTTTACTCGCTGACTTTAGCAGCTTCTCATCACGAAGAACAACAGTGACAAAACGCGTGTGTCCATTCAGGGCCACCGTAGAAACACAGTGTGTGTAGAGAGAAACGCCTCATTCTAATCTACAGGGCTGTAGTCGACCAAAGAAATCCTCAGTCTTTCCTGCGCAACGATTAGTCGACTAAAAAAAAAAAAAGAGAGAAAAAGACGTGATGTTTTGATTGAACATTTTTTTAACAATTGTCATTGAGCATTTATAAAACAACAACGAAAAACATCTAAAATACATAAAACTATAATAATAATACAATTCTTTGCAAATTAACAGATTTTTTTAACTGCAAACTGAGGAGCTCTGTCCTGACGGTCGCAATCGCGCACCTGACCACACCACACGCTACAAACATATAACCGCTATATGTTTATAACAAAAGCTCTCGTTTATACAGGCTGTATATTCTCCTTTACTTTCGTCCAGCTGATCTAGGCGTTTTAAAACAAACACACACAACCCAAATAGCCTAAAAAACAATCCGAATAATAATAGTCTGTATTGTAGGAATGTGTATAGGTTTATTTTCGGTTTGTTGCAATTTTCAAATGTGTCGTGTACAAATAAAAACAAACGTATCAAGAAAACACAATCTATTGAGTCAGCATGATAAAGCCGTTAAAGAAACTGCTCACGTCTTTTGTGCGCTCAAGGTCGATTCAAATGTAGAGGCGCGGGGTGTGTACTCAGAATAGAGCAACGCGGTCGTGGTGCGACACGTTTTGTTTTTTTTTTGTTTTTTTTTCCCAAGTGCGTCCACGCTGCATCGAGATAAAAACATAATGTATAAAAACCAAAACAAGTAGCCTTCTAACTGAATGAATACAAGTAAACTATATCGCTTACTGAGCGCGCAGCCGGCCACAGGCGCGTTCCCGAGTGTATTATGTGTTTGTGCGCTAAACTGTGGCGCTGTTACAAAAATAGCCTAAAATAAAGCATTTAAAGTTGGGGATAAAACATCAATCAATCAACGTTTATTTCTATAGCGCTTTACACAACCGTCAGGAATCCAAAGTGCTGCACATCATAAAAGTAATAAAACACGATAAAACAGCCCAATATACAAGTATAGATACATATAACAACATAAACAAGAAAAAGACATTGTCCCACCACTACTGCGTATTAAAAGCCATTCTAAATAAGTGGGTTTTAAGTTTAGATCTAAAAGTAGTTTCATCCGTAATAGTGAGAATACTATTAGTGCGAAAACATAGGCTAATTATATTTAGAACTCAGTTATATATATATGCATATAAAGGAATAAATATCAAGGAGTAAATCGTTAAAGAGCCCCTATCATAGCGTTTGAAATGTTCCTATTTTTGTTTTAGGAGTTCCCAAAAACTGTTTAACGTGCATGCAAGGATAAACACTTTATTTGTCTTATAATATGCATTTATTTTTAACTGATTTGCTCACCGACTCCCAAATGATTCGTACAACGACTCATTTTTCCAAACCACTCCTTTGCGTGACGCTAATCGGCGGTGATTGGTCAGATGACCCAGTCAGTTATTGTTTGTTAGCATAACGCATAAACATATCGATAAAGCACTGCAGTACTACAAGACGCAAAAAACATTTCACATATATTTAAAAAAAATTGACATTGGAGACCTAGAAGCTGCGCTGAGCGTAACTTGCGCACACACTGCCTCGCGTCCCGACGTTACAAAACCGTTCAAAACCCATAAAAGCAACAATTATTAATAATACTTACAGGTTGTGATTCGAAGGAGGAAGCTGATCCATATACACTGGGTAAGTGAGTTACTGAGCCCTCCTTCAGGAACAACCGCTTGCGAATCCACATTTGAACTCATTTATGTTTTTGAATGATTTGTAATTAAAATGATAAACTCTAACCACTGATTCGTCACATGCTCGTCCCTGGACAATGGAAACAAAGTGGCTGAACTATCTTTGCATTGTAGAACAGCATCTTCTCGACATGATGCGATGATGAAGTGTTTGAGTGTGTAGACTTCAAGTTTACCCTTCCGTCGGCCAATGACCTCTCTGTCACTACGAACCAGCTAATGACTCGTTTCAAAAACAATTCATTTCATAGACTCAGAGTCGACTCTCACTTTTGAAAGACAATAACTTTAAATACGGTGCACTTTCAGATATAAATCTTTGCAGGATGTGTTCATTCCCTTATGCTACGTTCACACCGGACGCGAATAGGGCGTCAGGCGCGAATGATTTCAATGTTAAGTCAATGCAAAGACGCTTTACGCGCGTGAAAAATTCCTGCGGCGCGAATTGAGCGTCTGGCGCGTTAAGTGCGTTACGCGCGAATGATTCAGTTAGTGCCATTTGTGCATTCACGCGTTTGATGCGAATTCGCGTCTGCCACCCGAGGCAGAAAAATCTGAACTTTGGCGTGAATTCGCGCCGCGTTAACCAATCAGGAGCCTAGCTGCTTGCTCACGTGGTGAAGTGTCTGGATGCTTCAATAAATTATTTTGTTAATATGACTAAATGCATGTTGGGATTATGCACAACAAAGCAAATGTTTTATCACTTAAAACATTATTTCTATATACGAGACGTGTTCATTTTGTATTGAATGTTATTCATTCCATATCTAGAAATAGTATTATGTTGTAAAGACAATCAACATATGTGCATAAAGTCGTGTCTGGACGTGAGAGAGAGAAAAAAATCACAGGACAGGTTAATAACTTTTGAAGGCTGGCTCTATTTATCATCAAAACAAAAATAAATGACAGCTAGATTAGATGGATGAGGGCGAGGGTGATCCTCGCTGTGATGCGGGACAACAGGTCATCAAACTGGGCGCGGGACAGACGGAAGTACCGCTGACAGCGGCCGTCATCCAGCGCAGCTCCTGGAGCGAGCAAATGGTGAAACTCGCCAAACGGTTCGGCTCCGAAGGGTCCGGTGGACACAAATATACGGCGACGATGATCTGCTGTTCTGCTCTCCAGAGTAAATACAGAGCGGTAACTCTCTCGATGAATGCTCGGTCGACATAAAAACAATGGCCGTCAACGGATTTCGATTCTGACGCGCGTCACGCGCATAAATTTCGCTTCAAACTTTTGTTTTTACGCTCGCCAGTTTCGCTCTTGACACGCGAATTAACACAAAGTGGTCAAGCGTCAAACTAGACGCGTCAGGTGTGAACGTAGCATTAGAGCTATAATCCACACCATATGAACGGTCATTCTCAAAAATCCATGATAGGCGCTCTTTAAAAAAATTCTTTCTATTGGTTAAAAAAAACGCAACTGGTCGACCAATAAGAACGTCAGTCGACCAAGACGGCATCGCCCGATTAGTCAACTAAACGACTAGTGTTGACAGCCCTACTAATCTACATACTAACATAACACAAACACTGAACACAGTCACGTCTGTCTGCTAAACATCACACACTGCAGCGTTAATCTCTTCATCTGCTCGTGTGAGCGCTCACAGTACCCGCATCACACTCTTCCTCGTCTCTCGGACTGAATGAGTGTGTGTGTGTGTGTTCCTCAGAAGAGAAGAAGAGTGAAGAAGAGGAGGACTCGCCAGGAGAAGCGGAGGAGGAGGCCGAGGGCGAGCACAAAGACAACAGCACATCTCACGAGGTAAAACACACACACACTTCAACATGTGAACGGCTCGTTTAACCCTGTAAAGCCTGACATGTGAAATAATGATGTATTGCATTCACATGTGTTAGTCTAGTCCCATTACGACCTCATTAGTGCATTATGAGTGTGTGTAGCCAATGATCGATCTCACACACACATCTGATCATATTTTACACTCATGTCTGGATGATCAAGTAAATATAAGTAGCTTTGTTCAGTACATCCTGAAATAACATCACTAACGTGTGTGTGTGTGTGTGTGTGTGTTGCAGAAATCTGAGGACGACGTTCTGAGAAGGTCTCCCAGAAACAGGAAAGCACGGAAGGACTGATGGACTTCCTGAATCCGTCTCCAGTGTGAAAGTTCCCCTCCTCATCCTCCTCTTCATCCCTCGCTGCGAGAGAAGCCGGCGCTCACAGCCAATCACACGCCTCCTCAAGCGCTCTTGAGGACGCTGACGGTCACATGACCGTCCAATAGCATAGAAACTTTCTCCGTAACTAAAAAGGAAACGCAATCTTTGTTACCATTCCTGAACTGATCATCTGACGCTCCCATTCCCCCTCTCACACACACACACACGCACACACACACACTTCCAGACAGTGTTCCTGAACCCAAACACTAAGGCACTCTTGCCTCGGTTCTAGAATTACTCCAGAAGCCATAGGAGGACGAGACCATCACACACACACACACACACACACCTAGATTTCCCATATAAACCAGATGTTTTCTGTCCTGAGTGAGGCATGCTGGGAGACCGCCAGCTAGATCCGTAGCTTCTAGTGTACTGCCTTACTTGTAGGACACGAGATCTGCTAATATTTCTTTGTGAATGTACTGTGAGTTGTGTTTGTCTAATACGTTTGTTTTTTTTCAATTGTTTTTGCTATTCAAATGGAGTTTTTACTAAATCATGGATCGCTGTACAGACGTGTTTTCTGCTTCTAACCTGTCCAGCCCAGAGAGCCAGGTCAGTGGACTGTGATGTCATATCCTGTCCAGCAGCAGCAGCTTCCAATCACGATCACACAGGACCAGGTGTCCGTTTAATGGCAGTTTGAGGGTGAATCTCACGAACGGCACGCTTCGGCCCGACGGCGAGCGATGGTTCTGTTGGGCCGTAGCGAGGCGTGCGCTGAGACTCGCTCCTGATTGGCTCTGGTTGCTGGTAAATGTCACTCAGAGAGAGTGTGACCGATGTCCCGGGCGTAAAGCCGTTCACTTCGACTCTGCCCCTAAACCCTGACCCAGGCACTATGAGGGATCTGAAGTGAACTAGCGCGCGACGCTAGCCTAGCGTTCTTGAAGTTACTCAGTACGGCGGACTGTGGCATGGACAGCGCCGTACGTGACCTCTACCCCGAGACTGATGAAGAGTGGCACTTTCTGAGGTAACTGAAGGACAACACACACACACACACACACATGCTAATATCTGCTGCGCTGGCGTGACACGCGTCCCGTCTGCCTGTGACCTGTGACCTGGGCTGCTTTTCTTTCTTTTGTTTTCTTCGTCTCTTGGGTTACCTTTGTCTCACGTGTAGGTGAATGATAGAAGATGGAGAACCCAGAGTGTGTGATTATCTGGCGTCTGGATGATGATGATTCTGGACGGGTTGGGAAAATCCATCATGTTACTCACAAACTAAAATAAACTGATTTGATGAACGACAGGTGTGTGTGTGTGTGTGTGTGTTTACATCTGACGATGCTTCTGCAGCTACAGTTTCATTTAAGGTCCTCTTGGGTAACGCTTTATTTTATGGTCAGTGTCCACGTCACGTGTGTACAGAGGCGTATTGCATTCACTTGAAGAAAAAAAAACTACTCTGTTTTTCTGAATTAATGAGTTAATTTTTCATTAGAATTTTTTTTTCTGTTTTTCTGAATTAATGAGTTAATTTTTCATGAGAAAAAATTTTATTTGCTCTGTTTTTCTGAATTAACGAGTTAATTTTTCATGAGAAAAATTTTTTTTGCTCTGTTTTTCTGAATTAACGAGTTAATTTTTCATTAGAATTTTTTTTTCTGTTTTTCTGAATTAACGAGTTAATTTTTCATGAGAAATTTTTTTTCTCTGTTTTTCTGAATTAATGAGTTAATTTTTCATGAGAAATTTTTTTTGCTCTGTTTTTCTGAATTAATGAGTTAATTTTTCATGAGAAAAAATTTTATTTGCTCTGTTTTTCTGAATTATTGAGTTAATTTTTCATGAGAAATTTTTTTTCTCTTTTTTTCTGAATTGATGAGTTAATTTTTCATGAGAAAAAATTTTATTCGCTCTGTTTTTCTGAATTAACGAGTTAATTTTTCATGAGAAAAAAATTTTTTTGCTCTGTTTTTCTGAATTAACGAGTTAATTTTTCATGAGAAAAAAATTTTTTTGCTCTGTTTTTCTGAATTAATGAGTTAATTTTTCATGAGAAAAAAAGTTTTTCTCTGTTTTTCTGAATTAATGAGTTCATTTTTCGTGAGAAAAAAAGTTATTGCTCTGTTTTTTCTGAATTAATGAGTTCATTTTTCGTGAGAAAAAAAGTTTTTGCTCTGTTTTTTCTAAATTAACTCGTTAATTCAGAAAAACGGAGCAAAAAAAAAATTCCATGAAAAATTAACTCATTAATTTAGAAAAACAGAGCAAAAACGTTTTTCTCATGAAAAATTAACTCGTTAATTCAGAAAAACAGAGTAGATTTTTTTTTCTTCAAGTGAATGCAATACGCCTCCGTACATGTGCTTCCTGTGGTAACAACAGTAAATGAATAACCCCTCAGCCTAACCCTATAGTACGAGCACAGGTGATTAATGTATAATTATTACACTGTAACAGTGACACCTCAAGTGTAACTGATGTTGTTAGTGTAATTACGTTTACTGCGTAAAAGTGTGTCCTTACTGTAGGATTTAATACATTTTATATAATGTATAGTTATTATTACTGTAGGAACTACATGGAGGACACTGTAAACTAGTCTTTCTAAAGTTTAATATTATATTATATTAATATATTAAGAGGAATTTCCCCCTTTTATGAATTTAGTCTCACTCACAGTCTCAGTCTCTCTCAGTCTCACTCACCAACATGACATCATGACTTTTGCGTAAACATACACGCCACTTTCGAGTCAAGTGGCGTGTTCTCTCTACACATTTTGAGCTATCCGCGTGTATGTCTACGCCATCAACGTCCGAGTGATTCCGCGTGTCTCTGTCCGTCAAATGTCCGAGCGAAACGAAGCAAAATGTAGATCTACATCTGGGAAGCGATCTTTTTTTTTCCTAGGATGGTAGGAGAACAGTCATAAATGCCATTAACCCCAGTGACGGGTAGGTTTAGGGACGGGGTTGAGGTAAGTCATAAATTTATATAACGTTAAGTCAACGGCGTTCATAAACACGCTGAAAAGCGATTATGCGTGTTGATAGCACGCCACAGTCTCACTCACTCTCACTCACACACTCAGTTTCTCTCACACACAGTCACACAATGAGGTTTATATAGATTAAATATAGCGTAAGAGGACCATTTTTGGCAGCATATAAAAATGGTGTAAATAGGACTGTTTAATAATTGTTTAATTTTCATGTGCTTTTGTTTTGGTTGTATTCCACTGATGGGGACTAGTGGCGGAGTGTGTAATCGCTAAAGTGATTACGGAATAATGTGGTGATGTACTCTGATGTTTTGACTGTTGAACAATAAAAAAAAGTTGAATTACAAAAAAAAAAAAAAAAAGAGTTCAGGGTTGGTCACTCACTCACTCTCTCTCTGTCTGTCTCTCTCTCTCTCTCTCTCTCTCTCTCTCTCTCTCTCTCTCTCTCTCTCTCTCTCTCTCTCTCTCTCTCTCTCTCTCTCTCTCTCTCTCTCTCAAATTTCAAATTCAAATTCAAATGAGCTTTATTGGCATGACTTATACAGTATTGCCAAAGCATTGGCCATTACATAGGCAATGAACAAATAATCAGTAAATGAATCAGTAAACAAATGCATGAAATACATGCATATATATCAGAAAACAAACAAACAAATAAATAAAATAAATAAATAAACAAATAAACAAACAAAAAAAAAAGTTTTTTTTTTTTTTTTTTTTAACCAACTTTCAGACTTTAGTTTTGTCCACTGGCTGACTCTCGTAGTTTGTGGCAGGCTGTTACATAGTCTGCTGCTGTTGTGATTGAGCTGGAGTTTTCTCCCAAAATATGAATTAATTTTTCTGAATTTGGCAATGCCATAAAATTTGGATCTAGTTGTTGGAATCTAGAGAAATACTCTGATCTAATGCTGTGATAATGATCACAGTAAATGAGGAAGTGTTCTTCTGTCTCCACCTCTCTCTGAGAGCACAGTGAACACAGTCTCAGCTCTCGCGGCTGCCATCTCTGCCGGTGCCGTCCTCTCTCTACGGCCAGACTGTGGTCACTCAGCCTGTATCTGGTCAGGGTCTTTCTCACTTTATGCTCTTTCACACAGCTCAGGTATTCTGCTGGTTTATAATCTCTTTTGAGGTTTAAATAGAGTTCCATCTTCTTTTGTGATTTAGTAGCATCTTTCCAATAGTTAATGTAATTTAGTTTTTGTAATTGTATAATTTGGTTGGGCCAGCAGACAGTGCTGTGCGGGTCGGGCTGTAGTTTAAGCATCAGCTGTGAGAGTGCGCTTCGGGGCCGGTTCTGTTCCTGACACCGCAGGGCTTCGGCCTGGTATGAGCTCGGGTCGCTGTGCTTTAGATGCTGGTAGAACTTTATAGCTCTTTTCTGGATGCTGATCAACAGGGGGTATTGTCCTAATTCAGCTCTGCATGAGTTGTTTGGTGTCGCTCTGTTCACTTTTAGGATGTTTTTGCAAATTTGGGTATGCAGAGTTTCAATTTCTTCTTTTTCCCATTTTGAGAAATCTTGGGTTTTTAGAGGTCCCCATATCTCGCTGCCATACAGAGCAATGGGTTCAATTATTGCTTTTAGGATTTTTAGCCAGGTTCGAATTGGAATTTCATGTCTAATTGTATTTTTAATCATGTAGAAGACTCTCATTGCCTTTGCCTTCAGCTCATTCACAGCCAGATTAAAGTTCCCTGTTGAACTCAGTTTCAGACCCAGATATGTGTAGTCATGGGTGTGTTGGAGGACTTGGTTTCCTGCTCTGAATATGTATTTATTTTCCCTACACCTGGATCTATTTTGAAAGATCATTACTTTAGTTTTTGCAAAGTTAATTTTGAGAGCCCACGTTTGGCTGAATGTCTCTACGACGTTGAGGAGCTGCTGTAGTCCCTCTTGTGTTTTAGACAGAAGGACTAAATCATCTGCAAAGAGGAGACATTTAACTTCTGATTGGGTCAGGGTTGGGCCGGGGGCAGTGGAATTATTTAATGCTTTGGCTAGTTCGTTTATATATATGTTAAATAGAGTGGGGCTCAATGGGCAACCTTGTCTGACTCCTCTTTGTTGGGAGAAAAATTCTGTTCGTTTATTCCCTATTTTTACAGCACATGTGTTGTTTTTATACATGGTGTTGATCAAATCAAATGTTTTCCCTCCAATCCCATTTTCCAGTAGTTTTAGGAAGAGTCCTTCGTGCCAGATCGAATCGAAAGCCTTCTCAAAGTCAATAAAGCAAGCGAAGATTTTGGATTTATTTTGGTATACATGTTTATCAATGATCGTGTGAAGTGTGTAAATGTGGTCAGATGTTCTGTGTTTGGGCAGAAATCCAATTTGACTTTTGTCCAGAATTTTGTGGGTTTTGAGAAATGTTTGCAGTCTTATATTAATAATCGAACAGAATATTTTCCCCAGGTTGCTATTGACGCATATGCCTCTGTAGTTGTTTGGCTCATATTTGTCTCCTTGTTTAAATATTGGAGTTATTAGGCCTTGGTTCCAGGTGTCGGGGAAATATCCTACTCTCAAAATAATGTTGAATAATTTGACAATTGCAGTTCTGAGTTTTTCGTTGGTGTATTTGATCATTTCATTTAATATCCCATCTATGCCACATGCCTTGTTTGGTTTTAAAGCATGTAGTCTCTCTGTAAGCTCTTTTATTGTGATTGGGAAATCTAGGGGGTTCTGATTGTCTTTAATTTTCTCTTTCAGGATTTCTAATTTGGTTTTTAATTCATTTCGAGCAGGATTTGTTTCAGTTGTTTTGTACAGATTTTCAAAGTGTGTCCTCCAAATGTCCCCATTTTGAATGGCCAATTCTTCCTGTTGTGGTCTATAGAGCGAATTCCAGTTGTTCCAGAAGTTACTGGTGTGTATTGACTCTTCTATTACTTGAAATAATTGTTCTGTGTGCTGTTCCTTTTTGACTCTAAGAGTTTGTTTGTACAGTCTAAGGGTTTCGTGATACTGATGGCGGAGTTCTTCATTGTCAGGATCTCTGTGTTTTTGATTTGAAAGATTGCGTACAGTTGATCGGATATTTTTGCACTCGCTGTCAAACCACATTTCTTTGTTGTTTTTTGTTTTCCTTTTTGATGATTTATTTTTCAAATTGCATTTGGATGCTGATTGGTGGAATATTTTGGAAATGTCACTAAGTGCCAGATTTATGCCTAATTTATTTTGTGAATATGTGTTTGTTATGAATTTGTCTAATAATAAGTTGATCATTTTACTTTCTAGTGCATTTTGATAATTTTCTGTGCTGTTCTTTGTCCACTTGTAGGGTGGTTGCAGCTTCAGTAAGTGGGAGGGCTGTCGGTGTGATTCATTGGGACGAGTTTGTCTTATATATAGTGTAATTTTACTGTGGTCTGACAGAGGTGTTTGAGGACTGACTGTGAATGCCCTGAGATGCACTGGGTCAATGTCTGTAATGAAGTAGTCTACAGTACTGTTGCCCAAGAAAGAGTTAAAGGTGTAGGACCCAAAAGAGTCTCCCCGTATACGACCGTTCACTATATACAGGCCCAGTGATCGACACAGCTCTAGTAAGATTTTCCCACTTTTGTTTGTTAATTTGTCATAATTGTGTCTTAGGTGGTATGAGGGCAGATGGAGGCTGGTGTTTGTGACATATTTGTTTCCCTTAACAAAGTCTGGTTCATTTCCAGTTCTGGCATTTAGATCGCCACATATTAACACACTCCCTTTAGTTTGGTAATGGCTGATCTCCTCCTGCAGGATGGGGAAGGTTTCTTCATTATAATAGGGGGACTCGGCTGGGGGAATGTACATAGCACACAAGAATATATGACGGTCTGTGGAGACAATGTCTTTTTGGATTTTTAACCAAATGTTATTTTTTCCGATTTGTATATCTGTGATTGAGGTTATGAGGTGTGCTCTATACCAAATCAGCATTCCCCCTGATTCTCTGCCCTGAGTCACCCCTTTTAATTTTGTGGATGGTAAAACTATTTCTCTAAATCCAATTGGGCAGCCAGTGGACAAATCTCTAACATTCCATGTTTCCTGTAGGATTATTATATCCGAATCCATAATTTCTTTTTTAAAGTCTGAATGTTGGCTCTTGATACCAAAAACGGAGGACCTCAGTCCTTGAATGTTCCAACATGTGACTTTCAGGGAATATGAGCTCATTAAATAATCACATTAGTTATTTCAAAACAAGACAGACATCAGTATATGGAATTGATAAATCAAGAAGAATTTTACATAAAAATATTATGAAATTAAGTTAAATGTGTCAAATAGATATTCAAAGATATCATATTCATATTATATATGTATACATACACATGGCCATACACACACACATACACATACATAAAGTAATATCAGGTTTCTAAAAATCGGATAAAATGAGTATAAAGTAAACACATATATATATATACATACATACACACATACATAGAAACACCCACGCATACACACGCACACATGTATACACATATATACACATACACACACACACATATATATAAACACACACGCATACACATCCATACACTACTTTTTTTAAGAATAATGCATGTTTCTAAAAATCTGATTTAAAATAAGTAGAAATAAAACGCACTCTCACACATACACACTCATACATACATTTCTTTTTTTTTTTTTTTTTTTCTAACCCATGAGATGTGAGCACAGCAGGGTCAGCATGTGCTGGATGTTAGTGAGGTCTCTGGATGGAGATGAGTCCGTCTGGCTGTGGGCTGTGCTGGGGCTGCAGTGGGTCAGGGATCTGCCGGCTGCTTCAGCGTAGCTCCGTCTGTCCGGCTGTTGCTGCTGCTGATGATGATCATGTGGATGAGAAGGCGAGGGGGCTTCAGGCCTGGTCATGCGGTGTTTTCCAGGGGGGAACACAGAGCCTGTCGTGGGGTTCCTCCGGTCAGAGCTGAAGTGGTGGAGGGGGTGGTGTTTAGGGGGGTGTCCTTGCAGTAACTCTATGGGGTGTCCGTGAAGTCGCTGCGGTGCGCTGGAGCTGCGGTTGAGTGCGATGTCCTTCAGGGTTTTGGCAAACACAGGGACTGCCCTTCTGTGGAGGTGGACGTGGTCGTACAGGCTGCTGAGATTCAGAGTGGGGTGCTGAGCCAGGTGTACATTGGGCTTTAGGGCACAGTCTCTGGAAATTCTAGCATTTACATGCCTGATGGTGTCTGGGTGGAAGTCCGAGCGCAGTAGTAGGGTGGACAGGATGATTTTGGAGTTGGGGAAGTTGGAGGATGCCTTCTCAGTCACGTTTATGAGAGCTGTGGCTACTCTCTCTCGCTGAGCTCGGAGGTCGTTGGTGCCGGTGTGGATGATGATGTGACTGGGGGAACCCAGCTCTTCTTCACACAAGAGCTCCAGGGCCTTCTGTGTGTTTGGGCACCATATTTTTTTGACATTTTTTCTGGGAAAAAGTCTCTTTTCATCGATAAACTTGCCGTTGGAGTCCATGAGGAGTATAATCTGCGGCTGTGTCTGACTGTGGGAGTCTGCTGGAGGAGGGCTGCTGGTGCTGGTCTCTGTGTTCACTGGAGGACGAGTCTCCTCTGAGCACTGCTGTTCTCCTCTCTGTGTCGGCTGCTTCTCCACAGCCGACCGGTGTATGGTGTGGGACTCTCTGTCCTCTCTCAGCTTTCTCAACTCTTCCCTCATTTCAGATATCTGATTGCTGTACTCTTCTCCCTGTTTTTTCATTTCTTGAGTTTCTTTCTTAAGGATTTCTATTTCTTTCCTGTAATCCGCTTCTTTCTCTGTTGGATCAGTCTCCTTCACTACTTCACTTCTATGCACCTCCTCTCTCAGCTGCACCAGCTCCATCTCCATCTCCCTGAACTTTTCCTTCATGTCGTTGATGATGCTGTGTAGAAGGGAGATCTCCTCACTGTCGTCTCTGGACTGCTCAGCTGTGGACTGATGGCTGGAGGTCGAGGGGTCATCTGCACGTTTCTGTGTATTAGGACTGGTCTTGTTCAGCTGAGCTTTTACTTTAATTTGCAGGAAATCCTTTTCAAATTGTTTCAGCTTCCCCTGAATCATTACAGTCCCATTTTTATAAAGGTTTGCTGTTATTGTGACATCTGAATCTGGATCCTCTTCTTCTTTAATCTGTAGTTTCCATCCATTACTGATGCCCTTTCTAATCACTGAGGGGTAATGATGTCTGATTGCAGAGTGCCAGGCTTCGGGGTCTTCTGTGTAGAATATGATGTTACTGACCTCTCCATTCCTGTACAAGTCGGAGTACAGGGTTTCTGGGTTGTCCTTGAGGAGCTTTTCTTTATGTTTTTTCTTAAGGATCTCATTGGTAGCTTTGGATGGGTATGTTACAGGGATTGATTCCGTCATTTTTCAAATATTCTGACAGTTGCTGGCAGTTTGTTGTTGTTTTATGAATATTTATATCTACTGGAGTTAGCCCTTATATTGTAGATTAATTAAATCAGTTTTGGGGCAAATCTTTCTCCAAAACAGGTGGTTGATTGTAGATATTTTGTGTACTCACTCGGAGATTCTCTTTTCCTCTCTCTCGTGGCAGTTGTGAGGCCTTTAAGCCTTCTGTCAGCCTTCTGTCTGTTGGTTGTCAGCTAGGTGTCTTCTGCTGAATTTTCTTGATCAGTTCAATGTCCTTTTGTTAAAATGTTGCAGATGGTCTTATTTTATAAATGTTTATAAAAATTGATTGTCTGTCTTGTCTTAAAACAACATTTAAAAAGCAAAAAATCAGGAGCTCATTTTCATGCTGCTGCTGCTGAACGGAACCTCTCTCTCTCTCTCTCTCTCTCTCTCTCTCTCTCTCTCTCTCTCTCTGTATCTGTAGTTGATCTGAGGACAGTGGAAAGCCCGTATCTCTCGGAGCGCTGTGTGGAAACTGATGTCATGGAGGACTGGATGGGGTTATAAATATCCCTCTGAGATGCGAATCGCTGATCTCAGCAGTTATTGGCTTTAGAGGAAGAGCTATTTCTGGACGTCAGTTGCATAACATAGAGCAGCACTGGGTCATCATCACACTGAGACTGCAGACGCTTCCGGTTCCTGCGCTCATCTGTGTTCATCTCACATTAAAAAGGGGAATATCCCAGTCCCATATTTTACAGTCCCACCCCATTCCCATCCCCGTCCCATCCCCGTCCCACCCCAGTCCCATCCCAGTTCTGTCCCAATCCCATCCCAGTCCCATCTGAGTCCCATACCATCCCAGTTCCATCTGAGTCCCATACCATCCCAGTTCCATCTGAGTCCCATCCCCGTCCCACCCCAGTCCCGTCCCATTCCAGTCCCATCCTTGTCCCATTCCAGTCCCATCCCAGTCCCACCCCAGTCCCATCCCCGTCCCACCCCAATCCCATCGGAGTCCCACCCCAGTCTCATCCCATTCCAGTCCCATCCCAGTCCCATTCCAATCCCATCCCAATACCATCCCAATCCCATCTGAGTCCCATCCCAGTTCCATCCCCGTCACAACCCCCTCCCACCCCCGTCCCATCCCCGTCCGGACCCAGTCCCATCCCAGTCCCATCCCCGTCCCATCCCAATCCCATCCCAGTCCCACCCCAGTCCCATTCCAGTCCCATCCCAGTTCTGTCCCAATCCCATCCCAGTCCCATCTGAGTTCCATACCATTCCAGTCCCATCTGAGTCCCATACCATTCCAGTTCCATCTGAGTCCCATCCTCGTCCCACCCCATTCCCGTCCCATTCCAGTCCCATCCTTGTCCCATTCCAGTCCCATCCCAGTCCCACCCCAGTCCCATCCCCGTCCCACCCCAATCCCATCGGAGTCCCACCCCAGTCTCATCCCATTCCAGTCCCATCGGAGTCCCATTCCAATCCCATCCCAATACCATCCCAATCCCATCTGAGTCCCATCCCAGTTCCATCCCCGTCACAACCCCCTCCCACCCCCATCCCACCCCCGTCCGGACCCAGTCCCATCCCAGTCCCATCCAAGTCCCATCCCAGTCCCATCTGAGTCCCATCCCCGTCAGGTAATTGTGACTTTTTATCTCACAATTCTGAATTGTGAGCATCTTTACTTCTTTTGATCTTAGAATTGTGAGATAAAAAGCCGCAATAACTTTTAAAAATGTTTTATTCTGTGGCGGAAACAAGCTTCAATAAATATGTGCCATAACACTGTAAAAAAGAAAAAAAGTAGGCCTATTGTTGGTTTAATTAAAAAAAGCAAGTGACCTGGTTGCCTTCAAATTTTGAGTTCATTGAAATAAAATATTTGAGTTGACACGAAAAGAAACTCAAAATATTGTGTTACGCCTATTTGAACCACTTTAATTAACTAGCCTAAGTAAGTTTTTACAAGGGATCAAAAGTTGTGATTGTGATAACAAATCATGAATATATATATATATATATATTTACAGTGAGGTATCTAAATGTAACTATAATAGCCTGATGAAACATTTGCTTTTTTTTTTTTTTGGTAAATATTGGAAAAAACTGATGACTCGATGGAAATGTATAAATGTTCCAGTTCCAAGTAAGTTACCTGGCTTGCCTTGGTTGTATTTGTGTTAATACATGAGATTGGTTTAATAATAGGCTACATAGAAACTCAAAATATTGTGTTATCTGAACCACATTCATTATTTAAGTTGATGTGACAAAATATAAAAAATTGTGATAACAAATCATGAAAATATACAATTTTACTGTGTATTGTCTGGACCTCCACTGGGAAGGAAATAAAAGGGAACTTTAATCGAATAATAAACCCTTCACAGACTATAGTGGACGGAGAGGAGCCTAGTACTTGAATATCAATATCATACGAATTTATAAATAAGTAGATGTTTAAATAGCCACATTTTCTGCCAAAATGCATTATAATAGTCGTTGCTAGGCTACTGTAAAATCCTAATCGTGGTTAAAAACATCTTTTCGATTTAAAATAATCTAGGCTGCATTATTTCCCACAATTGAAAACTCAAAGTGTTGTGTTGAGTAAGGTGTGTGAGAACAATAAGGCATATCGCATGTGCAGAGGAATGCTGGAGTGTTGGTGCGAGTGTCCAGCGATTGCTCGGGTGACCTGTCACTCACAGCGCGCGCATAAAAAAACTGAGGAAAAAAGAAAAAACATAGTTACAAGATGGCGACCAGCTACTGCCTGAAGACTGGAAAACAATAGACACAGCGCAGCAGGGACGAGTTTATTCCCTCGCCGTCCGCTTTCTCGTGTCCGTGTCGAGCTCAACCGGAGCACACGAGTCGGTTGTGTGTACTTCAAGACTTTTAACGCGCTTTTGAAAGAAAGTGAGTTTATAATGCTTTGTTCTAGGGCTAGTTAGCATTCAGGCTAAGCTACATCCGTAGCTGTAATGTAACTGTGAGGATCAGCTGTTAGCCGCGCTGCTACTTTAAAAGTTACTTTTACTACTAAAACTCGCTTGTAACTCTCCAAGTTGGTGTTTTTTGGGCTGAATGGATGTAACGTACACGGTTTTAAACACCCTTTTCTAACCTTTCGTCGATGGGGTTTTATCTCAAGTGCGTCTTTTGTCAAACTTAAAAAAACGTTTCTTTTTAAGTTGTTTATTTTTTGTTGTTGCGCGATTTAACGACTTGTTGTGAACAAATAAGCTCAAACGTAAATATTATTGTAAAGGGTTTAAATAGAAACTCATCAAACTAAAACTTATGAGCCCTTTCAAACTTTCCTCTAAATTACATTCACGTCTAAACAAATGTAACTTCTAAAATGAAGAATTTATCAGTGTTTGTGAACTCTTTCATTCATAAAAACGCGGTTTTAAGTTGATTGTGTCTTGTGTCAGGACTCTAGACTAGTTTATACTTCAGTAATCGAGTACAGTTAAAAGCAAACTTTACACACGTTATTTCTGGATCTAGGCGCTCTCGTCTAAACTATGCGCCGAGTCTTTTGTTGTTTAAGGAGGCAGATAGTGAAGATAATGGAGTCAGTGGAGTGTGTTTTGTAAAGAGACTCTCGCGAACACGAACGGCACGATCAGTTTGGGAGTTGCTGCCAGTATCGAGACGCGTCGTGACGCGGATGATGGCGGATTATGTGGTGCCGCGGCACAACGCGGTGATGGAGCGGCTGCGGCGGCGCATCGAGCTCTTCCGCCGGCATCACACGGGCTGCGAGAACCGCTACCAGAGCAACGCGGTGGAGCGGCAGGAGATGGAGCGGCAGCAGACCTTCGCGTTGCACCAGCGGTGCCTGCAGACCAAGGCCAAGCGGTCGAGCAAGCACCGGCAGCCCGCGGCAGCGAGCGCGGAGCCCGCGGGGCACCGAGGCACCAGCGCCGGGGGAGGCGCGGAGGAGCCCGGGGAGCAGAGCAGGAACAACACGCTGATCGCGGTGAGTGTGTGTGTAGAAGGGCTTGTGATGTTCCTGTGGGTCACATGACTAGGTTCAAATCTCATATGTGACCCTGGACCACAAAACCAGTCACATGTGTAAATTTCTTCTCATCTTAAATCATCTGAAAGCATGAATTAAAAGCGTCCCATGGATGTTTTGTTAGGATATGACAATATTTGGTACAACTATTGAAGATCTGAATTTTTTTTTTTTTTACAAAATATCTTAATGCAGCATTTACTGAATATCCCAATGATTTTGACATAAAATAAAAAATGGATCATTTTGACCCACTGGGCACTGGCTGGGGTCATGTGACCGTGACACGAGCACGCGCCCTGCACATGTCACATGTTGAGTGTGTGTGTGTGTGACACAGATGTTTTGAGAGATCAGTGAATGGTCACCTCGTGGCTGTGTTTGTTTGTTTTTCCACTGTCCAAACTCCTTCAAAGCATCCCGTTTCTAGAGTTCTGCTTTTGTGCAGATTCACTTTCAGTCCAGAAATAGTCAAGTGTGAACGTCATTGTGTTAGTTAGATAAATGATGAATAGTAGCAAGGAAAAAATGCACAATACTCCGCTCAAACAATCCTTTTGCGTTTATTTCTTATACTTAACATGTTGAATTTGTTAAAATCATTTGACATGTTAATATTTCTCAGAATTGCATGTTATAAAGTCAGAATTGTGAGATATAAACGCGCAAATGCAAGAAATGAACCGACAATTCTGACTTTTTCTGAGTTATAAAGTCCAATTCCATGAAAAAAGACTTTATTGCTACTTTATTTCACGCAATTCTGAGAAAACCAGTCAAATTGTGAGATGACAGCCTTATTTATCTAGTCTTGTCGGAGACGAGCTTCCACAGCTAGCTGATCTTACCCAGGGTGCCGCTCCACTGTTTCACCTGATCTGGGGTCAGTGCTGTTCTTTAAAATCACCATCATCTCACAATTAATAATTCTAAATTATAAAAAAATAAAAAATGTAATTAAAAAATAATTAAAAAATTGTAGAATGTTATGGAAAGCCAGATGGTTCACATTTCGCCACTTTCCAAACGCGTTTTGTTAAATAAGCGCCGGTGGTTATCCATATCCATCCACATTGCGCCGTCAATTGCGGCGCTTCTGTCTGACAAAGACGGCGTAAAAAGCGGCATTTTGTATAATATTATAATCAGCCCCACATTCACATTTGTGTTTAATAATATTAAGTTACTTATTTTTATTATTTCATCTATGTTGAGTAGGCTATGAAAAGGGAACCGCATGAAATAAGTAAGATAGGATCTAAATTCAAAAGCTGCCATATCGGAAAATATTTGAAGTGGGTCAGACATGATTTTGACCACTTATTAAGTTTTGTTTTGTAGAAAGCTTGTAAATTTCGTTTGATATAAATTGTATCTTCATTTTAATAAATGTTTCAACAAATTGACTGGATTAAAATATTAGAAGCAAAAATCAAACAATATAATCAGGACAGAGGCGCGCATGGTGAACCGGAGCGCGTCTCATATAGGCTATGAACCGAAACACCGCGATGCTTGCCTTGATTAAAAAACGCCGAAAATGACGGCGAATTTGCTTTGTAAACGCCGTAATTTACGGCGTTTGTACCACAATAAGCCGTAATTTGCGGCGTCTTTCCGTCTTAAACGCCGTAATCACCGGCGCTTATTTAACAAAACGCGTTTGGAAAGTGGCGAAATGTGAACCATTTGGCTTTCCATAGAATGTTGCAGTTATGGCTCGACATTCACGGTTGTCGTAACACAACACAAAAATGACTATATTGTGGGAAATGATCGCGATGCTGATTGTGTTTGAAAAAAATAAACGTTGCAAATCGTGTGTTTGGAGCAAAAACTGATGGATTTTGTCGGGTGCATCGCTTATTATATTCTGAATATGTGGACTTATAATGCAGCTGCACGATTATCGTTAAAAGATTGTGATCTTGATTCAAACACGCACTCGATCTTATTCCTGAATGACAGCGGTTCGTCTCTTACGTCTATTAAACCTTTAATCACAGGAGCGTTCAGATGTGTGTCCTGATCCATGTGTAGATATGAAACCGCTTCACTAATGCGTTCATGATTCTGTCTTATAATAGTTCATATTATCACATAAGCGCTGGGATAAAGGTTTATAGTTCAGATATAAATAGTGATGTCTTTGCTAGTGATTTAAATCACCTAATGAAAATAACTGTAGTCTTAAAAATTGCATCAGTTACACCAGTAGGCGGTGACCAGCGACACGTGTACTGGTCGTTGAATCATCATTTATTCAAGAGATTGATTCATCCAGTAATGAATGAAGTGAACTCCTTATGAGTGAGTCATTGAATCATTCACTCAATCTAAATTGTTATTTTTAATTTATCCACAATTGTGCCGTTCCACCTCACAACCTAACACGGTCAAGGTTGACGTAGCTGTCGTAGTGGGCGAGTTTCAGTCCAACACTTTCTCCGATCCGACTCGTTCTCGTTGGACAGGATCAGGGGGTTCCCTCTTCCCAGATGAACATCACAGGAGGAAAGAGGAGGCACATGGCATTTCCACTTCCATTGTGTTGAGGATGCAGACGGTGTGTGTGCACACAATCATGTTAAAGAGTGCTAGATGTAGAGCGGTTCGTGTTCTGGTGGCGGGAATAAACCAATTGAGCCACAAGGATTCATTTCATTAACCGTTTGTTTGACTCGTGTCAGTGATAAACAAAGTGACTCGTACATGACGTATCTAAACACCTGACCTCATTAATATGAAGCAGGATGGTGTAGTGACTGACGAGTCCTGCCGCACGTGTGTCGAGGCGATCATTCACTCACTCACTCGTTGTAGTTTTCTGTGGGAGTGTGTCTACATGCTCAGGTTTAGTCACTCTGAGGCCGTGGCTGTCATGCCAAACCTCGTGTGTGTGTGTGTGTGTGTGTGTGTTGCTCATATGAGCTCAAAAGGTTACAGGAACTGCTCTGTGAATGTGAATCTCAAGAGTGGACCTGGTTTCTAGACTAGAGAAATAAATCTGGAAATGGAAAGCTTGATTCTTATAGATTCTTATTCTTTTTTTTGTCATATAGGAGTGTAAAAGTGGTTTATTAACAAATGAAAATGTATATTTACTTCCCATTTGTCATCCAAACTTCATCAGATCTGGTGAACGCAGTGATGTGCTGTTTGTTCTTCAAGCTCATTTGACGATTGAGCTGCCGTTGGCCGTATTTGATGTGCTCTATGTATGTGCTTCTACCAATATTTATATTAAATAAATAAATAAAGCCTAAATTAGGTCTGTTCATCATATAAAGCGATCGTTTATCTTCAGAAGACTGATTAAACGGCTCAACTCTTATGGATTATAATTTTTTGATGTCTATGGACTTTTTGAAGCATCAAAGTTTTGGATGAATGGACTGGTTTCAATTAAAAAATCTTTATCTAATAAGTCTTATGAGTTTGGAATGACACAAGGGTGAGTTAAAGGATGGCAGTTTTTTAATTTTTGGGTGAAACTATAATTTTAAGGCGGTTGACGCGACCCGCTAGGCTAGTGCCATATTACATCACGTCCAGAACCAGCGGGTCATGAGCCAAAAGTAGGTTTAGAGTCTGAAACGACAGCATAAAAACATAATTTGAGATGTTTTTTATTTTGTTTATGCGATCCATGTATTGTGAGCGGTGTTTGTGAAAGCTGTTGATTCTTCTGTCACGCAGAAACCCAGTATAAGAGGAGTTCCCTGCCATTAAAGCTTAAATACACGTCTACGTCTCCTTACATTAATAATAATCGCTAGTGCGGCGGCTGGGATATAAGTAAACCAGCTAACATCAGTTGCCGTGATTTCTGGAGTGACTTATGGCAAGAGGAAAAAAATGACGTTTTAGTCGCATTACATCGGTTAATGGAAACGCCGTTTCGCAATCGTTTTTTATCGACATTAGCAGTGCCGGCTTGCTGTGAAGGAGCATAGCATTCTTGTACATGTTAGAAAATATTGCAGTAGTTTCGCGTAAAATATGTTAGAAAAACAAATCAGTACAAACACAGCGCTGTCAATGTCTGAGAATCAGCTTTAAAAAAAAAGTTATTAGTAGGGTTGGGGTAAACGATTATTAACTAAACGATTAGTTGGGCGATTATTTTATTGATTAGTCGATTAATCTAATGACTAATTGGACGACTAATGTAAAGAATATTTTTTTTCTGCTGCTCAATTAATAAAAAAAACAATATCTCAAATAACTAGCATACTAAATCAAGATACTATAAGCTGGCTAACGTTAGTCTAATGTTATGTATTTGAACACCATCATTATAACTCTACAACCGCCAAAACCGTGTTATTAAAATATTTTTTTTACAAACATTTTTTATCATAGAGAATGTTTAAATATTAATATCAGCTGAGGAGGGAAACGGAGGCGGAGTTAGTGGTGCGATCGGAGGCTTCTACTACTGGAGATGAATCGGGAGAGGTTTTGTGAGGTTTGTAAGAATAGGTCTATTTTCTCTGGGCTCGCTCAGACAATCCTGCTCTTTAAACGTGTTCAGTGCAATCGCGAATCTCTCGTCTTCCCCAGATAACAATTTTAGGTTATAAGAACGTTTTCATGTTTCCATTAAGTTATAAACGTTATTCTAGGAACGTTCCAAATGTCCCGTTTTTTTAGACATTGTATTAACGTCTAGCATGTATTAAGGCTAGCATTTGTCCTTAGAAAAGTTACATTTTTGGAATAAGTTTTGAAATAACCGATCGTTTCGCATGATAAGACCCTTATTCATTGTCTGGAGTCGTTTAAAGACATTTGAAGCTGCATCTGAAACTGTCTTTTGGACCTTGAACCGTTTGGTCCATTATATGGAGAAAAATCCTGGAATGTTTGCATCAAAAAACTTAATTTCTTTTCGACTGAGAAAAAGAAAGACATGGACATCTTGGATGACACGGGGGTGAGGAAATTATCAGCAAAAGTTTTCAAAAGTGAGCTACTCCTTTAACCACTTAGGTACCGAAAAACAAGACGTGTTTCGATACTCCGTAGTACTGAGGCAATGCAGTCCTAAGAGGTTATCACGGCAGCAGTTCTGGGATGGCTGTGCTGATGTGATCGGTGTTTAGTATGACTCAGGTCTGCTCACACACACCCTTCCCCCTGCTCACACACACCACTGACTCACCATTGTTCCCCAAGGCCTCTGGACGGCTATGTGTGTGTGTGTGTGTGTGTGTGCTGCTCCAGCACACCGGACCCTCGGCCTCGTTCACCCACGGTTCGGCTCTTGCAGCCTGGTTCTCGTGTGCCGTCTCCTCGGCCCACTTAAGTCGTTGAGTTTTCACTTTTTTGAGTGAAATATTCCTCGTGGTGTCAAACATTGAACTATATATGATTTATTTATTTATTTTAGAGATGCACCGATATGAAATTTTTGGCCGAAAACCAATAATTCTTTATATATGAAAGCTGATAACCGATATATTGGCCGATAAATCTGATTACAAATTTTTTCAGAGCCTGATTACAAAAACACCAGTCTCCCCATTGTAAGTCATGTCCCAACCAAGCCGATATGACTTGAGTCTCACTGAACCGTGTTTTCCTTTTTTTAATGACTCCATTCATATCTCAAGCGACTCAAACCCATCATGTTGATCAGTCTCAGCTGAAGGAGATACAACATTATTCTTCAGCTTTAATACATCAGCCACATGTTGTTATCGGGCCGATAACGAGAACAGTAAAAATATATCGGCTGCATTTCTAGACTTTTTCCTTCTGTCGAACACAAGACACACTTTCCATACAACGGGTAAAAGGTAAATTGCACAAATTACCATGGAAGACGGAAAATGGTGCGAGGGCTAAGTGTTGACAGCGTCTTCATTTTCCTTTCTTTTTTTGGTCCGCTACCCCGACTGCAGATGTGTTGATGTAGCCTCTCACAGATGGGCTGCTGTTTTTAACAAGCAAGTGTTAATAAAGTGAATCTCAATCATAAAACTCAACAAAACTCCCTTCTCCCAGTTCAGCACTGGCCTGTCACTGCTTCTGACCAGGGTTATTTCTTTTTTTTAATATAATATCAGATATTTTATCATTTTCTATGACCTCTAGCTGTCCGATTTCTGTCATTAAACGGGTGTAAAGCTAACGTACGTCCAGTTAGTGCTGCTTTGTGTTGGCAAACCGCACTAATAAATAAACAGCTGGTCTGAATTGCACTTGCAGATTTTTGGCTGCTCTCAAACCATTAAAGCACTAATTACTACTTTTTGGAAAGGATGTTAAACACTTGTTGGACTTTGCCCCTTGTTTGTGAAGTAGCTGTAAACCCAAAGCAAAGAGTGTGTTGACCCGAGTCAGCGCTGTAATATTGACCGCGCGGCTCAAACGCCCTCGGGCCAGGGGCGAGAGCTGGGGGGGGGGGTTCATTGTGCGAGGCAGAGCATCAAAGGCGAGCCGCGTCTGAGCCGCGCATGGGCAGGAATTTGGCAGACTCCCGCGGGCCGAGCGCTGGCTCTTTTGTTGTGGGATCCGCACTCACACACATGGTAATTAGACTCAAGCTTACGGGGGAGGCTGTAAGACCAAGGGAAAGTAAGCGCACAAGAGATTAAGAAACGCATGTTGGCAGAAAATTGCTTTGGGAAGGGTTTTGGCATGTTTAAAAGGACGTTTCGTGGGCGTGCCGCCCAGCGAGGTCGTCTCAGACGCGACTGTAGCCGAGACCAGTTTTACAGGTTCAGAAACTGCGGCGGGGGGTGTGACATCAGACGGCCAGAGCCGGGTTCGAACGGGTTAAATGTGTTCAGACCTCACACTTTTAACCCTTTATGGACGTTTTTGTCTTTTTCAGTGTCACCTGTTAATGTCGGCTGCATACATTTAGGTGTGTATTTTCATTGGAATTAATTAACCTATTTTACACTGGTAACGTACAATAGTTCCTCTCAGGACAGAAATCTCCCCATTGAAACTGCAATTTTTAATCCCTGAGCTGTTTAACTAAAAAATTATGCAATTTTAGCTAATAGGCTCTAAAGCTGTTGGCAAGTCTTCAAAATTAATTTTGTTTTGTTTTTTCCCCAGATGTAGCCATTTTATCAAGTTTAGCCTATAAAGCAAAAACTCGCTTTATTACTGTTTTCTGCTTATGAATATTATAGAGCCAAATGGATAGTGTGTGTGTTGATGTCAGAGGGGTGTTTGAGAGGGTGAGGGGAAAAAAATCGATTCTCTAAAGCATTACACTTCTTTAACTTTGCAGTACTACTTAAAGTTTCTTAAAGGGGTGGTATAATGCCTTTTTCACAAGATGTAAAATAAGTCTCTGATGTAGCCAAAGTGTGTGTGAAGTTTTGGCTCAAAATACGCCACAGATGTTTTTATATAGCATGTTAGAATTGTGATCAAAAACGCACTGTTTTGTGTCCGTCCCTTTAAATGCAAATGAGCCGCTGCTCTCGGCACAGGGGGCGGAGCTCCAACAGCTCGTGTCCGGAAGCTCGAAATCGTTTATCCTTTTATGCTCAAACCGGAGTCAAACAAAGATGGATTGGTTAGTTGATGAATTTGTTGCTGATTCCGTGATCGCAGAAATTATACGGCACTACATAAGAAAAACGCATATCGAAATTTGATTCAAAATCGAGAATTGTTTTTAAATTGAATCGTGGCCTCGAGAATCGCTTCGAATCGTGAGGTAAGGTTACCACCACTACTTGGTACCATCCATTCTTAAGTATTGAAAAACACAATTTGACATGTAATTCAAGTCATATAATATTGATTTACAAAGATCTGGAGGATAAAGTTATATAAATTAAGTTCAAGATTGTACAAACCGATACAGCACACAGTGTGTGTCAGTGTTACGAGCATGATTCATTCCCAACCGTCTGCTTGTTTTAAGTGAATTGTTGTGAAACAAGTTTTTAATTATCATTAATGTACGTAGAACAGCAGCATTCTTTGTCCATGTGACATTTAACCTTTTTGCACATCATCTTTTCAAAACTAGATGTTGTTCTGCCTAATATGAGATGTGATTTTAAAGGGAGTGCAGTATTTATGAACATCAGTCTCTCTCGGGCTAACTCTCCTCATGTAGTCGCGTATGCCTTGCTCTGGTTTGTCCATTGACATGGTGTTCACCAATTTTGTGCTGACAATTAATTGTCATGTTCATACAATGTGCTTAAAATGCTTGAATTTGGCGTTTTGAAATTTTAGAATACTGCCATATTTATGCAAAGGTACTTGTATTATTAAGGCTATGTTTACACGGAAACGATTCTGAAGAGAAAACGCAAAAGTGGCGTTGCGTCATCTTTTTTTACTATGCGTTTAGTAGGGTTGGGTATCGTTTGAATTTGAACGATTCTGATTCCGATTCCTTGTTTCGATTCCGGTTCCTAACGATTCTCGATTCCGATTCTTTTAAGAGGCGGGGTCAAAAACATTTAGCTAACCTTGCTAACCAACGGCCTTTCTGAAGGAAATAGTCCTTCTGTAAAAATACTCCTTTTGTCACAAATTTTGCATTTTGCCGAGATTTCGTTATTTTTAGAAAAGTGAAGCCACACTTTGGATCGCCGACGTAAGGTACTCATGTTCGACTCGCGCGGTTATGCCAACACTTCCGGTAGACGCTTCTTCATTGGTGTTGTTCAGCGGTTTCTTCTTCCGCTCGGCGGACTGTGAATATCGAAACTAGGAATCGAAATTTTAACTTTTGAACGATTCCGGGAAAAACGAAAAGTTAGTCTCGGTTCCAATCGATACTCGATTCTCGATACCCAACCCTAGCGTTTAGACGAGCGTTTTGTGTGGGAAATTCGCGTGCAAATGGTGACGCAAAAGTGTGTGAAATTTAATGTAGTATTTACTTCAGGCGGCTGGGAACTGCAAACTACAACAACACCAAGTCCACACGCCTGCGTACAACTTTCACCGTCAAGCAGACTTTTGCGTTTTTACCGTTTACACGGGAACGCGGCGGTGGAGCGTTTTAAAGATTTCCACTCTGGAGGGTGGTTTCACTTTTTTGCGTTTTTGAGCCTCAAAAACGCCGTCGCCGTGTAAACGAAAGGCACATCCGATAAAATATTTTTACGTTTTCACCCGCGAGCGTTCTCGTGTAAACAGGGCCTAAATTGACTATGAAATTAGTGTTCAATTTTATTGATAAAACAATCTTTTCACACAAAATCAGTGCTGCAACTCGTCTGATATGGATATATATATGAACAACATCACCCTCATAGCATGCAAAATGCCTATATCCTTTAATTCTTCAGGTCAATGTATTCATGGGAGGAAAAAATCAGTTTTTGAATAAGAATAATGATATCTTTGTCATAGTACCCTTTTAATGTTTAAAGCTATCAGTGATTGCTTGTTGCACTTTATTTGTACCATTGTGCTTTATTAGTTTATTTTTGTTTCTTTTTATTTGTTTGTTAATTTGAAAGATCTCTCTGATTGTAGTCCTTGAAAACCAAAAAGTTGTCCTTGAACTAATTTTTACAGTGTCTGAATGAACCCTTAATTTCGATTGTTATTATTTTTAACGTTAAGTCATATATGATTGATATTGCATGAAATCTAATCCGTGATTTGTTTTGTCTTCTGTGTGTAGTTGCAGGAGACGGTGAAGAGGAAGTTGGAGAGCGCTGGTTCGCCTCTCGCCCGTGAAGCGGTCAACGGCTTCAGCGATGGCTACCCGCCCAAGAAGAAGAGCTGTGTCGAGGACGCACTCGAAGCTCGTAACGGGGTCTCGAACGGCACAGTGCCTCCTCTCTCGCCAATGGACACTAAACATAATGTGATGGCCAACGGGAACCACAGAGCGGAGCACAACGAAGCCGGCATCACCGACAGCGGGGCGTCTCGCGGGTCGGACTCGGATTTCCGCATGCGAAAAGAGATGAAGCAGGAGCCCGTGGACGACATATTACCCTGCATTCTCCCCTCAGGGGGGACAACCGGGAACAACAGCCTTTTCCCCGACCTCAACCTGGACGACCAGGACTGGAGTGAGATCATGGAGGAGTTTAATCGCTCCGTACCCTACGAGGACATACAAGAGCTCTTCAGCGTCAGTTTCGGTGACCGCAAAGACCCGGAGCTCACGTCCGCTGCGACTCCGAGCTTAATCCCACCGGATCTAGCCAACGTGAAGACTGAGTTCTCCCCCGCGTTCGACCAGGAGTCCTGCAACGGTTCCCCTCAGGTGAGACCCACCTCATCCGGACCTCCGCTTCACACCAGCTCTCCTGTGTCGGCTCCGGCCACATCGCCTGTGCAACAGCCCAGCAGGCAAATCCCAAACCACATGCTCCCCGCCCCGCCTAAAGACCTGTCCCTTGCGCAGCAGCTCCAACAGTTAGCGGCGGCACGCGAGCAGCAGAGAGCCATATTACAGAGCCAGCAACACGTGGTTCAGAAGCCTCCGCCGCCAACGCAACAAAAACCACAGTCGCAAACGCCGAAATTCCACCCGCAACCAAACCACTCGACGTCATGGCCCCAGAACCCCCCCAACCAAAGTCAGATGAGTGGGACGTTTGGGCTCGAGAAGCCGACGAGTCCTTCTCTGTACCCGCAAGACTTCCCCAACCCCAAGGCCATGCTCATGCCGAACAAGGGCTCTCCTAAAGCGGGCGCTCCGGCCGGGTACATGCAGCCCATGCTCAGCCACGCGTCCAACCCCGCGGCCATGTTGGACTACAGCAACACTAAACCCCTGTCCCATTACGAGGCGGTGGCGTCCGGGGATCCCCGGGGTCCTGCGACCGCACAGAGCCAGAGCAAGCAGAGCCAGGCCATCCTGAACCTGATGCGGCACCAGCAGATGCAGAAGCCGAGGCCGGCCGGCATGAGCTTCAGGCCGGCACACCTGCAGCAGCAGCACGCTCCGGTGAGACCCCTTCAACACCTCCACCTAGTTTAGCTCACACGAACATGACATTCGGCCCTTGTGGCGTTCCAAACCCAAACGCGCTAACGGTAAGACCTTGCATTTGTAGCATCTAACCCTTGTGCATCAATTAAAAAAAGTTAGAGGACAAAAATGTCCATGTCAAAAAACTGACGCTTCGAGCACAGACTTAAGTTTGGTATCATTTTAAAGAAGACCCTTTGCAGATTATTGCTGAAGTAAAATAATAATAAGTAAATCCAAAAAAAAGTTATATAGGTATAAGTTTATGAAAATTATTTATAAAAAATATTTCATATAAAATATATATTTTATATGACTGCAATAAAATAAAATCAAAGCCATAAATCTAAATAGGTTGTTTTCCAAATTTGAGGATGATATCTCAAGAAATGAGCTTGTTTGGGCGTAGTAACATATTTTCCCCATTGGGTGCCAGCAAAACCCCACTGGAGCTCACAGTGATTGTAATACTGAGAGAGAAAAACTGCAAATTCAGATCCAAACACACACACATACTAACCACACTCTGACATCCATACCAACACACCCACATAATTTATCCAGTTGGCTCTATAATATGCCGAAGCAGAAAACAGGAATAAAGCGATATTTGTTTTATAGGCCAAACTTAAAAAAAATTACACCATCTGATAAAAAAAAATAGTAAAAAATAAAATTTTGAAGCATTGCCATCAGAATAAAAGCCTCTTAACAAAGATTGCATAATTTTATAGTTAACTGAACCGGGGATTAAAAATGGCAGTTTTAATGGGTTTCAATGGGGACATTTTTGTCCAAAAGGCGCTGAGAGGGAGTATTTTTTTGTACCTAATGCAAAAAATATTTTTTATAGTAAAATTCCAATAAAAATACACACCTGTGCCAATTTTTTTGCCGTTAGCTTTAACACAGGCAAAGTGATCAAAAAAACAACACTGAAAAGGACAAGAATGTCCATAAGGATGCACAAGGGTTAAAGAGATCGTTCACACAAACATGAAATTCTTCCGTTTACCTTCTTCCTCGTGTCGTTCCAAACCCAAACGTACTTTAAAGCAGTAGTTCATTTCAGATTAAAGATTTCCTGACGATTTACTCGCCCACACGTTATCCAAGATGTTCGTGTGTTTTTGAGGAACACACTCCAGGGTTTCTCCATATAGTGTCTTCAATGGGGTCCAACGGGTCGAAGGTCAGATGTGAGTTTCAGCTTCAGAGTCTCGACACGATCCAACCGAGGAATAAGAGTCTGATCGAGACAAACCAGCGACATTTACAACAAAACACACATTTATATACTTTATAACCACTAATGCTGGTCTGCACTCGCTGTGATGCGACACACGTTACAGTAATCAGGGTGAAAGGTCAAGCGGGTTCCGGTTTATACATGAAGGAAAGGGCGAAAAAAAAAAGTCTTTTGGCGTCAGTCTTTTCAGGTTCGCTTTGTAAACACTGGGTCTGTTCTTACACCTACGTCCCGCTTGACCTTTCACCCTGATCACTGTAACGTGTGTCGCATCACAGCGAGTGCAGACCAGCATTAGTGGTTATAAAGTATATAAATGTGTGTTTTGTTGTAAATGTCGCTGGTTTGTCTCGATCAGACTCTTATTCCTCGGCTGGATCGTGTCGAGACTTCCATCTGACCTTCGACCCGTTGGACCCCATTGAAGACACTATATGGAGAAACATCCTGGAGTTATACATAGTTCCAAAATCAGTCAATATTGTGGCTAAAATGTCATGTAAAATTAAAGGAGTAGTTCATTTTTTTAAAAACTTTTGCTGATAATTTACTCACCCCCATGTCATCCAAGATGTCCATGTCTTTCTTTCCTCAGTCGAAAAGAAATGAAGGTTTTTGATGAAAACATTCCAGGATTTTCTCCATATAATGGACTTCAATGGGGTCCAAACGGTTCAAGGTCCAAAAGTTTCAGTGCAAACTGTTCAAAGGGCTTTAAACGACACCAGACGATGAATAAGGGTCTTATCAAGCGAAACGATCACTCATTTAATAAATAAATAAATAACAAAGTTTATGTTTTTTTCGAAAAGATTTGTTCATTTTGATGAACGAGTTCGAACAGGAGAGTCATGAACGCGTGTCACAGAACACAGCAAGGCGAGCATTTGAGCTTATAAAACTTAAACTTTGTTTTTTATTTATTTATTAAATGAGTGATCGTTTCGCTTGATAAGACCCTTATTCATCGTCTGGAATCGTTTAAAGCCCTTTGAACAGTTTGCACTGAAACTTTTGGACCTTGAACCGTTTGGTCCCCATTGAAGTCCATTATATGGAGAAAATCCTGGAATGTTTTCATCAAAAACCTTCATTTCTTTTCGACTGAAGAAAGAAAGACATGGACATCTTGGATGACACGGGGGCGAGTAAATTATCAGCTAAAGTTTTTTTTAAAAGTGAACTACTCCTTAAATGTTAATTATTTGTTTATTGAACTGTCATATGAAATTCATTTTTCATGTCATTTTTCAATCGTGATGGTGTTGATGTTGCTGCATCATATGTTCATCACATGTTATTAATATAAAACTCCACTCTTATAATGTTTACCGCAGTATGTGGAGCCCTGGATGTGTTTCTATGGGGACTTTAACGTTCACTAGTCCTAAAGAAACTAAATCTTAGCCATTTTCACTCTCCTTAGCATAACGACATAATAGAATAGAAATGTATAGAGGGTATATTGTCCAGCTCGTGTGTGTGTGTGTGTGTGTGTGTGTGTGTGTGTGTGTCTGGTTCTCATGCGCCCCGGGCTTGATCAGTGTGTCTGGGTCAGGCAGCTGGTTGCTAAGGAGCAGAGAGCAGACAGCCACACACACACACACACACACACACACACACACACACACACACTGTGGTGGGGGCTGAGACGAGTCAACGGAGAAAAGGACAGAGAGAGAGAGAGAGAGAGAGAGAGAGAGGACGACACAAAGCCGTCTTTCATGCGTTTCACATCAGCCCCTCCTTCAGCGCTTGGGTTTAAATATAGACCATTAACCCCGTTTGCCTTTACTCACTCTACACACACCAACTCTACTCTACACACACCAACTCTACTCTACACACACACCAACTCAACTCTACACACACCAACTCTACTCTACACACACCAGCTCTACTCTACACACTCCAACTCTACTCTACACACACCAACTCTACTCTACACACACCAGCTCTACTCTACACACTCCAACTCTACTCTACACCAACTCTACTCTACACACACCAGCTCTACTCTACACACTCCAACTCTACTCTACACACACCAACTCTACTCTACACACACCAGCTCTACTCTACACACACCAACTCTACTCTACACACACCAGCTCTACTCTACACACACCAGCTCTACTCTACACACTCCAACTCTACTCTACACACACCAACTCTACACACACCAACTCTACTCTACACACTCCAGCTCTACTCTACACACACCAGCTCTACTCTACACACACCAGCTCTACTCTACACACTCCAACTCTACTGTACACCAACTCTACTCTACACACACCAACTCTTACTTTCTCTACACACACCAACTCTTACTTTCTCTACACACATCAACTCTTACTTACTCTACACACACATCAACTCTTACTTTCTCTACACACACACACACACACACACACACACACACACCAACTCTTACTTACTCTACACACACCAACTCTTACTTACTCTACACACACCAACTCTTACTTTCTCTACACACATCAACTCTTACTTACTCTACACACGCAACAACTCTTACTTTCTCTACACACACACACACACACACACACACACCAACTCTTACTTACTCTACACACACCAACTCTTACTTACTCTACACACACCAACTCTTACTTTCTCTACACACACCAACTCTTACTTTCTCTACACACATCAACTCTTACTTACTCTACACACGCAACAACTCTTACTTTCTCTACACACACACACACACACACACACACACACACACACACACACACATCAACTCTTACTTTCTCTACACACACACACACACACACACACACACACACACCAACTCTTACTTACTCTACACACACCAACTCTTACTTACTCTACACACACACCAACTCTTACTTACTCTACACACACCAACTCTTACTTACTCTACACACGCAACAACTCTTACTTTCTCTACACACACCAACTCTTACTTTTTCTACACACACCAACTCTTACTTTTCTACACACATCACATATTTTATTTTTCCCCGATGTATATATTATATATATAAAAACAATTTCTCCAGATGACTTGAATAGCTCTATTTGGAAAGAATGAATTATTCTAGAATGACTGGGGAGGTTTTGTCATGCAGTAAATCCACTAATATTAGTAGAATGTTAACTAATGTCGTTAACTAGACTTTAATAAATGGAACGTTATTGTAAAGTGTTTCCGATTTGTCTCTTGCGTTCAGTGTTGGATAGATCAGTTCTTTTAACCATTCATTAAAGTGAATCGGTTCAAAAGAGTCATTAGTTCACGAATCGGACGTGTCATTACCGGACCACGGTACGTTGTGTGATTATCCAGGAAGTTTAGGACAAGATATATGTCAACACAGAAAACATTTCTTCACTAGATATAGTGTTTTTTTTTGTTTGAGCTGGTGTGAATTGCTTTAATTACACAGCAGGAATCTCTCCAAACCGTTCAGGAATGTGTCCTAATTCTGCAGGAGGGAATACGAATGACCCTACTTCATATCCGCTCTCATTCTTGTTAGTAGTATATGTCCATCCACTGTTACCAGTGAGGTCATTGTCTTGTATGCAAGACAGCAACATTTTTTTTTTCCTTTTGTTGTGTGTAAATGTTTTTATTATTATTTACATCCAATACAGTGTGCTCTCTAGTGGCCATTATCCTTTTATTCTCTATGGATTTGTGAAGGACAAAAAGAGCTTTTCCTGTAAAATCAGAAAGTTTATTATCAAGGCTATTAACCCTTGTGCGACCTTATGGCAATTTTTGTCTTCAGTTTATTTATTTTTATCTTTTTGCCTGTTATTAATGCATATAAGTGCATACATTTTGGCACAGGTGTGTATTTTTATTGGAATTTAATCCAACAATTTTTATATCCCTATAAAATGATGCAATCTTAGTTAATAGGCTTTAATTCTTTTTTTTAAAACTCGATTTATTCCTGATTTATGCTTCTCCATATTATAGAGCTAATTGGATAAATTATGCAGCTGTAATTGTGTGTTGGTGTGGATGTCAGAGTGTGGTTTGTATGTGCGTAATAAAAACAATTGTGTGTGTGTGTGTAATATTTGAGAGAGAAAAACTGCTAATCACAGATCCAAACACTGTGAGTTTTGCTGCATCTAGTGGAGAAGATCTGGTACTGCGCCCAAACACACTCTCTCTGTAAGCTCATTTGTGGAACACGACTTATTTTCTAGAAGTTTTAGAGGTCAACATATTTTCATTATATATATATATATATATATATTAGAGAAAGTTTCACATGTAATACGTAGCTATTTCATATGCAAGCATGTCAGCCAATCACAGCAGAGGCCGGTTACACACAGCAGACACGCCCCTTCAAACACAGCATTCAAAGCAGAGGCTAAAGTCAGGCTAGGAAAAATGCCTTGTTTCTAAATAATGAATATTTTTGATCTAAGAAATATACTAACATTATAAGGGCAACCCAGGAAACATAAAATAATTAAAAAAACACAAAACATTCTAGGCCACCTTTAAGAAAGCTTCTGTAATACACCTACATTTAGCAGGACATCCATATAAATGAAAGTAGTGTGCAGTTGGATACAGAAATGAATGAATGAAAAGAGTTCTCTAGTTGTACAGCGACTGAAGCTCCTGTAGTGTTGAATAAGCCTCTCTCTCTCTGTGTGTGTGTCCCAGCAGGACTCGGGCTCGTACCCCTCGAGTGCGCACGTGCCGGGCCCGGGGACCAGCATGCCTCCGCAGCCCAACAACACCAGCATCAGCAGTGTGCCGACGAGCCACAATAGTGCGGCCTACATGAAGCAGATGCAGATGCTGAGCCAGCAGCAGAAACAGCAGCTCCTGCAGAGACAGATCATGGCCGAGGCGCAGGTGCGGCACCGCTTACCCACAATACACCACTATAGCTCCACTATAGCTTTATTATACTCCACTATACCCCCACTATACCCCCATTATACACCACTATACACCACTATACCCCCACTATACCCCACTATACCCCACTAAACACCACTATAGCCCCACTATACCCCACTAAACACCACTATACCCCACTATAGCCCCACTATACACCACTATACACCACTATACACCACTATACACCACTATACACCACTATACCCCACTATACCCCCACTATACCCCCATTATACACCACTATACACCACTATACCCCCACTATACCCCACTATACCCCACTAAACACCACTATAGCCCCACTATACCCCACTATACCCCACTAAACACCACTATACCCCACTATAGCCCCACTATACACCACTATACACCACTATACACCACTATACACCACTATACCCCACTATAGCCCCACTATACACCGCTATACACCGCTATACGCCCACTATACACCACTATACCCCACTAAACACCACTATACCCCCACTATATCCCACTAAACACCGCTATACCCCCTCTATACCCCCACTATACCCCACTAAACACCACTATACCCCACTATACCCCCACTATATCCCACTAAACACCGCTATACCCCCACTATACACCACTATACCCCACTAAACACCACTATACCCCACTATAGCCCCACTATACACCTATATTACCCCACTACACCCCCACTATATCCCACTATAGCACCACTATACACCACTATACCCCACTATACCCCACTATAGCCCCACTATACACCTATATTACCCCACTATACCCCACTATATCCCACTATAGCACCACTATACACCACTATACCCCACTATACCCCACTATAGCCCCACTACACCCCCACTATATCCCACTATAGCACCACTATACACCACTATACACCACTATACCCCACTATACCCCACTAAACACCACTATACCCCACTATAGCCCCACTATATCCCACTAAACACCGCTATACCCCCACTATACACCACTATACCCCACTATACCCCACTATACCCCACTATACACCACTATACCCCACTATACCCCACTAAACACCACTATACCCCACTATAGCCCCACTATATCCCACTAAACACCGCTATACCCCCACTATACACCACTATACCCCCACTATACCCCACTATACACCACTATACCCCGCTATACCCCCACTATATCCCACTAAACACCGCTATACCCCACTATAGCCCCACTATACACCTATATTACCCCACTACACCCCCACTATATCCCACTATACACCACTATACCCCACTATAGCACCACTATACACCACTATACCCCACTATAGCCCCACTATACCCCCACTATACCCCACTAAACACCACTATACCCCACTATAGCCCCACTATATCCCACTAAACACCGCTATACCCCCACTATACACCACTATACACCACTATACCCCACTATACCCCACTATACACCACTATACCCCGCTATACCCCCACTATATCCCACTAAACACCGCTATACCCCCACTATACACCACTATACCCCCACTATACCCCACTATACCCCACTAAACACCACTATAGCCCCACTATACACTGCTATACTCCCACTATACACCACTATACTTCCACTATAGCTCCACTTACCCACGATACACCACTAAACAGTAGAGTGTGGTGTTGTGTACATTTTTATTTCAAGATTCTTTGATGAATAGAAACTTTAAAAGAACAGCATTTATCTGAAATAAAAGCTTTTGTCACTTTAAACACTACACTAAGTCTGGGTCAGTAAGATGTTTCATTTTATTTAAAAGAAATCAATATTTTGATTAAAACGATTACAAGTGAAGACATTTATAATGTTACAAAAGTTTTATTTCAGATAAATGCTGTTCTTCTGAACATTCTATTCATCAAAGAACCCTGAAATAAAAATGGACACAACGGTGTTCCACACTGATAATAATCATAAATGTTTCTTGAGCATCAGATCCTCATATTAGAGTGATTTCTGAAGGGTCATGTGACACTGAAGACTGGAGTAATGATGCTTTGATCACAGGAATACATTACACTTTACTATATATTATTCACATAGAGAACAGCTGATTTACACTGGAATAATGTTTCACAATATTACTGTTTTTTTAATCAAATAAGTGCAGCCTTGGTGAGCAGAAGAGCCTTCTTTAAAAAACATTAAATCTTACAGATCCAACACTCTTGACTGATAGTGTACATTTATCAATAATAACAATAATTCTCTAATTACGTCTACAGTGTGCCATTCACAGATCTGCCTCTAGAGGGCAGCAGCCTCACAAAAGTACTGAGAAGCTAATGTGTGTGTGTGTGTGTGTGTGTGTCAGGAGAAGCAGCAGCAGCTCCAGAGGCATCTGACCCGTCCACCGCCCCAGTACCAGGACCAGCAGAACCCGTTCCAGCAGCAGTTCAGCACTGTGCCCTGCCTGGCCCAACAGCACCCCTCGGCCTTCCCCGAACACACACTCTCCGGTACACACACACTCACTGCTGCTTTACACCGCCAGTTACGCCTCAGATCAGGTGCCATTTACAGGGTACCCGCGGGTCTTAAAAGCCTTGAAAAAGTCTTGAATTTGATTGTCTCAAATTAAGGCCTTAAAAGCCTTGAATTTTGTATACAAAGTCTTGGATTTTGTTACAGAGGTCTTATTTTTTATTTTATTTTTTGCCTTTCCTAGGATTAAGTTCATACCGTAACAAAATTAACTAATGTAGGCTAATTCAAAATGTATGCAGCGTTGAGTGCCCCTCGCGCTCCACGTTATGGCAGAAATAGGATCGCGTGCGCACCCGTTACTATGGTTACTAGGCATCAGAGGTACAGAACAAGATAGTATCTAGCCTAGTTTAATCCGCTATGGCCACAAATGACAGAATTTAAACCCCAAATAAGAGCTTTTCTGTTGAAAGAACATATTTTCTACCCGGTCTTTTCGATATCTGGCAACCATCCGCGTGCTCTCTCTACACTGCTGAAGAAGCGCGGATTATCTGAAAACACACACAAGCTGGAGTGCAGCGATCTTTAAGATTTTCTACTTAAATTAAAGTGTCATTCAGTCGGTCTGTGTTCTGTAACGAGCCGCTTGCGCTGTTTGTGCGACTAAATCTGCGTTCAAAATGCAGGCTGATATCCAGCAGTGTTCATACGAGCAAGAATGCAATGTTTATATCCAAACGATTTCAAATGTGACATTGATTTTATACAACAGTAAAAAAGAAAAGATAAATGGTAACATTAAGTGATGTACATTTAAAACAGCATTGTCAGGCTTGCTCTATAACGAAATATGGGGCTTTGAACGAATCGTGGGATTCAATGAATGAATGACTCAGACTCGCTGATAAAGATAACGAGTTACCGCCACCTAATGGCGATTTTAATGTTTTCTTAACATTGCATATTTAATGAACATTGTTTTATTTTTTTAAGCATTTTTTTAAAGGTATTATTAAGGTAAATAAAATGAAACGGAAAAATTGATTAAAGGGGGCAAAGATTGTCCCTTAATGGAAATGGTGTGAGTGCAGTATAAGTGTAAGAGAGAGGGCTACAGTACGGCACTCTAAAACATTGGAGAACCACTGAACTTAGGAAAAGGGATAATTATGTAGAACTGCACACGTGCTACTGCTAAAGAGTGCAGTCTCAATAATTTATCATATCATATGCTTAATTGAATTGGCCTTGAGACAATAATTATGACATTTTCTGCCTAAAGACTACATGTAAAATAAATAACTTCCAAAAGCAAAGTAACTGCAGTTTGACTAAAAGTTGACAAAAAATGCTAAGACTTTTCATCAACTACAACTATAAGAAACAGGATGACTCAAATGGGATTAAGACAGATGAGCATTTTCGTCTGAAGACTAAGACTAAATAAAAAAATGGCTGCCAAAATTAACACTGGCCTACACACACATGCGCGCTACAACGCTGTTGTGTATGTATAAAATATGACTGATAATTTAAGTAAAATGTTTTATTTAATTCAAGTAGCCTCCTTGCTTGTACATAATTATTTTCTAGGGTTTGAAATGTATACAGATTTTGAAATACTTCTGTCGGAATGGGTACGAAGTTGGCATTGAATTTTATCTGAAATGGTATTAAAAAGGTCTTAAAAAGCCTTGAATTTAAGTTGGTGGATCCTGGGGGTTCCCTGCATTTAGTTGGACACGCTAGAAATTAGTGATGACCAAATATTTAGATCACGGTATTTTTATTTTTTTATTTTTCAAAATGATCTCGGCTTCACTGTATATGATGGTATTTTATTTATTTAAGCATTTTCTACTGAGTGAGAGAGGAAATACTGCAGTAGATTGTACTATTTTACTGTCATGAGTGAATAAATTCACAGTAGTATTAATACAGGTTTGCAAGAGAGATTAAATGAAAATAACATTGAAACTTCTCTAAAGAAGTCAGTTCCCTTCTCTTATAAAAACACTTTTGCCTGAAGCGTGCAGAGCTCGTGTTTATTCAGCGAGGCCAAAGCCCGCCACAAAGAGATTCAACAAAAGCCAGTGTTGATCTTGTGAACCGAAGTATGTGAAACACACTAATGTCAGTTATAGTGTAACCTCTCCGTGTTCACCGTCAGGCTCAGTAACACACACATCTGAGCTCACCAGTGAACTGTGAAACACACTCTCAAACAGCGTTGTGTTGTTAAAGCCACATACACTGGTATTGCGGATTATTAAAAAAAAAATTATAATTTAAAAAAATAAACAGCGGTGTTGTTCGGTGTGACCCGGTATGCCGCCCAGCAATACTGTAAATGTGATGTGGACCTATCCGCTCCTGACCAGCTCTCAGTGTGTGTGAGTGATGAGTGATCGCCCGGTCTGGACCTGAGGCGAGGAGGAAGCTACACCTGTGTGTGTGTGTGTGTGTGTGTGTGTGTGTGTGTGGCGTGAGCTTCCGTCTCTGTAGGGCAACACAAGCAGCCTTTTGTTACTCGTCAACAAACAAGCACACCTGATTTGCAAGTGTGTTTATTGATAGACTGATTTGAATGGCAGGAGCACAGTGTGCTCAGTGTGTGGAGGGCCGTTACACACAGCCTTCTTCAGTTGTCTGCGATCTGTGTTTGGATACAGGCTTTTTCCTGCAAAGAGAAAGAAATATAAATGTGGTGAGAAGGTTTGGAAAGCAGAGAAGCCCACAGGAAGAGACTCTAGTGTAGTGTAGAGGGTTGTTGGTTATGAAATATTGTTCAGAATGAAATGAAAATCCACTGTCTTCTTTTCAAAGCCATGTCATGGATATTATTGTGAACGCCAGTAATATTTTTGACCCTTATAATTAATATTTAATCCGAAGTGAAGTCCAGTGAAGTGTTTCTCCAATCATTTATTCCTCTTAAGCTCACCTTGAGTGCCATGCCCGCATCTCAGCCAGAGCTCGGCCGATTAGGAGAACGAGGTCTGCCCACGATAACCGATAACCCATTCATCATCCGATAGCTTTTACAATGGAGACTGAATGAAAACACACATAACACACAGTGCTGTACTTCATTACGAAACTTGGAAAACTCCTCAAAGCGAACAAATCTTTTTTTCGTGTCATTCAACGAACGAAATTAATGAGTTGACTCGAAAAAAGATTCGTTCATTTTGTCGAACAGGAGAGTCACGAACGCGCATCACAGAACAGAGCAAGGCGAGCATTTGAGCTTATAAAACTTAACTTGTTATTTATTTATTAAATGAGCGATCGTTTCGCTTGATAAGACCCTTATTCATCGTCTGGAGTCGTTTAAAGCCCTTTGAACAGTTTGCACTGAAACTGTCTTTTGGACCTTGAACTTTAAGATATACAAATGTATTAGTAAATAATGAAATTAACAAATGAACAATGCTATTATCACCCTTAGTAATGCTACCCATCTTTAAACATCACACAAACGCCATAGCACTGAAATTAGACCCAGATGTGTATTATGTGTGTACTCGCCAGCCGCATTTCCATTACAGATTTGCGCAATTTTGTGATGTTTTCTAAAAGTCGATTAAACAACAACTATTGTGAAATGACATCATTTCCTGTCTCGAATTGCCTGGAAATCTCCGTAATTATTTTCACGATATACGAGTTTTTGCGAAACTGACGCGCCTACTCTCATTTCCCAACAGCTGATGATGTAATCTAAATATGCTACAGTGATGATGTAATGCACTTCTGATTGGTCTGCATCATGACACCGTTTGCTTTGTCACTAGCTTTAAATATGCGTAACAAATGCACCAAAGACCAGCTGGAGATAACCTAACGCAGAGAGATGCTAACAAGCGTTACAGTAAACATTAAGGTCGGGTATACTTGCGTGTATATTTTCTGTCACGTTGTTTTAACCGCTTGAGGTGCTATTGTTAGCGGCCTCAAACACACTGCTGTTCTCCGTTAATGCAGCATCTAGGCTACACATGAACTACTTATGATATCGAAACACGTACTGTACTGTTTCACAGTTAGCTGTGACACTTCGGATGTGGATCATGAAACGGTAACTTGAACTTGTGGAGTTTGTTTTGACGCTTACACCGTGTCCTAACTACACACGACGCCGCGACAGGTATCTTTTCCATGTTAATCAGAGTTTTTGTCCTAACCAGACGCGACGGCGACTCGCGAAGTTTCTACTCAGTTTTCTTTTTCTGAGTTGGCTATAATTTGTTAAAGGGTTAGTTCACCCAAAAATGAAAATTAAGTCATTAATTACGCACCCCCATGCTGTACCAACCCCGTAAGACCTTCGTTCGTCTTCGGAACACAAATGAAGATATTTTTGATTAAATTTGAGAGCTGTATAACTACCACATAGACTCCTAAGGGACTGCCTCTTGACGGCCCAGAAAGTCAATGAAGAAAATGTTTAAATATCCCAAGTGACTACCGTGGCTCAACTATATGTTTATCAAGCGACGCGAATACTTTTTGTGCGAAAAAACAAATAACGAGTTTATTCGACTATTTCTTTTCTTCCTTGTAGGCCAGAAACGAGATTTCCACGACGCATGCGCGAGAACTGCGATCTGCTTACACTACTTCAGTTCAGTTCTCGCGCATGCGTCGTGGAAATCTCGTTTCTGGCCTACAAGGAAGAAAAGAAATAGTCGAATAAACTCGTTATTTTTGTTTGTTTTTTCGCGCAAAAAGTATTCGCGTCGCTTGATAAACATATAGTTGAGCCACGGTAGTCACTTGGGATATTTAAACATTTTCTTCATTGACTTTCTGGGCCGTCAAGAGGCAGTCCCTTAGGAGCCAATGTGGTAGTTATACAGCTCTCAAATTTAATCAAAAAATATCTTCATTTGTGCTCCGAAGATGAACGAAGGTCTTACGGGGTTGGTACAGCATGGGGGTGAGTAATTAATGACTTAATTTTGATTTTTGGGTGAACTAACCCTTTAATGTTTTGATTTTTTTAATAATGTTATTTCTTGATTTGATTATGTCCTTACCCATTTCCAATGCGAGTGCGGGCCAACACCCACACGCTGTTCTGCATGGCTGTGATTTTTGAGTGTGGCGTCTCACAGCCGCGTCGCGTCTAGTGTGGACAGACCCGCTTGCTGTCGCTGGAATTTTATCGCGTCGCATGTAGTTAGGACACGGTGTTAGATTTAAAGCGCGTACGGTAGTGTACTGTAGCGTTTCACGGTGCGCTTTAAATCCACATCTGACATGTAAAAAACAAACTCCACGAGGCATTAGTGGTAGTTTTTATTTCTCTCTCGTACTGTATAATGACAGCGAACCCTTCTCCAGCATCGCACGCAACACAACACAGTATCGGTACGGACTTGTGCCGAATCACAATAAAGAACACGGCAACTTCATTCGCAACTTTATTGCTTTATTGATTATTTTCTTGCTGTCTCTAATCGCGAGTGCGGTCTACTCTGTTTCAGGTCCGTCTCAACCAATAGGAAACGTCAACGCCCCCGGGACGCAGCGGATGTTCTCTCAGACGCAAAGCATGATGGGAATGGGGAGCGCAGTCCCGACGGCCGGGCCCTCTCCGGCCGCCGGTCAGGCAGACATGAGTCTCCAGTCCTGCGCGGGCGGTCTCGACGTGCAGCAAGTGCTCTACGGTAACATGCCCATGCACCCCGGCCAGCAGAGGGCGCAAGTGTCCAACATGTCCAGCGCGTACCGGCAGAGCGTGCTAGCGGCGCAGCAGCACCTCAAGAGCCAGCCCAACGCCGCCATGATGAAGCAGCAGCAGCAGCTAGCACGACTTCCCAACGCCATGGCTAATGCTATGCCCAGCGGTCTCCAGGGTGCCTTGCCCACTCAAGCCCAGTCCTGGCAAACACAGGCTTCCCAGCAGCACCCAGTTCTCCAGCCCGGCTTCCACATGCAGGCCAGATTACCCAAGCTTCCCAACAGCGCCCCGTTCCCTCAGGGGGGCATGGGCGGCAGTGGGGCGGGTCGCATGAACCCTGCACAGATGATGCCCAGTATGAGCCAACAACGGACAAATCTGCCCCAACAGCAGACGCCCCAGCAGGCGCAGGTGCCGAGCCAACCCCAGCAGGTTCTGCCGGATCTGGGGCCCTTCAGCCAGACGCAGGCCGGACCCAACCGCACCACGGCTCTCCAGTGCAACCAGGCCTACCAGCTCAACCGGTCAGCCAATCAGCAGCTCCAGTTCAGCTACAACAGCCAATCAGGAGCCGGCTTAGCCGGGTTCCCTGCGGAGACCGATCTGGTGGACTCGCTGCTGAAGAACCAGTCGACCCAAGAGTGGATGGACGACATAGACGAGCTGTTGGCCAGTCACCAGTGAGGAGGGCACGGAGTGTTCGTGTAAGACAGCGCTCTACTACTGAACCTGTGAGTGTGCGCGATGACCCACAGGCCTGAAACTTGCACTCTTGAAGATGTGCTTTACAGAGTCTAAAGCAATAGTTGACCCGATAACTCGTGAGGCGGTGCGCTGGCGGGCCAGTCCTGCTCCTGGAGGGCCACCTGAGCGATTCATGACCATTCGTTAGTTTTAAAGGGGTGGCTTATCATTTATCATTAATTAAAACGGAAACTTTTTTATGCATTTTTGGCTGGTCAACGGTTGAGAGTTTGAATGAGGAGTGCTGAGCCTCCATTGGCATCCACACACACACACACATGTGGCCCTTCAGGATCAGAAAACTGTGTGTATGATCATAGTTCCACTGGAGAACAGAAGGCATTAGGGAGTAAACTCGTCTGTAGTTTCTTTAAAACACATGGATTGAGTGAGTTTAGAAAGTAGATGTTTGATCAAGTGTCGAGTGTAGATGAGATCTGATGAACTCTACACTTCTCCAGTGGACATCTCATCATTACACTTTCTTATGTTACACTACACTTTAATATTATTTTATTTCTTCCTGCAGTTGAGTTCGAGAGACCCGTAGTTGTAGACGTGTGTGTTGGTAAGAGGGGTGACGTTCCTGTTGGTTAGGGTTAACTCTCACTTCATCGCTGATTCTGTGACAGGATTTTTTTGTATATTTATATATATATATTTTTTTGTATGTATGCAGTTTCTATTGTTCAGGAGAAGATAGATCTTATTTTTATATGTACATTGTTGCAAATTTTTGTAAGTATTTTATACTTTTTATTATGGTTCTCTGTAAAACAAGAGTATTATGTAAATATAGTTCTCTAGAAATGACCTTGTTTGGTGTGTTTATTTAGGCATGTTTTGAATCATTTGTGCTTTTTAAAGGAGCTCCGTCTGTCAGTCATATTAATAATAATATTAATAGTATTTTATTTTGATTATGTTTTCTATGTAATATTTTGTCCTTTCAGGGGAATTTTATGGTGTTACATTGTGCAGTATTTATAATCCATTTATTCAATATGAGCATAGACCTGAAAATTACAGTACGTTTCCATCTTAAACTGGTAAATCTCGACTTCGCAGTGACACAAGTTGTAAAAAGTGAACTTAAACTTACAGAATTTTGTTTATTGTAATGAAAGACATGTAAAATTTTAATTTGTATATACTGACAAAATACTATTAGTGATGTAATGTGGGTAATATCTGTGACCCGCCCAATCTAGTCATGCTGGTATAAGTGAAGGAAGAGCCAGGGCGTGTGGTTTGGACACACACACACACACACACACACACACCCGTATGATGTCCCTGTCCGCAGGAGTGATGCTGGATCAGGTCGTGTTGGTCGCGGCCGTCACAGTGCTGGGATTGATGGAGCAAGGTAATTATGGGCTGGTCAAATCAATGTTAGTCAGTCTGCTCAGTTTATATAAGTGCTTGAGCAACTTTAACTCTTTCAAGTAGGTATATGTGTAATAATTTGAAGAAGGAACACAATGTTGCTCAATCATGTGATGGTTGGACTTTAAACTGACTAAACTCATCATCATAAACAATCATCTTGTCTTGTAGGCTTAGGATATATTAGAGGATTAGCCTTGAAACGAGTGAACAAAGGGAATATTACAGAATAAAACAGTTAGAGTTGAACGTCAAAATAAGGCTTGGAAGTTAGTTGGACAAACTTATTTTATCACGTGTTCTTGTGTACTTAAACGATATGAGGGTGAGTAAACTATCCATTTATATATGGCACAAAAGATGGTATTTTAAAGATCGTTTTGGTAGTTGATAACAATACTGAGACGTTTTTATCAAAATATCGAAAAGTTCATTAATTAATGAAATGACATGAACTAACGCAATACATTGATGTCGTAGCTATTAGGCTATCTTTCTTAACGTTAGTTAGCTAATGAACAAACAATTATGTATTTTTTTATGTTAGTTCACAGTGCATAACGTAACACGAGTGATTAAATTATGTTGGGGGAAAAAACAAAAATTAATTCTAAGTAGGCTAGTTAATTATTGTACGTGTTATTGTATGATAGAATTATGAACTATCCCTTTAAGAATTGTCAGAAGAAAAAATAATATCAGATACACTGAAAAGAGTTTTAATATGTTGTTGCTTCTCAGGCGAATGTCTGACAGCTGCTGCGGGATATTTGAATTAAAGACCAAACACCCGGTTTTAGACCGGGATATTTCGCAATGTGTGTTAGAGATTTGTTTGCCTTAACTTAAGCAATAAAGTAATAAGCCCATTGAAGCCGTTTCTAGGGGCCTATTGCTTTTATAAAACGGTTACTCCATAGAAATATTCATTTTAATGTTTATTTTATTCATATAATAAACACCAGCTGCAAAAAATATAACGGTATTACACATTTATTCCTCCGCCAAGCAATGTAGTTCCAAACAAATGCAGCAACCAAAGGGCAGCAACAAATCAACGGCAGTTGCGCAGTAATACGAATGTAATGCGGTCACAGGTGTGTGTTTGTTGAGTAATTTTCGATCGAACACGGTTTAACCAATCAGATTCAAGGACCGGAACTACCCGTTTTATAATTTTAAGTTAAAATCTGTGTTGAAGCCGGTATATGTAAAGGATAATTAATTATACAATTATTATTATATTATTACACGGCTGCTTGCCACATAAGTAAATTTACTTATTTATAATTAAACACAAAATATTGATCTGAGTTGAAATATTTGATTAGGTCTTTAAATGCAAAGCTTGTGTGGAGAGAGTTTCAGCGGCGAGTTCAAACTAGACGGATATTTAAAGGAATACTCCACATTTTTTGGAAATAGGCTCATTTTACCACTTCCGCAGAGTTAAACAATTGGGTTTTACCGTTTTCGATTGTATTCAGCCGATTTTTAGATATTTAGAAGAATATCAGTAACCAGACAGTTTCTGGTCTCATTGACTTCCATAGTATATTTTTTTCCTACTATGGAAGTCAATGAGACCAGAAACGATCTGGTTACTGATATTCTTCTAAATATCAGAAAATCTTCTGAATGGATTCGAAAATCGTAAAACTCGACTGTTTAACTCTGGGGGAGTTGTAAAATGAGCCTATTTCCAAAAAAAAGTGGAGTATCCCTTTTAGAGATACGGTATACAGTCATACACTTATTAAACAGCATTTCAACATATTAATAATTATGGAGATCAGAGATATTGACTTCAGATTAAACTGTTTCAAAATCTTACCTGTCTGTAACAGTGTACAAAAGAATGGACACAAAATGGCCGCCGCCGCGGCCCAGTCCACGATACTGGGTGGCATAATTAAATAACTGTACACAAAATATTGATTCGATTTTTATTATTGATTTTATCATCTCACCGAATGCAAAACTTCCACGTGGTAAACCCGTTCCTGGCGAGTGTGTAGCGCTGAGGACTGCAGTGACCCGGATGAGCCTGTGTTTCTGTGTTCAGCGGCTGTTATCTAGGAACATCACACCGCTGGATGGAGCGATTGACCAATCAGAGTCAAGCATTCCACCGTCCGTGTGATAACCATAGACGGTAGGTAATAACACGTGTATTCCCTGTTTCCCTCAGCGTACTTCTCCCTGAAGGTGATCTACGCGCGCCGCAAGTACTCAGTCTCTCCACCCGCCACCAGCGGCCCGCCCGAGTTTGACCGGGTCTTCCGAGCCCAGTGAGTCACACACACACGATATATCACACACACGATACGAGTGATGAGAGGTTTTGTCTCATGTCTGTCTTTATCTTGCTTTTCCAGAGCGAACTGTTCAGAGTATTTCCCCATTTTCATCTTCTCACTGTGGCTGGCTGGAGTCTTCTTCAGTCAAGGTGAGTCTCTCTCGACCTTCATCATCATCATCATCAGGTAGACTACTGACGGCTTCTTTTCAAAGAAGAACAAGTTTCCGATACTGAATAAAAAAAACGTAATTGTGACTTTTTATCTCACAATTCTGACTTTTTGATATACTGGGGCGGCAGTGGCTCAGTGGTTCATGTAGGTTGTTTACAAAGCGACCGACGACCACGACCGGCTCAAAGCCGTGAAAAAAATAAACATTGTGAGGCAAATGTACAGCGCTCTGGTGGCCATTGGGTCTGTGAAAGCGCTATATACAATAAATGCAGTCCATTTACCATATAAAGTCGCAATTCTGAGTTATAAAGTCATAATTGCGTGATACAAACTCGGAAATTGTTATAAAGTCAGAATTGCAAGGCATAAACTGAAAATTTTATAGCCTAGTTATTACAAGTTATACAGTCAGAATGACTTCTTTAAACTCGTAATTGTGAGTAATAAAGACAATATATCTCACAATTCAGAGAAAAGCCTTAAAGCTACAATACGTAAGATTTTATGCAGCTAGAGGGCGCTACATTCAAAACAACAACAACGGCTTTGCTTGATGACGACGTCGTGGAACGCGGAATGATGGGAACTGTTGTTTTCAACTCCACCGTGGATAAATCAGTCAGACGGGAATCGAAAATTAGTTGTCGTGGATGAGATAAAGTTCGATTTCTATAAACGTTGCGTTAAACATTAAACTGAAATAACCGCAAGAAAAGTAAACAAGTTATCACAGACGTTAGGGGAGAGCTTGAAACACTTTTCAGATAAACGTCGTTTTCTAAGATACAGCCAACAGTATTCGCGGTGAATATGACCTTACGATTTTTCACATCGTATAGATAGATAACAAGAATACTAATTGTTTCGCATGGTTTACTGACATGAAATTTGAACACAGAACACGGTGAATCACGTCACCTGTCGAGTAAAACACATGCAAGATCGGCGTCTCTTTCTAGTTCGAGTTTTTCACGAAGTTCTCTCCATTTAGGAAATGCCACACCGATGTTGAGCTGGTTTTATTTCTCTGGGTCGTTTTGTTGACCCGTTCGTTGACGTTTGCGTTTATGAATCGCTAAACAAGCTGACGTTTGCTGCTTGCTAGACGCTAACGCACAACTACAACTTCCGCATTTGTCCAGGACTACACGCAGTACGAGCGGAAACCGAGGTAACGCGGATATGACGTGATTGACTGGCGACACACGCCCCGTTTCCTCGGTTAAAATCTAAATTTTCTCGCGATTTAAACGTTGTTTGAAACATTTGGAATATTGTAAGTTATCATCTTAACTAAAGATATAACTCTGGCCTTGTGATTTTGGGATATTTTAATGCAAAAAATCTTAGGTATTCCACCTTTAAAATAAGGATACAAATTATTTCACATAATTTCTTGGCTCAATTGGGAACATTTTATTTATTTATTTATTAATAATTTCCCCGACCGCAAAATATTTTTGGTATTAGCAATACAACATTTCATGGTATGAATAAGACTAGCTCAAATCCCGCCGTAATGGAGATTATTCATTGGAAATCAGATGTGTTGGCTCATTTCAGCTGTTTGCAGTGAACAAATCAAGCTAAAGTCACTGAAGCTCTGAAATGTGAAACCTAAGCTAGTCACGCTGGCATGTTTTCCTGGAATATTATTGCATTTGACAGAAACACACCGGCCTCAAAACGTCTTGATTTATTTACAGTAACAGAGAGCATTTATTGTTCATCTGATGTTCATTTGAGTGAAAAGCCAGGATGTTTGGTCAGTTCTGACAGGTTTAGAGGGGTTTAAGGAAGTTGACGGATGGTAAGTCCAGCAAACGGCCCGAGGCTGGTCTAGAAAGAGGAACTTTCCCTTGTTAGAAGTGTACAATAATACCTGCCTTGTTACTGTGGTCGACTATATTAAATTTATTTAGATTAAACAGCTCTCATCTCACACGGACTTCCACCATAATCTGACATTACACACCTCACATTTGCATGGACACAAAACATACTTTGAAAATGTTTGTGCAAAACAGTGCAGTCCTGTTGTTCTCGTTAAAAACTCTTCCGTTCAGATCTAAACGAGTGAAACACACCTGACATAAACTGCTGATCAATGATAGATCAAAACAAGCTTCACAGTTACTCTTCAAAAATAAACTTTATTTTTGATCTTTTTCAACATTAAATCTAATACTACACATATTTAACTATACAAAATTTGTATTGGTCAATCTCAGGCAACTTTATTTATTTTTTACAAGGTTCAAGCAAAATATGGACGCATGTTTTCTCAATCCTGTTACCAAAAATCATGTGTCATTTAAAAAGCAAGTTTAGAAGCATGTCAATTGATTCCCCACAAGAAAGTGTTTATTTTAAAGAAACTGTTGGTTATATGTTCAACAAAATTATATTTGTGCCAATAAAATCACTATTAAAGCAAGGTGTATTTTGATATAAAAAACACAAAGGCATTTTTTTCATTTTAAAGACGACCGAAGCCTCAAGCTTATATTTTTTTTTTAGAGTTAATTCATTAAATAATTGTATAAATTATGGGCCGAACAAAAATGATAAAAATAGTGGTTTAATTTTATTTATTTTTTAAGAAAAATAAACAAATAGTAACAGGACTGTAGGTAACAGGATTGAGTTTTTAAGCAAAAAGTTATCAAATATATGCCATATGGCCACATAGCATTGATGCTAATAGCGTGAGGACAATGAGCCATTACCAAAAGTTATTATTTTTAAAATAAAACAATTAAATCTAAGAAAACGTTTAGATAACAGGACTGTATGTTGAGATTGACCTTCTCATAGTTACAATTTCATCAAATATACAGAATCGAAAATGAGAGGAGTGACTTATAGTCGGCCCATTGCCTTCAGAAGATCCAGATGATGAAACTCACTGTTGAAAATGTGTCTTGTGGAATATTCCACGTTATTCAGCGGGGGGATGTAATAGTGTAACAGGACTGAGTGTAAACCTAGGGACATGACTAAAATCTGTATTTTATCTAAAATATTAGATCAAATGTTTTTTTCTTTTTTCATTTTAAAGCAAGAAAAATCTGATTTCTGAAGGATTTTAATCATAATATTTCATGGCAAAGTTTAGAGATACCCTTATGAAAAAGAAGTATATTTCAAGTTCATTTTATGTAGTATACTTAAGTAATGTTCAAGTATATTTTTAAGTATACATTATGTAGTAAGTATACTAATGTCACTATGTAGTAGTAAACTTGTAAGTGTACTATTTTAATACCGCTTGGGACTAAATTGGCCCACTTTTAGAACATAAAAGTATATGTTTAAGTGTACTATAAGTCTGCACAATTAGTTCATAATTATGTATCTCATGTGTACTGCAAGTGAATTTATGGGTATACTAGTAGTTTACTTTTTTTACTGTAATACTTATACAAGTATACTTTCAATACTTAATTATACTTTTAAATATGTCTGGATCAAAAGATTGAGTACAAGAACAGGACAAATATACTTGCTTTTCTCTCAGTATAACTCAAGAACACTTAAGTGTAATTTGAAGTATATTTCTGAGAAGTACAGGAAAAATAAACTGAAAGTATACTTTCTTATTTTTAGTTTAAAAGAAGTATACTAATGGCACACTTGAATAAACTTCTTAGAGAGTTGGGACATGCAGAAAATGCTATTTTTTTAGTGTTCTGTCGTTTTTGTTCATGTTTTTAATTATACGTTTTAAATTTGTAGTTAGCTAAATGTGCATGACATTTTGCTTAATAATAAAATGTATTTTAGAGATAATTTTCATTCAATTTTATACATATAAGGTCCTGGGGACAGAAATGTCACCCTTTCGGTGGAATGGCTCTACTATTACACTCTCATAAGCTTGTTGATTGGCATCTGTGGTTCCATGAAGAACATTTAAAGTCCCCCTGTGGTGTAAATCCAATTAATGTTGTTTATGTTTTTCGTGGTGTGTTTAATCTGCTTTAACACACACCATGTGTAAGTTGATAAGTGGACAGCATTGCTGAGTATTTCCTCCTTAAAACTGCAGTGAACCAAAAAAACATGCTGGTGTTTCTGACGTCACAAACCACCTTGTAACCAATCAGATCAACGTGTGATCGACAACCAGTGAGTGAGTGAGTGGGGGCGGGGCTCATTTGCATATTCATAGAACCACACATTCTAAATGAGGCAAGGGTGTCGAGTTACATTCAAGATATTTTAAGGCATAAAGACTTTTTTTTAAGGAAATAAACTTTTAAATGTGTCATTTTGGTGATCAAAGTTGAGTTTTAAGGGGATAAAATGATTGACTACAGGAGGACTTTCACTCGAAGAAAGAAAATAAAGGGTCTTTTAAGATGATTCTCTCTCTCTCTAGTATTGGCAGCGGTCTTCGGGATCCTGTACCTGTATGGCCGGTATCTGTACTTCCATGGCTATGCGGATTCAGCTGAGGGCAGGTGAAGCGCTGTGTGTGTTGATGTTGGTGTGTGTGGTCATTAATGTCGATGTGTGTGTGGTCAGTAATGTCAGTGTGTGTCCTCTGTTAGGCTGGAGCCGCTGTACTTCAGTGCTAAGATGCTGTGGGCTCTGATCGCTCAGTCGGGGCTGGGTGTCGTCTGCTCGCTCACACACACCTATCTGGGCCTGGACCTGCTGCACTCCTTCGCTCATCTACTGGGCCTGACTGAACACACATGAACAACCCGCAGCAATACAAAACATTCATATATCAAATATAGGCTGTTTATTACTGTTTTCTTCTACTGAGAATGTCCAATAGTGGAAGTATACATCTCACAGGAGAATATTGTCTTGTTTTTGTATCCTATATGTAATTTTACACAAATTACAACTTCACCAGAAATCACGCACAATAAAATATTCGGCTTCCAAGTGATATTTGGTCATGTTTAGTATGTTTTCTTCATACATCACTTCTCATATTTACTCAAGCTTTTCACAGACAATGCTGGATAGATAGATAGATAGATAGATAGATAGATAGATAGATAGATAGATCACACTGTCACAATACGTCGGGCAAAACCTCACTGCTTCGGGTTTTTCACAGAGTCACGGTGTCAGACTCACTAATACACTATAACAATCGTTGTGAAATAATTCTGTGACCATCTGTGACCACACTGCGTCGGGTCTTATTCAATACTTTAGAATTTCCTCAGAATTATTACAACTTCACAATCGGTTTTATGTACTTGGCTGCATACACTTTTTGAAAGTTTACTTTAGAAACAACTGCTTAAAAACTCCTCTTATAACACGCAGTAGTTGTGAAATAATTCTGTGGCCACACTGCGTCGGGTCTATTCAATTACTTCTGAATTTCCACAGAATTATAATAACAACTTCACCAGCTGTGTCAAATACGTTAGAAAACATCCACACATTTGTTTCAGTTACTTTAGAAACAACCAATCTAATATAACTCTGCCACCACACTACTTCGGATTGCCCGACACCAAGTTAGTTGCTTTAGAAACTTTAAACCCAACCGATACCCAACCCTACTTTCGAGGCTTATGTGAATAATATTACATTGTCCGCATACTACTATCTGTGAAACGCTAATCGTCTTCGACCATCTCTTTCTGCTAATGGTAGGCTACTGCTGTCCTCGTGCATTCACACCCACAAATAAAAGTAATTATTATTATTACTACTACTAGCTAACTAGCTTGTGACAAATCACTAACTCAATAGAGATGAACTGTAGTATGTTTACATATTACAGAACATTTGTTGTGCAGTATTGTGTACAGTCTGATATCCAATATAGCTATAGGCCTATATCGTTTTGTGTGTGTGTGTGTGTGTGTGTGTGTGTGTGTGAGTTTGTAAGAGAGCCATGATGCTAAATATCCAGCACGTTTTTATGAATTTTGATAGTCTAAAACTCTATTGAAGTTCTGAGTCTGTTGATCACCAACTAGTAGTGAAATCATCACAGATCCATTAATTTTGTTTGAATTTTTATCATTTTTTTCTGTGGAATGAGTATAGTGTTTGGTGAAAAGAATGGCATATTGACTGATGTCATAATTGTTTGCCAATGAAGTTAAGATGAAAATACTGGGGGAAAAAAGTGAGAAAATGCCAATTTTTGACACTTTTTTAGCCCTTAAATGGATTTTGTTGTATATTTGGAGTGTTTATAAGTACAGAAAAGATGAAATTATTCTCTTCAGGTGCTTCGTTTATATCTTTATATTCTGTTTTGGTCATATTTTTCAACGTGTTCAGATTTTTCTGTTTTCTATGACGTTTTTTGAGCAAGTGCGTCACAGTATTTGCAGCGGAACTGTCAAATAAGGACATTGACCACCGGTCCAACACTTCGAGCAATCCGCCATTATTATTTCTCACTCCGATTTTGTAGTCCGAGCTCAATGATGCAGAAGTTACGAGAGGGCAAGTCAAAATGTTCGGTTGTTGGATGTACGTTAGTGACCTGAAGCACTTCAAGGATTCCCACTTCAACAACCTCCGCCAGTAACGTTATACAGAAGGGTTTGCCGATCGACTTCGTCTGAATGAGGGTAAATTCCTTCTGTCTTTGGAGACGACGAACAGAGCATTTCAATAAGCTGTAAATATCGTTAATAAAAATAAAGTAGCTACTACTTTACTTTCTTAAAACACATGGTGGTCATGGTTTAGCAGTACCTTTGTCTTTCTTTGTTTTGGTTTTGAAGTAACGTTACACGTCTGCAGTATTATTGTTCTTGAGTTTCATCAATGCTCATTTTGCCTTAACCCTCAGGTGCTCTTCGTTTCGGAGTCACACTTGTTATCTTCCCGGTCAAAAGTGACCGGACACCTAAAAATGAAACTTTCTCCATCCCAGTAAAACCAATGCAATTTATTTTTGTTCTATAATATTTATTCTTTTTACTTTAGTATTTTGAGACAATTTAAATGAATTTATTAATATTTATGCAACATTTATGGTTTATTTTTGCCATAGAAACATATATATTATTTTCTATATATATATTATTTTCTTCAAAAAAATATTAATGCAGTATTTTAGTTTAATATAGAGTCTAGGCCTTCAGAAAAAAAAAATACTTTTTGAAGAAAATTAGCACCATCTGGTTACAGAATAGAGAAAAAGCGTAGAATCATGGTGTAACCACTTGATGGCATGTATAGCTCTCTATGGAGAGGCATGCAAAAGTGTGACTCATTTTTTTACGACCACTTAAATTGCTCGGATCATGACCTCAATTTTTTTGTGTGTTCACATACCCAATGCCGTAAAAGTCACCAAGTTTCGTAATTTTCTGAAGAAGCTGTGATTTTTAAATATTCAAAACAGATTTCTTTAATCACAATTTATTGGTGTTTTTGTGTATAAAAGTGTGTGTGTATGTGTGTGCGTAGGGGTGGGTATGTCTGTTTTGCACTCTTGATGTTTTAGAGTGTCACCCCTTCAATGCTGAGCACTTTTTTTCTGAATCGTGGCCGATTTGTAGATTGTACACACAAAAATTCTCAACGTTTTTGTGTTTTTGTCAATTTCCCATTCATTTCCTATGGTCGGTCATTTTTGACCGAAGAGCACAAGTGTGACTATTTTTTTACGACCACTTAGCATGCTCGGATCATGACCTCAATTTTTTGGTGTGTTCACATACCCAATGCCATAAAAGTCACCAAGTTTCGTAACATTCCGATGAAGCTGTGATTTTTAACATTTCAAAACATAAATTTTTTCGGTCAGAAATGACCGAAGAGCACCTGAGGGTTAAGTCTGTATGTTCATGTGGACTTTTTTTATATGCAGATGATTCTGCGCTATTGGTTTCACATAAAGATAAAAACATAGTTGAAAGAACTCTTAGTGTAGAACTATCAAAATTCAGCAGGTGGATGTCAGACAATAAGCTATCACTTCACTTAGGGAAAACGGAATACTGTTTGTGTCAAAAATAAAACTGAGAAGATCCCCTGGTTTTAATGTTTTAGTTGGAGATAGTGAGATTAATGTAAAGGACTCAGTTAGTTACCTTGGTTGTGCTGGACTGTCTGGAGTGGGCCAAGCGCAAAAGATGCTTCCCAAGGTAAATCAAAGAGTACGTTTTTTATCAAGAATCTCTAAGTTTTTGGACAAAAGAGCAATGTTAACTCTGGCAAGTGCTCTAATTCAGCCTTATTTTGATTATGCGTGTTGCTCTTGGTACAATGGTGTCTCAAAGCACCTGAAACATAGGCTTCAGACTGCTCAACATAGGGGTATAAGGCTTATTTTGAACCTCCCCATGAGATCTCATCTTGATATTTCTCATTTTGAGACTATTGGGTGGTTAAAAGTAGAAGATCGAGTTTCTCAGATTCACCTGTGCATGGTACATAGGACTGTGTATGGGGTGGTCCCCAAATATTTGAATAATTATTTTAATAAAGTGAGAGATGTTCACAGCTACTCCACCAGGGGCAGCTCTACTGATTTTGTACCTCCTAGAGTTAAGAGTAATTCAGGTAAAGAGTCCTTTTTGTACGTGGCAACAAGCTTGTGGAACAGGTTGCCAGGAAATCTAAAGATGATCAGAAGTTTAATAGGTTTTAAGCTGGCACTGAAAAAATGGCTCAGATGTCAATCTTAGTATGACAATATTATGGTTTTGTCTTGATGGTTCTATTTAATGAATGTGTGTGTGTATATGTAGGTGTGTATGTACATGTGTTTATGTATGTATATATATATGTGTGTGACGATTGATGCTTGATTAGTTGCCACTTGATTTGTTCCCCCCCCCCCTCCCCCGGACCACAATGGAAATAAGCCCTAAGGCCTTTTTGTGTTATCCTGACTTTGTTTTGTTTCTTTTAATGTATGGTGCAAAGATGTATCATATTTTAAACAGAAGGGTCAAATAAAATCAATCAATCAATCAATTTAGCTGCTGTGTTTTCTGATGCTTTTCTAAACGTATCATATTATCAATACAGATTGTTTGTGGTAAGATTTGACCGTAGCCATTTATCTTGTCAGTGTGCTTGTTTTAACAGCCCAGACAGCAAACTGACATTGAATCTACGTGGAAACGACGTTGATTTTGCTCATCGAATTAACGTTGAACCAACGTCAGACGCGGCATTCTTCAAAGCTAAATGAAAATCGAAAATTGGTTTGCTTTCATAACGTTGAAACAACGTTGATTTCAAGTTGATTTTCCGTTAGTTTTGAACGAATGACGCGTCTGACGTTGGTTCAACGTTAATTCGATGAGCAAAACAATGTCTGATCAACGTTGTTTCGATGTCATGTTTCCACGTTGATTCAATGTCAGTTTGCTATCTGGGAAGAGAAATAGTCGACTTTCACTAATAACACAAAACAGTTGACTCACATATCAATACATCCATATGATGAAGAGGTTGTTCTGCAGGTTCGTCATCGTCTTTATCGACTCGCTCGCTCTGGCTCGAATATGTAAGGCTTGATGGACAAGTCTTCTGTTGTTGACATTATAACGTGTGAATAAAAATGTTCTTTGAAGGTATCGTATATAATCGTATATCTCTAATCAAACTACAATAATGGCTGAACGTGGGGAGTTGAACCGAGAGCGGGCGGGGTGTGACGCATCTCCTTTTTATTTAAAGGGGCCGCTTTGAAACGGGTCGCTCAAAGACGCACATTAGAAAAGGGGCCTGTGGAGCTATAATAATGAGGAATTCAGACCCAAGCATTGCAGTTATGTTTTATATAGACAACAATACATTTAAAAAAAAATAATAATACATTTTTTACATTTTCTATAACGGAGCATATATTTGCACTAGTGCCTGTCTTTACAGCAAAACGACACTCGTCTTGAAACAGCCTCAGTGTCGTGGGTCGTAGGGTGTGAAGTGCTTGAAAGCTTTTTGATGCGCTGAACGCGAGTTCGAATCCGCCTTGCCGAACTCTCTCTTCTCCCTTTTCGAAACACAGATGTAAAGATGTAAAATGTAAAACCTAACATTAAGATCTCTAGCGTTATATTTTGCCAACGAACTAAAATTGAAACCATGTTATGGCGTTGCGCCATTATAATAACTGACATTAGAATAGCATCCAGTTTTTGCTGCGTGATTACTTTGCTCACGCGATCATCATGGTCAGGCTGCTGGTGTTTTCTCCTAAATAAAAGCTCAAGGGTTTATTTCTTGCAAGTGAAGAAATTAGGACAAAAGTATTTTATTTTTCCTAATGTAGGTTAAAATATACTTTTGAAATATTCATTTTCATTTACATACATTTATAGGCTATAAATGGATTTTAAAGTACGTCATAGGAATAACTATAAATCATTATTACATTATTATAATAATTGTTTGGCATCCTAAAACACCATTGATAATGTAATGCAGACTGAGACTCCCATAACTAGTTCATGAGATTGATGCATTTAACCTTAAAATGTCCAAAATTTTCTTGCGGGGGCCCCCGAACCCCCCTGGCACAGAGTCCTCCCAACATAGGAATTATTATCATTATTATTATTTTTTTTTTTTGCAAAAACACCAAAACATGAATTTGCTACGGATCATTAAGTTTACCTCAAATTCACAACAAGCATTTCCGTGAGCAAAGCTTTCAGTGATGATGATGGCTCAATAAAGCCATAGACGAAATGACGCCAAATTACAAGAGATATGCAAGCATTTTTTGTGTTATGGAACAAATCAGTGCCAAGTTATATCTGGAAAACGGGATGTCCTCATTCAGCTAAATAATACAAACTCAAAACTCATCATCACAGGGATAAGCGTTAACCCCCTCAGACCTGAATTATGTTTCAAGTTTCTGAAAAATATAAAAGTACATTTTCCCAGCTCATGAGGTTTCTATAAATGAAAACAAATGAAAAGAAATTATATACTTGCTTTCATTGTGATTTTTTTTTTGTCCATTCCAATGGACATCAGGTCAAAAAAGGTGTACTTCCCAAATATGTACCAACATGAAATAAATTAATAAACATAAAATTTGTTGGTCTATACTTTAATGATGAAAAGTCCGATGAAAAGTCCGTGGCACCAACCGCCATCCCATAATTCCACTGTCCACAAACCCACTATTTCTCCAATAACGCACTATTTTTTTAAAACTACTAACCCCGGCCTTCATGCAATAAGCTGCAAGTGGACAAAATCCCACTTGCAATTTATTGAGTGGGGAATAGATTGGAGAATATTTGAAAAGAAATGAAAAGATTGAAAAAACGGAGGCTGTAGACCCTTCCAGAGCTGAGATATCGAAACTCAATTTCGACCCGAAAAAAACCCGACAGTGTTACCCCTTACGGTTTTTTTTTTGGGCGAAAAATTAAGTATCCCCGATCTTCTCAAAACTCTGTATTCTGATAGACGGCCATGAGACTTATACCTGAGTGCAAAAATGGAGGCTTTAGACCCTTCCAGAGCTGAGATGTCGAAACTCAAAATATCAACCAGAAAAAAACCCCACCGTGTTACCCCTTATGTTTTTTTTTTTTTGGGGGGGGGGGGGATTAAGTTTCCCCAATCTTCTCAAAACTCTGGATTCTGATAGAGGGCCGCGAGACTTGGACCTGAGTGCAAAAATGGAGGCTCTAAACCCTTCCAGAGCTGAGATATCGAAACTCAAAAATTCGACCCGAAAAAAAAAACGGCAGTGGTACCCCTTTCGTTTTTTTTTTTTTTTCGGGCGAAAAATTAAGGTTCTCCAATCATCTCAAAACTCTGGATTCTGATAGAGGGCCACGAGACTTAAACCTGAATGCAAAAATGGAGGCTCTAGACCCTTCCAGAGCTGAGATATTGAGATCCCACGTAGCATTTATGCCATTATAAATATCTCAATATCTCAGCTCTGGAAGGATCTAGAGCCTCCATTTTGGCACTCAGGACTAAGTCTTTATATTTCCTGCTTTATATTTTGGGGTGAAGTGTGACCAGGATCTGGTTTTGATGAGATTCACACACTGACTGCGGTGTGTGTGTGTGTGTGTGTGTGTTTGCGTGCGTGTGCACCTGCTGTCTGGTCTAGTACACAGTAGTGCAGTGCCAGATCAGTGCTGTGTGTAATAAGCCCAGCAGTGTTTATGTGGATGAGTGCGTGTTGGCGCTGATTGTGTCCTCTTCACATCCGTTCCTCCACTCCTCCAGCATCTGACTGCCAACACTCACTTCAGTCCCTAATATGAAGACATGTTGTGATGGATCCGTGTCAATATCGGGATTTCGATAACACCTGGTTTGGCCTATACATCCTTTAACATTCTGATAGAGGGCCATGAGACTTAAACCTAAACAAAACGACAGTGGTACGCCTTACGGTTTTTTTTTACGGGCGAAAAATTAAGGTTCTCCAATCTTCTCAAAACTCTGGATTCTGATAGAGGGCCATGAGACTTAAACCTGAGTGCAAAAATGGAGGCTCTAGACCCTTCCAGAGCTGAGATATCGAAACTCAAAAATTTCGACCCGAAGAAAAAACGACAGTGGTACCCCTTACGTTTTTTTTTTTCGGGCGAAAAATGAAGGTTCTCCAATCTTCTCAAAACTCTGGATTCTGATAGAGGGCCATGAGACTTAAACCTGAGTGCAAAAATGGAGGCTCTAGAGTCTAGACCCTTCCAGAGCTGAGATATCGAAACTCAAAAATTCGACCCGAAAAATGAAGGTTCTCCAATCTTCTCAAAACTCTGGATTCTGATAGAGGGCCATGAGACTTAAACCTGAGTGCAAAAATGGAGGCTCTAGACCCTTCCAGAGCTGAGATATCGAAACTCAAAAATTCGAGCCGAAAAAAAAACGACAGTGGTACCCCTTACGTTTTTTTTTTTCGGGCGAAAAATTAAGGTTCTCCAATCTTCTCAAAACTCTGGATTCCGATAGAGGGCCATGAGACTTAAACCTGAGTGCAAAATTGGAGGCTCTAGAACCTTCCAGAGCTGAGATATCGAAACTCAAAAATTCGACCCGAAAAAAAAAACGACAGTGGTACCCCTTTCATTTTTTTTTTCGGGAGAAAAATTAAGGTTCTCCAATCTTCTCAAAACTCTGGATTCTGATAGAGGGCCACGAGACTTAAACCTGAATGCAAAAATGGAGGCTCTAGACCCTTCCAGAGCTGAGATATTGAGATCCCACGTAGCATTTATGCCATTATAAATATCTCAATATCTCAGCTCTGGAAGGATCTAGAGCCTCCATTTTGGCACTCAGGACTAAGTCTTTATATTTCCTGCTTTATATTTTGGGGTGAAGTGTGACCAGGATCTGGTTTTGATGAGATTCACACACTGACTGCGGTGTGTGTGTGTGTGTGTGTGTGTTTGCGTGCGTGTGCACCTGCTGTCTGGTCTAGTACACAGTAGTGCAGTGCCAGATCAGTGCTGTGTGTAATAAGCCCAGCAGTGTTTATGTGGATGAGTGCGTGTTGGCGCTGATTGTGTCCTCTTCACATCCGTTCCTCCACTCCTCCAGCATCTGACTGCCAACACTCACTTCAGTCCCTAATATGAAGACATGTTGTGATGGATCCGTGTCAATATCGGGATTTTGATAACACCTGGTTTGGCCTATACATCCTTTAACATTCTGATAGAGGGCCATGAGACTTAAACCTAAACAAAACGACAGTGGTACGCCTTACGGTTTTTTTTTACGGGCGAAAAATTAAGGTTCTCCAATCTTCTCAAAACTCTGGATTCTGATAGAGGGCCATGAGACTTAAACCTGAGTGCAAAAATGGAGGCTCTAGACCCTTCCAGAGCTGAGATATCGAAACTCAAAAATTTCGACCCGAAGAAAAAACGACAGTGGTACCCCTTACGTTTTTTTTTTTCGGGCGAAAAATGAAGGTTCTCCAATCTTCTCAAAACTCTGGATTCTGATAGAGGGCCATGAGACTTAAACCTGAGTGCAAAAATGGAGGCTCTAGAGTCTAGACCCTTCCAGAGCTGAGATATCGAAACTCAAAAATTCGACCCGAAAAATGAAGGTTCTCCAATCTTCTCAAAACTCTGGATTCTGATAGAGGGCCATGAGACTTAAACCTGAGTGCAAAAATGGAGGCTCTAGACCCTTCCAGAGCTGAGATATCGAAACTCAAAAATTCGAGCCGAAAAAAAAACGACAGTGGTACCCCTTACGTTTTTTTTTTTCGGGCGAAAAATTAAGGTTCTCCAATCTTCTCAAAACTCTGGATTCCGATAGAGGGCCATGAGACTTAAACCTGAGTGCAAAATTGGAGGCTCTAGACCCTTCCAGAGCTGAGATATCGAAACTCAAAAATTCGACCCGAAAAAAAAAACGACAGTGGTACCCCTTACGTTTTTTTTTTTCGGGCGAAAAATGAAGGTTCTCCAATCTTCTCAAAACTCTGGATTCTGATAGAGGGCCATGAGACTTAAAACTGAGTGCAAAAAATGGAGGCTCTAGACCCTTCCAGAGCTGAGATATCGAAACTCAAAAATTCGACCCGAAAAAAAAACGACAGTGGTACCCCTTACGTTTTTTTTTTCGGGCGAAAAATGAAGGTTCTCCAATCTTCTCAAAACTCTGGATTCTGATAGAGGGCCATGAGACTTAAACCTGAGTGCAAAAATGGAGGCTCTAGACCCTTCCAGAGCTGAGATATCGAAACTCAAAAATTCGACCGTAAAAAAAAAAAACGACAGTGGTACCTTAATTTTTCGCTCAAAAAAAAAAAGGGGTACCACTGTCGTTTTTTTTTCGGGCCGAATTTTTGAGTTTCGATATCTCAGCTCTGGAAGGGGCTAGAGCCTCCATTTTTGCACTCAGGTCTAAGTCTCATGGCCCTCTATCAGAATTTGGGAAGATTGGAGAAACTTAATTTTTCGCCCAAAAAAAAACGTAAGGGGTACCACCAGTGGCGTATCCAGGACATTTTTTGGGGGGTGGCCAAGATGGGACACAAAGCTAGAGTGGGGTGGCCATGGCATAGCGAAGTTAAATGCGTATATGTACGCAGCCGACCATGGATCAAATCCCGGTCCTTTGCTGCATGTCACATCCTCTCTCTCTCCCATGATTTCCTGTCTCATAACTGTCAAATAAAGGTGTCTATCCTGTTAAAAACAGTCCTAACCGAGTCCTCAAGTATCTCTGGTTATTTTAACATGTCTATTTTTAATCAGTAATTATGGTCAGGATAGGGTAAATATTTTCTAAGAACTATTTTCTTGTAGTGGATTTAAGTCCTTGTCACTTCACAAGTTAGATTAGATTAGCAAAATTAAACTGCTCTTAACTCATCCTGTAGAATAACATGCATCAGTCGTCAGCTCATCATCTGTGTCACCTGTATTGTTACCTGAGTAATTGAGGCACCATCTTGTGGTTACATGAAAACACAGAAATCCAACAGGACAAACCAACATGCTTAAAGATAGGACCTTATTCAAAAGTGTATCTGTAAAAGCAAAAGAAAAAAACTAAGTTTGTGAGAAAAACAAAACAAAATATTTGTTGTTCTTTACATGCTTAGTTTATGTTATTATTTAGCTTTGATATAATTTGTTAGAGAGCTTAGTTTATGTTATTATTTAGCTTTGATATAATTTGTTAGAGATACTGGAATTTGAATTTCTTAGTTTGTTCTTTGCCAGGAGTGTTTTTATTTAACCACAAGAGGGGACTTAAATAAGTAAAGCAAACACAGGTAACACAGAGAGTGGCCTGATGACTGAATAATTTCATTAGGATGCCTTGTGATGTATGAAAATGTGCAAAAAGTGTTTTTCAACCCAGACAGTATTCATGTCCAAGGCCTTGATGAAAATATAAATTGAAACGTTGGCTTTGATTCAGCATACATTAATCCGTTTTTAAAATCAAACAGTTAAGACTCAAAATCATAAATAGTCAAGATGCTTCTTCATAATTTAACTTATGACATTTGTGCCATTTTAATGCAATTTACTCTGCCTATTTAAACTTCTAAAAATATATGTGGACTGTGAAGATGAGCTAATTGATACAAACAAAAAGTCCTTTTTAAACACAAATAAATAAGTCACAGCTTGAATCGCCAGTGGGTACCACTGTCGTTTTTTTTTCGGGCTGAATTTTTGAGTTTCGATATCTCAGCTCTGGAAGGGGCTAGAGCCTCTATTTTTGCACTCAGGTCTAAGTCTCATGGCCCTCAATAATAATCCAGAGTTTTGGGAAGATTGGAGAAACTTAATTTTTCGCCCAAAAAAAAAAAACGTAAGGGGTACCACTGTCGTTTTTTTTTTCAGGCCGGATTTTTGAGTTTCGATATCTCAGCTCTGGAAGGGGCTAGAGCCTCCATTTTTGCACTCAGTTCTAAGTCTCATGGCCCTCTATCAGAATTTGGGAAGATTGGAGAAACTTAATTTTTCGCCCCAAAAAAAAAAACGTAAGGGGTACCACTGTCGTTTTTTTTTTCGGGCCGAATTTTTGAGTTTCGATATCTCAGCTCTGGAAGGGGCTAGAGCCTCCATTTTTGCACTCAGGTCTAAGTCTCATGGCCCTCTATCAGAATTTGGGAAGATTGGAGAAACTTAATTTTTCGCCCAAAAAAAAAACGTAAGGGGTACCACTGTCGTTTTTTTTTCGGGCCGAATTTTTGAGTTTCGATATCTCAGCTCTGGAAGGGGCTAGAGCCTCCATTTTTGCACTCAGGTCTAAGTCTCATGGCCCTCTATCAGAATTTGGGAAGATTGGAGAAACTTAATTTTTCGCCCAAAAAAAAAACGTAAGGGGTACCACTGTCGTTTTTTTTTCGGGCCGAATTTTTGAGTTTCGATATCTCAGCTCTGGAAGGGGCTAGAGCCTCCATTTTTGCACTCAGGTCTAAGTCTCATGGCCCTCTATCAGAATTTGGGAAGATTGGAGAAACTTAATTTTTCGCCCAAAAAAAAACCGTAAGGGGTACCACTGTCGTTTTTTTTTTGGGGCCGAATTTTTGAGTTTCGATATCTCAGCTCTGGAAGGGGCTAGAGCCTCCATTTTTGCACTCAGGTCTAAGTCTCATGGCCCTCTATCAGAATTTGGGAAGATTGCAGAAACTTAATTTTTCGCCCAAAAAAAAAACGTAAGGGGTACCACTGTCGTTTTTTTTTTCGGGCCGAATTTTTGAGTTTCGATATCTCAGCTCTGGAAGGGGCTAGAGCCTCCATTTTTGCACTCAGATCTAAGTCTCATGGCCCTCTATCAGAATTTGGGAAGATTGGAGAAACTTAATTTTTCGCCCCCAAAAAAAAAAAACGTAAGGGGTACCACTGTCGTTTTTTTTTTCGGGCCGAATTTTTGAGTTTCGATATCTCAGCTCTGGAAGGGGCTAGAGCCTCCATTTTTGCACTCAGGTCTAAGTCTCATGGCCCTCTATCAGAATTTGGGAAGATTGGAGAAACTTAATTTTTCGCCCCAAAAAAAAAAAACGTAAGGGGTACCACTGTCGTTTTTTTTTTCGGGCCGAATTTTTGAGTTTCGATATCTCAGCTCTGGAAGGGGCTAGAGCCTCCATTTTTGCACTCAGGTCTAAGTCTCATGGCCCTCTATCAGAATTTGGGAAGATTGGAGAAACTTAATTTTTCGCCCAAAAAAAAAAACGTAAGGGGTACCACTGTCGTTTTTTTTTCGGGCCGAATTTTTGGGTTTCGATATCTCAGCTCTGGAAGGGGCTAGAGCCTCTATTTTTGCACTCAGGTCTAAGTCTCATGGCCCTCTATCAGAATTTGGGAAGATTGGAGAAACTTAATTTTTCGCCCAAAAAAAAAAACGTAAGGGGTACCACTGTCGTTTTTTTTTCGGGCCGAATTTTTGAGTTTCGATATCTCAGCTCTGGAAGGGGCTAGAGCCTCCATTTTTGCACTCAGGTCTAAGTCTCATGGCCCTCTATCAGAATTTGGGAAGATTGGAGAAACTTAATTTTTCGCCCAAAAAAAAAAACGTAAGGGGTACCACTGTCGTTTTTTTTCGGGCCGAATTTTTGAGTTTCGATATCTCAGCTCTGGAAGGGGCTAGAGCCTCTATTTTTGCACTCAGGTCTAAGTCTCATGGCCCTCTATCAGAATTTGGGAAGATTGGAGAAACTTAATTTTTCGCACAAAAAAAAAAACGTAAGGGGTACCACTGTCGTTTTTTTTTCGGGCCGAATTTTTGAGTTTCGATATCTCAGCTCTGGAAGGGGCTAGAGCCTCCATTTTTGCACTCAGGTCTAAGTCTCATGGCCCTCTATCAGAATTTGGGAAGATTGCAGAAACTTAATTTTTCGCCCAAAAAAAAAAACGTAAGGGGTACCACTGTCGTTTTTTTTTTCGGGCCGAATTTTTGAGTTTCGATATCTCAGCTCTGGAAGGGGCTAGAGCCTCCATTTTTGCACTCAGATCTAAGTCTCATGGCCCTCTATCAGAATTTGGGAAGATTGCAGAAACTTAATTTTTCGCCCAAAAAAAAAACGTAAGGGGTACCACTGTCGTTTTTTTTTCGGGCCGAATTTTTGAGTTTCGATATCTCAGCTCTGGAAGGGGCTAGAGCCTCCATTTTTGCACTCAGATCTAAGTCTCATGGCCCTCTATCAGAATTTGGGAAGATTGGAGAAACTTAATTTTTCGCCCAAAAAAAAAACGTAAGGGGTACCACTGTCGTTTTTTTTTCGGGCCGAATTTTTGAGTTTCGATATCTCAGCTCTGGAAGGGGCTAGAGCCTCCATTTTTGCACTCAGGTCTAAGTCTCATGGCCTCTATCAGAATTTGGGAAGATTGGAGAAACTTAATTTTTCGCCCAAAAAAAAAACGTAAGGGGTACCACTGTCGTTTTTTTTTCGGGCCGAATTTTTGAGTTTCGATATCTCAGCTCTGGAAGGGGCTAGAGCCTCTATTTTTGCACTCAGGTCTAAGTCTCATGGCCCTCTATCAGAATTTGGGAAGATTGGAGAAACTTAATTTTTCGCCCAAAAAAAAAAACGTAAGGGGTACCACTGTCGTTTTTTTTTCGGGCCGAATTTTTGAGTTTCGATATCTCAGCTCTGGAAGGGGCTAGAGCCTCCATTTTTGCACTCAGGTCTAAGTCTCATGGCCCTCAATAATAATCCAGAGTTTTGGGAAGATTGGAGAAACTTAATTTTTCGCCCCCAAAAAAAACGTAAGGGGTACCACTGTCGTTTTTTTTTTCGGGCCGAATTTTTGAGTTTCGATATCTCAGCTCTGGAAGGGGCTAGAGCCTCCATTTTTGCACTCAGGTCTAAGTCTCATGGCCCTCAATAATAATCCAGAGTTTTGGGAAGATTGGAGAAACTTAATTTTTCGCCCAAAAAAAAAAAACGTAAGGGGTACCACTGTCGTTTTTTTTTTTCAGGCCGGATTTTTGAGTTTCGATATCTCAGCTCTGGAAGGGGCTAGAGCCTCCATTTTTGCACTCAGGTCTAAGTCTCATGGCCCTCAATAATAATCCAGAGTTTTGGGAAGATTGGAGAAACTTAATTTTTCGCCCAAAAAAAAAAAACGTAAGGGGTACCACTGTCGTTTTTTTTTTCAGGCCGGATTTTTGAGTTTCGATATCTCAGCTCTGGAAGGGGCTAGAGCCTCCATTTTTGCACTCAGGTCTAAGTCTCATGGCCCTCTATCAGAATTTGGGAAGATTGGAGAAACTTAATTTTTCGCCCAAAAAAATAAAAAACGTAAGGGGTACCACTGTCGTTTTTTTTCGGGCCGAATTTTTGAGTTTCGATATCTCAGCTCTGGAAGGGGCTAGAGCCTCTATTTTTGCACTCAGGTCTAAGTCTCATGGCCCTCTATCAGAATTTGGGAAGATTGGAGAAACTTAATTTTTCGCCCAAAAAAAAGACGTAAGGGGTACCACTGTCGTTTTTTTTTCGGGCCGAATTTTTGAGTTTCGATATCTCAGCTCTGGAAGGGGCTAGAGCCTCCATTTTTGCACTCAGGTCTAAGTCTCATGGCCCTCTATCAGAATTTGGGAAGATTGGAGAAACTTAATTTTTCGCCCAAAAAAAAAACGTAAGGGGTACCACTGTCGTTTTTTTTTCGGGCCGAATTTTTGAGTTTCGATATCTCAGCTCTGGAAGGGGCTAGAGCCTCCATTTTTGCACTCAGGTCTAAGTCTCATGGCCCTCTATCAGAATTTGGGAAGATTGGAGAAACGTAATTTTTCGCCCAAAAAAAAAACGTAAGGGGTACCACTGTCGTTTTTTTTTTCGGGCCGAATTTTTGAGTTTCGATATCTCAGCTCTGGAAGGGGCTAGAGCCTCAATTTTTGCACTCAGGTCTAAGTCTCATGGCCCTCTATCAGAATTTGGGAAGATTGGAGAAACGTAATTTTTCGCCCAAAAAAAAAACGTAAGGGGTACCACTGTCGTTTTTTTTTCGGGCCGAATTTTTGAGTTTCGATATCTCAGCTCTGGAAGGGGCTAGAGCCTCTATTTTTGCACTCAGGTCTAAGTCTCATGGCCCTCTATCAGAATTTGGGAAGATTGGAGAAACTTAATTTTTCGCCCAAAAAAAAACCGTAAGGGGTACCACTGTCGTTTTTTTTTTCGGGCCGAATTTTTGAGTTTCGATATCTCAGATCTGGAAGGGGCTAGAGCCTCCATTTTTGCACTCAGGTCTAAGTCTCATGGCCCTCTATCAGAATTTGGGAAGATTGGAGAAACTTAATTTTTCGGCCAAAAAAAAAACGTAAGGGGTACCACTGTCGTTTTTTTTTTCGGGACGAATTTTTGAGTTTCGATATCTCAGCTCTGGAAGGGGCTAGAGCCTCTATTTTTGCACTCAGGTCTAAGTCTCATGGCCCTCTATCAGAATTTGGGAAGATTGGAGAAACTTAATTTTTCGCCCAAAAAAAAAACGTAAGGGGTACCACTGTCGTTTTTTTTTTCGGGCCGAATTTTTGGGTTTCGATATCTCATTTCTGGAAGGGGCTAGAGCCTCCATTTTTGCACTCAGGTCTAAGTCTCATGGCCCTCTATCAGAATTTGGGAAGATTGGAGAAACTTAATTTTTCGCCCAAAAAAAAAAACGTAAGGGGTACCACTGTCGTTTTTTTTTTCGGGCCGAATTTTTGAGTTTCGATATCTCAGCTCTGGAAGGGGCTAGAGCCTCCATTTTTGCACTCAGGTCTAAGTCTCATGGCCCTCTATCAGAATTTGGGAAGATTGGAGAAACTTAATTTTTCGCCCAAAAAAAAAACGTAAGGGGTACCACTGTCGTTTTTTTTTCGGGCCGAATTTTTGAGTTTCGATATCTCAGCTCTGGAAGGGGCTAGAGCCTCCATTTTTGCACTCAGGTCTAAGTCTCATGGCCCTCTATCAGAATTTGGGAAGATTGGAGAAACTTAATTTTTCGCCAAAAAAAAAAAACGTAAGGGGTACCACTGTCGTTTTTTTTCAGGCCGAATTTTTGAGTTTCGATATCTCAGCTCTGGAAGGGGCTAGAGCCTCTATTTTTGCACTCAGGTCTAAGTCTCATGGCCCTCTATCAGAATTTGGGAAGATTGGAGAAACTTAATTTTTCGCCCAAAAAAAAAACGTAAGGGGTACCACTGTCGTTTTTTTTTCGGGCCGAATTTTTGAGTTTCGATATCTCAGCTCTGGAAGGGGCTAGAGCCTCCATTTTTGCACTCAGGTCTAAGTCTCATGGCCCTCTATCAGAATTTGGGAAGATTGCAGAAACTTAATTTTTCGCCCGAAAAAAAAACGTAAGGGGTACCACTGTCGTTTTTTTTTTCGGGCCGAATTTTTGAGTTTCGATATCTCAGCTCTGGAAGGGGCTAGAGCCTCCATTTTTGCACTCAGATCTAAGTCTCATGGCCCTCTATCAGAATTTGGGAAGATTGGAGAAACTTAATTTTTCGCCCCAAAAAAAAAAAACGTAAGGGGTACCACTGTCGTTTTTTTTTTTCGGGCCGAATTTTTGAGTTTCGATATCTCAGCTCTGGAAGGGGCTAGAGCCTCCATTTTTGCACTCAGGTCTAAGTCTCATGGCCCTCTATCAGAATTTGGGAAGATTGGAGAAACTTAATTTTTCTCCCAAAAAAAAAACGTAAGGGGTACCACTGTCGTTTTTTTTTCGGGCCGAATTTTTGAGTTTCGATATCTCAGCTCTGGAAGGGGCTAGAGCCTCCATTTTTGCACTCAGGTCTAAGTCTCATGGCCCTCTATCAAAATTTGGGAAGATTGGAGAAACTTAATTTTTCGCCCAAAAAAAAACGTAAGGGGTACCACTGTCGTTTTTTTTTCGGGCCGAATTTTTGAGTTTCGATATCTCAGCTCTGGAAGGGGCTAGAGCCTCCATTTTTGCACTCAGATCTAAGTCTCATGGCCCTCTATCAGAATTTGGGAAGATTGGAGAAACTTAATTTTTCGCCCAAAAAAAAAACATAAGGGGTACCACTGTCGTTTTTTTTTCGGGCTGAATTTTTGAGTTTCGATATCTCAGCTCTGGAAGGGGCTAGAGCCTCCATTTTTGCACTCAGGTCTAAGTCTCATGGCCCTCAATAATAATCCAGAGTTTTGGGAAGATTGGAGAAACTTAATTTTTCGCCCAAAAAAAAAAAACGTAAGGGGTACCACTGTCGTTTTTTTTTCGGGCCGAATTTTTGAGTTTCGATATCTCAGCTCTGGAAGGGGCTAGAGCCTCCATTTTTGCACTCAGGTCTAAGTCTCATGGCCCTCTATCAGAATTTGGGAAGATTGGAGAAACTTAATTTTTCGCCCAAAAAAAAAACGTAAGGGGTACCACTGTCGTTTTTTTTTCGGGCCGAATTTTTGAGTTTCGATATCTCAGCTCTGGAAGGGGCTAGAGCCTCCATTTTTGCACTCAGGTCTAAGTCTCATGGCCCTCTATCAGAATTTGGGAAGATTGGAGAAACTTAATTTTTCGCCCCAAAAAAAAAAAACGTAAGGGGTACCACTGTCGTTTTTTTTTTCGGGCCGAATTTTTGAGTTTCGATATCTCAGCTCTGGAAGGGGCTAGAGCCTCCATTTTTGCACTCAGGTCTAAGTCTCATGGCCCTCTATCAGAATTTGGGAAGATTGGAGAAACTTAATTTTTCGCCCAAAAAAAAAACGTAAGGGGTACCACTGTCGTTTTTTTTTCGGGCCGAATTTTTGAGTTTCGATATCTCAGCTCTGGAAGGGGCTAGAGCCTCCATTTTTGCACTCAGGTCTAAGTCTCATGGCCCTCTATCAGAATTTGGGAAGATTGGAGAAACTTAATTTTTCGCCCAAAAAAAAACGTAAGGGGTACCACTGTCGTTTTTTTTTCGGGCCGAATTTTTGAGTTTCGATATCTCAGCTCTGGAAGGGGCTAGAGCCTCCATTTTTGCACTCAGACCTAAGTCTCATGGCCCTCTATCAGAATTTGGGAAAATTGGAGAAACTTAATTTTTCGCCCAAAAAAAAAAACATAAGGGGTACCACTGTCGTTTTTTTTTCGGGCTGAATTTTTGAGTTTCGATATCTCAGCTCTGGAAGGGGCTAGAGCCTCCATTTTTGCACTCAGGTCTAAGTCTCATGGCCCTCAATAATAATCCAGAGTTTTGGGAAGATTGGAGAAACTTAATTTTTCGCCCAAAAAAAAAAAACGTAAGGGGTACCACTGTCGTTTTTTTTTTCAGGCCGGATTTTTGAGTTTCGATATCTCAGCTCTGGAAGGGGCTAGAGCCTCCATTTTTGCACTCAGTTCTAAGTCTCATGGCCCTCTATCAGAATTTGGGAAGATTGGAGAAACTTAATTTTTCGCCCAAAAAAAAAACGTAAGGGGTACCACTGTCGTTTTTTTTTCGGGCCGAATTTTTGAGTTTCGATATCTCAGCTCTGGAAGGGGCTAGAGCCTCCATTTTTGCACTCAGGTCTAAGTCTCATGGCCCTCTATCAGAATTTGGGAAGATTGGAGAAACTTAATTTTTCGCCCAAAAAAAAAACGTAAGGGGTACCACTGTCGTTTTTTTTTCGGGCCGAATTTTTGAGTTTCGATATCTCAGCTCTGGAAGGGGCTAGAGCCTCCATTTTTGCACTCAGATCTAAGTCTCATGGCCCTCTATCAGAATTTGGGAAGATTGGAGAAACTTAATTTTTCGCCCCAAAAAAAAAAAAACGTAAGGGGTACCACTGTCGTTTTTTTTTTCGGGCCGAATTTTTGAGTTTCGATATCTCAGCTCTGGAAGGGGCTAGAGCCTCCATTTTTGCACTCAGGTCTAAGTCTCATGGCCCTCTATCAGAATTTGGGAAGATTGGAGAAACTTAATTTTTCGCCCCCAAAAAAAAAAACGTAAGGGGTACCACTGTCGTTTTTTTTTTCGGGCCGAATTTTTGAGTTTCGATATCTCAGCTCTGGAAGGGGCTAGAGCCTCCATTTTTGCACTCAGGTCTAAGTCTCATGGCCCTCTATCAGAATTTGGGAAGATTGGAGAAACTTAATTTTTCGCCCAAAAAAAAAACGTAAGGGGTACCACTGTCGTTTTTTTTTCGGGCCGAATTTTTGGGTTTCGATATCTCAGCTCTGGAAGGGGCTAGAGCCTCCATTTTTGCACTCAGGTCTAAGTCTCATGGCCCTCTATCAGAATTTGGGAAGATTGGAGAAACTTAATTTTTCGCCCAAAAAAAAAAACGTAAGGGGTACCACTGTCGTTTTTTTTTCGGGCCGAATTTTTGAGTTTCGATATCTCAGCTCTGGAAGGGGCTAGAGCCTCCATTTTTGCACTCAGGTCTAAGTCTCATGGCCCTCTATCAGAATTTGGGAAGATTGGAGAAACTTAATTTTTCGCCCAAAAAAAAAAACGTAAGGGGTACCACTGTCGTTTTTTTTTCGGGCCGAATTTTTGAGTTTCGATATCTCAGCTCTGGAAGGGGCTAGAGCCTCCATTTTTGCACTCAGATCTAAGTCTCATGGCCCTCTATCAGAATTTGGGAAGATTGGAGAAACTTAATTTTTCGCCCAAAAAAAAAACATAAGGGGTACCACTGTCGTTTTTTTTTCGGGCTGAATTTTTGAGTTTCGATATCTCAGCTCTGGAAGGGGCTAGAGCCTCCATTTTTGCACTCAGGTCTAAGTCTCATGGCCCTCAATAATAATCCAGAGTTTTGGGAAGATTGGAGAAACTTAATTTTTCGCCCAAAAAAAAAACGTAAGGGGTACCACTGTCGTTTTTTTTTTCAGGCCGGATTTTTGAGTTTCGATATCTCAGCTCTGGAAGGGGCTAGAGCCTCCATTTTTGCACTCAGTTCTAAGTCTCATGGCCCTCTATCAGAATTTGGGAAGATTGGAGAAACTTAATTTTTCGCCCAAAAAAAAAACGTAAGGGGTACCACTGTCGTTTTTTTTTCGGGCCGAATTTTTGGGTTTCGATATCTCAGCTCTGGAAGGGGCTAGAGCCTCCATTTTTGCACTCAGGTCTAAGTCTCATGGCCCTCTATCAGAATTTGGGAAGATTGGAGAAACTTAATTTTTCGCCCAAAAAAAAAAACGTAAGGGGTACCACTGTCGTTTTTTTTTCGGGCCGAATTTTTGAGTTTCGATATCTCAGCTCTGGAAGGGGCTAGAGCCTCCATTTTTGCACTCAGGTCTAAGTCTCATGGCCCTCTATCAGAATTTGGGAAGATTGGAGAAACTTAATTTTTCGCCCAAAAAAAAAAACGTAAGGGGTACCACTGTCGTTTTTTTTCGGGCCGAATTTTTGAGTTTCGATATCTCAGCTCTGGAAGGGGCTAGAGCCTCCATTTTTGCACTCAGGTCTAAGTCTCATGGCCCTCTATCAGAATTTGGGAAGATTGGAGAAACTTAATTTTTCGCCCAAAAAAAAAAACGTAAGGGGTACCACTGTCGTTTTTTTTCGGGCCGAATTTTTGAGTTTCGATATCTCAGCTCTGGAAGGGGCTAGAGCCTCTATTTTTGCACTCAGGTCTAAGTCTCATGGCCCTCTATCAGAATTTGGGAAGATTGGAGAAACTTAATTTTTCGCACAAATAAAAAACGTAAGGGGTACCACTGTCGTTTTTTTTTCGGGCCGAATTTTTGAGTTTCGATATCTCAGCTCTGGAAGGGCCTAGAGCCTCCATTTTTGCACTCAGGTCTAAGTCTCATGGCCCTCTATCAGAATTTGGGAAGATTGCAGAAACTTAATTTTTCGCCCAAAAAAAAAAACGTAAGGGGTACCACTGTCGTTTTTTTTTCCGGGCCGAATTTTTGAGTTTCGATATCTCAGCTCTGGAAGGGGCTAGAGCCTCCATTTTTGCACTCAGGTCTAAGTCTCATGGCCCTCTATCAGAATTTGGGAAGATTGGAGAAACTTAATTTTTCGCACAAAAAAAAAACGTAAGGGGTACCACTGTCGTTTTTTTTTCGGGCCGAATTTTTGAGTTTCAATATCTCAGCTCTGGAAGGGCCTAGAGCCTCCATTTTTGCACTCAGGTCTAAGTCTCATGGCCCTCTATCAGAATTTGGGAAGATTGCAGAAACTTAATTTTTCGCCCAAAAAAAAAAACGTAAGGGGTACCACTGTCGTTTTTTTTTTCGGGCCGAATTTTTGAGTTTCGATATCTCAGCTCTGGAAGGGGCTAGAGCCTCCATTTTTGCACTCAGGTCTAAGTCTCATGGCCCTCTATCAGAATTTGGGAAGATTGGAGAAACTTAATTTTTCGCCCAAAAAAAAAACGTAAGGGGTACCACTGTCGTTTTTTTTTTCGGGCCGAATTTTTGAGTTTCGATATCTCAGCTCTGGAAGGGGCTAGAGCCTCCATTTTTGCACTCAGGTCTAAGTCTCATGGCCCTCTATCAGAATTTGGGAAGATTGGAGAAACTTAATTTTTCGCCCAAAAAAAAAACGTAAGGGGTACCACTGTCGTTTTTTTTTTCGGGCCGAATTTTTGAGTTTCGATATCTCAGCTCTGGAAGGGGCTAGAGCCTCCATTTTTGCACTCAGTTCTAAGTCTCATGGCCCTCTATCAGAATTTGGGAAGATTGGAGAAACTTAATTTTTCGCCCCAAAAAAAAAAACGTAAGGGGTACCACTGTCGTTTTTTTTTTCGGGCCGAATTTTTGAGTTTCGATATCTCAGCTCTGGAAGGGGCTAGAGCCTCCATTTTTGCACTCAGGTCTAAGTCTCATGGCCCTCTGTCAGAATTTGGGAAGATTGGAGAAACTTAATTTTTCGCCCAAAAAAAAAACGTAAGGGGTACCACTGTCGTTTTTTTTTCGGGCCGAATTTTTGAGTTTCGATATCTCAGCTCTGGAAGGGGCTAGAGCCTCCATTTTTGCACTCAGGTCTAAGTCTCATGGCCCTCTATCAGAATTTGGGAAGATTGGAGAAACTTAATTTTTCGCCCAAAAAAAAAACGTAAGGGGTACCACTGTCGTTTTTTTTTTTCGGGCCGAATTTTTGAGTTTCGATATCTCAGCTCTGGAAGGGGCTAGAGCCTCCATTTTTGCACTCAGGTCTAAGTCTCATGGCCCTCTATCAGAATTTGGGAAGATTGCAGAAACTTAATTTTTCGCCCAAAAAAAAAACGTAAGGGGTACCACTGTCGTTTTTTTTTTCGGGCCGAATTTTTGAGTTTCGATATCTCAGCTCTGGAAGGGGCTAGAGCCTCCATTTTTGCACTCAGATCTAAGTCTCATGGCCCTCTATCAGAATTTGGGAAGATTGGAGAAACTTAATTTTTCGCCCCAAAAAAAAAAAACGTAAGGGGTACCACTGTCGTTTTTTTTTTCGGGCCGAATTTTTGAGTTTCGATATCTCAGCTCTGGAAGGGGCTAGAGCCTCCATTTTTGCACTCAGGTCTAAGTCTCATGGCCCTCTATCAGAATTTGGGAAGATTGGAGAAACTTAATTTTTCGCCCCAAAAAAAAAAAACGTAAGGGGTACCACTGTCGTTTTTTTTTTTCGGGCCGAATTTTTGAGTTTCGATATCTCAGCTCTGGAAGGGGCTAGAGCCTCCATTTTTGCACTCAGGTCTAAGTCTCATGGCCCTCTATCAGAATTTGGGAAGATTGGAGAAACTTAATTTTTCGCCCAAAAAAAAAACGTAAGGGGTACCACTGTCGTTTTTTTTTCGGGCCGAATTTTTGGGTTTCGATATCTCAGCTCTGGAAGGGGCTAGAGCCTCCATTTTTGCACTCAGGTCTAAGTCTCATGGCCCTCTATCAGAATTTGGGAAGATTGGAGAAACTTAATTTTTCGCCCCAAAAAAAAAAAACGTAAGGGGTACCACTGTCGTTTTTTTTTTTCGGGCCGAATTTTTGAGTTTCGATATCTCAGCTCTGGAAGGGGCTAGAGCCTCCATTTTTGCACTCAGGTCTAAGTCTCATGGCCCTCTATCAGAATTTGGGAAGATTGGAGAAACTTAATTTTTCGCCCAAAAAAAAAACGTAAGGGGTACCACTGTCGTTTTTTTTTCGGGCCGAATTTTTGGGTTTCGATATCTCAGCTCTGGAAGGGGCTAGAGCCTCCATTTTTGCACTCAGGTCTAAGTCTCATGGCCCTCTATCAGAATTTGGGAAGATTGGAGAAACTTAATTTTTCGCCCAAAAAAAAAAACGTAAGGGGTACCACTGTCGTTTTTTTTTCGGGCCGAATTTTTGAGTTTCGATATCTCAGCTCTGGAAGGGGCTAGAGCCTCCATTTTTGCACTCAGGTCTAAGTCTCATGGCCCTCTATCAGAATTTGGGAAGATTGGAGAAACTTAATTTTTCGCCCAAAAAAAAAAACGTAAGGGGTACCACTGTCGTTTTTTTTTCGGGCCGAATTTTTGAGTTTCGATATCTCAGCTCTGGAAGGGGCTAGAGCCTCCATTTTTGCACTCAGGTCTAAGTCTCATGGCCCTCTATCAGAATTTGGGAAGATTGGAGAAACTTAATTTTTCGCCCAAAAAAAAAAACGTAAGGGGTACCACTGTCGTTTTTTTTCGGGCCGAATTTTTGAGTTTCGATATCTCAGCTCTGGAAGGGGCTAGAGCCTCTATTTTTGCACTCAGGTCTAAGTCTCATGGCCCTCTATCAGAATTTGGGAAGATTGGAGAAACTTAATTTTTCGCACAAAAAAAAAACGTAAGGGGTACCACTGTCGTTTTTTTTTCGGGCCGAATTTTTGAGTTTCAATATCTCAGCTCTGGAAGGGCCTAGAGCCTCCATTTTTGCACTCAGGTCTAAGTCTCATGGCCCTCTATCAGAATTTGGGAAGATTGCAGAAACTTAATTTTTCGCCCAAAAAAAAAAACGTAAGGGGTACCACTGTCGTTTTTTTTTTCGGGCCGAATTTTTGAGTTTCGATATCTCAGCTCTGGAAGGGGCTAGAGCCTCCATTTTTGCACTCAGGTCTAAGTCTCATGGCCCTCTATCAGAATTTGGGAAGATTGGAGAAACTTAATTTTTCGCCCAAAAAAAAAACGTAAGGGGTACCACTGTCGTTTTTTTTTTCGGGCCGAATTTTTGAGTTTCGATATCTCAGCTCTGGAAGGGGCTAGAGCCTCCATTTTTGCACTCAGGTCTAAGTCTCATGGCCCTCTATCAGAATTTGGGAAGATTGGAGAAACTTAATTTTTCGCCCAAAAAAAAAACGTAAGGGGTACCACTGTCGTTTTTTTTTCGGGCCGAATTTTTGAGTTTCGATATCTCAGCTCTGGAAGGGGCTAGAGCCTCCATTTTTGCACTCAGTTCTAAGTCTCATGGCCCTCTATCAGAATTTGGGAAGATTGGAGAAACTTAATTTTTCGCCCCAAAAAAAAAAACGTAAGGGGTACCACTGTCGTTTTTTTTTTCGGGCCGAATTTTTGAGTTTCGATATCTCAGCTCTGGAAGGGGCTAGAGCCTCCATTTTTGCACTCAGGTCTAAGTCTCATGGCCCTCTGTCAGAATTTGGGAAGATTGGAGAAACTTAATTTTTCGCCCAAAAAAAAAACGTAAGGGGTACCACTGTCGTTTTTTTTTCGGGCCGAATTTTTGAGTTTCGATATCTCAGCTCTGGAAGGGGCTAGAGCCTCCATTTTTGCACTCAGGTCTAAGTCTCATGGCCCTCTATCAGAATTTGGGAAGATTGGAGAAACTTAATTTTTCGCCCAAAAAAAAAACGTAAGGGGTACCACTGTCGTTTTTTTTTTTCGGGCCGAATTTTTGAGTTTCGATATCTCAGCTCTGGAAGGGGCTAGAGCCTCCATTTTTGCACTCAGGTCTAAGTCTCATGGCCCTCTATCAGAATTTGGGAAGATTGCAGAAACTTAATTTTTCGCCCAAAAAAAAAACGTAAGGGGTACCACTGTCGTTTTTTTTTTCGGGCCGAATTTTTGAGTTTCGATATCTCAGCTCTGGAAGGGGCTAGAGCCTCCATTTTTGCACTCAGATCTAAGTCTCATGGCCCTCTATCAGAATTTGGGAAGATTGGAGAAACTTAATTTTTCGCCCCAAAAAAAAAAAACGTAAGGGGTACCACTGTCGTTTTTTTTTTCGGGCCGAATTTTTGAGTTTCGATATCTCAGCTCTGGAAGGGGCTAGAGCCTCCATTTTTGCACTCAGGTCTAAGTCTCATGGCCCTCTATCAGAATTTGGGAAGATTGGAGAAACTTAATTTTTCGCCCCAAAAAAAAAAAACGTAAGGGGTACCACTGTCGTTTTTTTTTTTCGGGCCGAATTTTTGAGTTTCGATATCTCAGCTCTGGAAGGGGCTAGAGCCTCCATTTTTGCACTCAGGTCTAAGTCTCATGGCCCTCTATCAGAATTTGGGAAGATTGGAGAAACTTAATTTTTCGCCCAAAAAAAAAACGTAAGGGGTACCACTGTCGTTTTTTTTTCGGGCCGAATTTTTGGGTTTCGATATCTCAGCTCTGGAAGGGGCTAGAGCCTCCATTTTTGCACTCAGGTCTAAGTCTCATGGCCCTCTATCAGAATTTGGGAAGATTGGAGAAACTTAATTTTTCGCCCAAAAAAAAAACATAAGGGGTACCACTGTCGTTTTTTTTTCGGGCTGAATTTTTGAGTTTCGATATCTCAGCTCTGGAAGGGGCTAGAGCCTCCATTTTTGCACTCAGGTCTAAGTCTCATGGCCCTCAATAATAATCCAGAGTTTTGGGCAGATTGGAGAAACTTAATTTTTCGCCCAAAAAAAAAAACGTAAGGGGTACCACTGTCGTTTTTTTTGTCAGGCCGGATTTTTGAGTTTCGATATCTCAGCTTTGGAAGGGGCTAGAGCCTCCATTTTTGCACTCAGTTCTAAGTCTCATGGCCCTCTATCAGAATTTGGGAAGATTGGAGAAACTTAATTTTTCGCCCCAAAAAAAAAAACGTAAGGGGTACCACTGTCGTTTTTTTTTTCGGGCCGAATTTTTGAGTTTCGATATCTCAGCTCTGGAAGGGGCTAGAGCCTCCATTTTTGCACTCAGGTCTAAGTCTCATGGCCCTCTATCAGAATTTGGGAAGATTGGAGAAACTTAATTTTTCGCCCAAAAAAAAAACGTAAGGGGTACCACTGTCGTTTTTTTTTCGGGCCGAATTTTTGAGTTTCGATATCTCAGCTCTGGAAGGGGCTAGAGCCTCCATTTTTGCACTCAGGTCTAAGTCTCATGGCCCTCTATCAGAATTTGGGAAGATTGGAGAAACTTAATTTTTCGCCCAAAAAAAAAACGTAAGGGGTACCACTGTCGTTTTTTTTTCGGGCCGAATTTTTGAGTTTCGATATCTCAGCTCTGGAAGGGGCTAGAGCCTCCATTTTTGCACTCAGGTCTAAGTCTCATGGCCCTCTATCAGAATTTGGGAAGATTGGAGAAACTTAATTTTTCGCCCAAAAAAAAAACGTAAGGGGTACCACTGTCGTTTTTTTTTTTTCGGGCCGAATTTTTGAGTTTCGATATCTCAGCTCTGGAAGGGGCTAGAGCCTCCATTTTTGCACTCAGGTCTAAGTCTCATGGCCCTCTATCAGAATTTGGGAAGATTGCAGAAACTTAATTTTTCGCCCAAAAAAAAAACGTAAGGGGTACCACTGTCGTTTTTTTTTTCGGGCCGAATTTTTGAGTTTCGATATCTCAGCTCTGGAAGGGGCTAGAGCCTCCATTTTTGCACTCAGATCTAAGTCTCATGGCCCTCTATCAGAATTTGGGAAGATTGGAGAAACTTAATTTTTCGCCCCAAAAAAAAAAACGTAAGGGGTACCACTGTCGTTTTTTTTTTCGGGCCGAATTTTTGAGTTTCGATATCTCAGCTCTGGAAGGGGCTAGAGCCTCCATTTTTGCACTCAGGTCTAAGTCTCATGGCCCTCTATCAGAATTTGGGAAGATTGGAGAAACTTAATGGGCTCTATGCACGGCGTTATTTCCGGTGAAGGATTAAGGATGCTCGATAACTTCCGCCGATCATAGAGTCCAATGCAATACCGAGAATTTATATTGAATTTAATACTCCATGGTTATACTAATGAAACGTTAGTCACAAAAACAGATAAAACAGACACCCCTCGTTGTGTTTATGCTTCTTTTTAAAATTATATTAAATAAACATAACTATATATAAAATTACATCTAAACGTATGTACGTTTCGTTTCAAAGACGAGAGGACAGTAAATATTGAAGACTCTGTCATAATCCCGTTTTCTCCGGTTTTCCTCCGCTTTAATCTACACAACCGGAAATGGACGAGCATCCTTACGTCAAATGCGGAACTTATGCGTGCATATAGCCCATTTTTCGCCCCAAAAAAAAAAAAACGTAAGGGGTACCACTGTCGTTTTTTTTTCGGGCCGAATTTTTGAGTTTCGATATCTCAGCTCTGGAAGGGGCTAGAGCCTCCATTTTTGCACTCAGGTCTAAGTCTCATGGCCCTCTATCAGAATTTGGGAAGATTGGAGAAACTTAATTTTTCGCCCCAAAAAAAAAAACGTAAGGGGTACCACTGTCGTTTTTTTTTTCAGGCCGGATTTTTGAGTTTCGATATCTCAGCTCTGGAAGGGGCTAGAGCCTCCATTTTTGCACTCAGTTCTAAGTCTCATGGCCCTCTATCAGAATTTGGGAAGATTGGAGAAACTTAATTTTTCGCCCCAAAAAAAAAAACGTAAGGGGTACCACTGTCGTTTTTTTTTTCGGGCCGAATTTTTGAGTTTCGATATCTCAGCTCTGGAAGGGGCTAGAGCCTCCATTTTTGCACTCAGGTCTAAGTCTCATGGCCCTCTATCAGAATTTGGGAAGATTGGAGAAACTTAATTTTTCGCCCAAAAAAAAAACGTAAGGGGTACCACTGTCGGTTTTTTTTCGGGCCGAATTTTTGAGTTTCGATATCTCAGCTCTGGAAGGGGCTAGAGCCTCCATTTTTGCACTCAGGTCTAAGTCTCATGGCCCTCTATCAGAATTTGGGAAGATTGGAGAAACTTAATTTTTCGCCCAAAAAAAAACGTAAGGGGTACCACTGTCGTTTTTTTTTCGGGCCGAATTTTTGAGTTTCGATATCTCAGCTCTGGAAGGGGCTAGAGCCTCAATTTTTGCAATCAGGTCTAAGTCTCATGGCCCTCTATCAGAATTTGGGAAGATTGGAGAAACTTAATTTTTCGCCCAAAAAAAAAACGTAAGGGGTACCACTGTCGTTTTTTTTTTTCGGGCCGAATTTTTGAGTTTCGATATCTCAGCTCTGGAAGGGGATAGAGCCTCCATTTTTGCACTCAGGTCTAAGTCTCATGGCCCTCTATCAGAATTTGGGAAGATTGGAGAAACTTAATTTTTCGCCCAAAAAAAAAACGTAAGGGGTACCACTGTCGTTTTTTTTTCGGGCCGAATTTTTGAGTTTCGATATCTCAGCTCTGGAAGGGGCTAGAGCCTCCATTTTTGCACTCAGGTCTAAGTCTCATGGCCCTCTATCAGAATTTGGGAAGATTGGAGAAACTTAATTTTTCGCCCAAAAAAAAACGTAAGGGGTACCACTGTCGTTTTTTTTTCGGGCTGAATTTTTGAGTTTCGATATCTCAGCTCTGGAAGGGGCTAGAGCCTCCATTTTTGCACTCAGATCTAAGTCTCATGGCCCTCTATCAGAATTTGGGAAGATTGGAGAAACTTAATTTTTCGCCCAAAAAAAAAACATAAGGGGTACCACTGTCGTTTTTTTTTCGGGCTGAATTTTTGAGTTTCGATATCTCAGCTCTGGAAGGGGCTAGAGCCTCCATTTTTGCACTCAGGTCTAAGTCTCATGGCCCTCAATAATAATCCAGAGTTTTGGGAAGATTGGAGAAACTTAATTTTTCGCCCAAAAAAAAAAACGTAAGGGGTACCACTGTCGTTTTTTTTTTCAGGCCGGATTTTTGAGTTTCGATATCTCAGCTCTGGAAGGGGCTAGAGCCTCCATTTTTGCACTCAGTTCTAAGTCTCATGGCCCTCTATCAGAATTTGGGAAGATTGGAGAAACTTAATTTTTCGCCCCAAAAAAAAAAACGTAAGGGGTACCACTGTCGTTTTTTTTTTCGGGCCGAATTTTTGAGTTTCGATATCTCAGCTCTGGAAGGGGCTAGAGCCTCCATTTTTGCACTCAGGTCTAAGTCTCATGGCCCTCTATCAGAATTTGGGAAGATTGGAGAAACTTAATTTTTCGCCCAAAAAAAAAACGTAAGGGGTACCACTGTCGTTTTTTTTTCGGGCCGAATTTTTGAGTTTCGATATCTCAGCTCTGGAAGGGGCTAGAGCCTCCATTTTTGCACTCAGGTCTAAGTCTCATGGCCCTCTATCAGAATTTGGGAAGATTGGAGAAACTTAATTTTTCGCCCAAAAAAAAAACGTAAGGGGTACCACTGTCGTTTTTTTTTTTCGGGCCGAATTTTTGAGTTTCGATATCTCAGCTCTGGAAGGGGCTAGAGCCTCCATTTTTGCACTCAGGTCTAAGTCTCATGGCCCTCTATCAGAATTTGGGAAGATTGCAGAAACTTAATTTTTCGCCCAAAAAAAAAACGTAAGGGGTACCACTGTCGTTTTTTTTTTCGGGCCGAATTTTTGAGTTTCGATATCTCAGCTCTGGATGGGGCTAGAGCCTCCATTTTTGCACTCAGATCTAAGTCTCATGGCCCTCTATCAGAATTTGGGAAGATTGGAGAAACTTAATTTTTCGCCCCAAAAAAAAAAAACGTAAGGGGTACCACTGTCGTTTTTTTTTTCGGGCCGAATTTTTGAGTTTCGATATCTCAGCTCTGGAAGGGGCTAGAGCCTCCATTTTTGCACTCAGGTCTAAGTCTCATGGCCCTCTATCAGAATTTGGGAAGATTGGAGAAACTTAATTTTTCGCCCCAAAAAAAAAAAACGTAAGGGGTACCACTGTCGTTTTTTTTTTTCGGGCCGAATTTTTGAGTTTCGATATCTCAGCTCTGGAAGGGGCTAGAGCCTCCATTTTTGCACTCAGGTCTAAGTCTCATGGCCCTCTATCAGAATTTGGGAAGATTGGAGAAACTTAATTTTTCGCCCAAAAAAAAAACGTAAGGGGTACCACTGTCGTTTTTTTTTCGGGCCGAATTTTTGGGTTTCGATATCTCAGCTCTGGAAGGGGCTAGAGCCTCCATTTTTGCACTCAGGTCTAAGTCTCATGGCCCTCTATCAGAATTTGGGAAGATTGGAGAAACTTAATTTTTCGCCCAAAAAAAAAAACGTAAGGGGTACCACTGTCGTTTTTTTTTCGGGCCGAATTTTTGAGTTTCGATATCTCAGCTCTGGAAGGGGCTAGAGCCTCCATTTTTGCACTCAGGTCTAAGTCTCATGGCCCTCTATCAGAATTTGGGAAGATTGGAGAAACTTAATTTTTCGCCCAAAAAAAAAACGTAAGGGGTACCACTGTCGTTTTTTTTTCGGGCCGAATTTTTGAGTTTCGATATCTCAGCTCTGGAAGGGGCTAGAGCCTCCATTTTTGCACTCAGGTCTAAGTCTCATGGCCCTCTATCAGAATTTGGGAAGATTGGAGAAACTTAATTTTTCGCCCAAAAAAAAAAACGTAAGGGGTACCACTGTCGTTTTTTTTCGGGCCGAATTTTTGAGTTTCGATATCTCAGCTCTGGAAGGGGCTAGAGCCTCTATTTTTGCACTCAGGTCTAAGTCTCATGGCCCTCTATCAGAATTTGGGAAGATTGGAGAAACTTAATTTTTCGCACAAAAAAAAAACGTAAGGGGTACCACTGTCGTTTTTTTTTCGGGCCGAATTTTTGAGTTTCGATATCTCAGCTCTGGAAGGGCCTAGAGCCTCCATTTTTGCACTCAGGTCTAAGTCTCATGGCCCTCTATCAGAATTTGGGAAGATTGGAGAAACTTAATTTTTCGCCCAAAAAAAAAAACGTAAGGGGTACCACTGTCGTTTTTTTTCGGGCCGAATTTTTGAGTTTCGATATCTCAGCTCTGGAAGGGGCTAGAGCCTCTATTTTTGCACTCAGGTCTAAGTCTCATGGCCCTCTATCAGAATTTGGGAAGATTGGAGAAACTTAATTTTTCGCACAAAAAAAAAACGTAAGGGGTACCACTGTCGTTTTTTTTTCGGGCCGAATTTTTGAGTTTCGATATCTCAGCTCTGGAAGGGCCTAGAGCCTCCATTTTTGCACTCAGGTCTAAGTCTCATGGCCCTCTATCAGAATTTGGGAAGATTGCAGAAACTTAATTTTTCGCCCAAAAAAAAAAACGTAAGGGGTACCACTGTCGTTTTTTTTTTCGGGCCGAATTTTTGAGTTTCGATATCTCAGCTCTGGAAGCGGCTAGAGCCTCCATTTTTGCACTCAGATCTAAGTCTCATGGCCCTCTATCAGAATTTGGGAAGATTGGAGAAACTTAATTTTTCGCCCCAAAAAAAAAACGTAAGGGGTACCACTGTTGTTGTTTTTTTCGGGCCGAATTTTTGAGTTTCGATATCTCAGCTCTGGAAGGGGCTAGAGCCTCCATTTTTGCACTCAGGTCTAAGTCTCATGGCCCTCTATCAGAATTTGGGAAGATTGGAGAAACTTAATTTTTGCCCAAAAAAAAAACGTAAGGGGTACCACTGTCGTTTTTTTTTTCGGGCCGAATTTTTGAGTTTCGATATCTCAGCTCTGGAAGGGGCTAGTGCCTCCATTTTTGCACTCAGGTCTAAGTCTCATGGCCCTCTATCAGAATTTGGGAAGATTGGAGAAACTTAATTTTTCGCCCAAAAAAAAACCGTAAGGGGTACCACTTTCGTTTTTTTTTCGGGCCGAATTTTTGAGTTTCGATATCTCAGCTCTGGAAGGGGCTAGAGCCTCCATTTTTGCACTCAGATCTAAGTCTCATGGCCCTCTATCAGAATTTGGGAAGATTGGAGAAACTTAATTTTTCGCCCAAAAAAAAACGTAAGGGGTACCACTGTCGTTTTTTTTTTTCGGGCCGAATTTTTGAGTTTCGATATCTCAGCTCTGGAAGGGGCTAGAGCCTCCATTTTTGCACTCAGGTCTAAGTCTCATGGCCCTCTATCAGAATTTGGGAAGATTGGAGAAACTTAATTTTTCGCCCAAAAAAAAAACGTAAGGGGTACCACTGTCGTTTTTTTTTCGGGCCGAATTTTTGAGTTTCGATATCTCAGCTCTGGAAGGGGCTAGAGCCTCTATTTTTGCACTCAGGTCTAAGCCTCATGGCCCTCTATCAGAATTTGGGAAGATTGGAGAAACTTAATTTTTCGCCCAAAAAAAAAAACGTAAGGGGTACCACTGTCGTTTTTTTTTTTCGGGCCGAATTTTTGAGTTTCGATATCTCAGCTCTGGAAGGGGCTAGAGCCTCCATTTTTGCACTCAGGTCTAAGTCTCATGGCCCTCTATCAGAATTTGGGAAGATTGCAGAAACTTAATTTTTCGCCCAAAAAAAAAACGTAAGGGGTACCACTGTCGTTTTTTTTTTCGGGCCGAATTTTTGAGTTTCGATATCTCAGCTCTGGAAGGGGCTAGAGCCTCCATTTTTGCACTCAGATCTAAGTCTCATGGCCCTCTATCAGAATTTGGGAAGATTGGAGAAACTTAATTTTTCGCCCCAAAAAAAAAAAAACGTAAGGGGTACCACTGTCGTTTTTTTTTTCGGGCCGAATTTTTGAGTTTCGATATCTCAGCTCTGGAAGGGGCTAGAGCCTCCATTTTTGCACTCAGGTCTAAGTCTCATGGCCCTCTATCAGAATTTGGGAAGATTGGAGAAACTTAATTTTTCGCCCCAAAAAAAAAAAACGTAAGGGGTACCACTGTCGTTTTTTTTTTTCGGGCCGAATTTTTGAGTTTCGATATCTCAGCTCTGGAAGGGGCTAGAGCCTCCATTTTTGCACTCAGGTCTAAGTCTCATGGCCCTCTATCAGAATTTGGGAAGATTGGAGAAACTTAATTTTTCGCCCAAAAAAAAAACGTAAGGGGTACCACTGTCGTTTTTTTTTCGGGCCGAATTTTTGGGTTTCGATATCTCAGCTCTGGAAGGGGCTAGAGCCTCCATTTTTGCACTCAGGTCTAAGTCTCATGGCCCTCTATCAGAATTTGGGAAGATTGGAGAAACTTAATTTTTCGCCCAAAAAAAAAAACGTAAGGGGTACCACTGTCGTTTTTTTTTCGGGCCGAATTTTTGAGTTTCGATATCTCAGCTCTGGAAGGGGCTAGAGCCTCCATTTTTGCACTCAGGTCTAAGTCTCATGGCCCTCTATCAGAATTTGGGAAGATTGGAGAAACTTAATTTTTCGCCCAAAAAAAAAACGTAAGGGGTACCACTGTCGTTTTTTTTTCGGGCCGAATTTTTGGGTTTCGATATCTCAGCTCTGGAAGGGGCTAGAGCCTCCATTTTTGCACTCAGGTCTAAGTCTCATGGCCCTCTATCAGAATTTGGGAAGATTGAAGAAACTTAATTTTTCGCCCAAAAAAAAAACATAAGGGGTACCACTGTCGTTTTTTTTTCGGGCTGAATTTTTGAGTTTCGATATCTCAGCTCTGGAAGGGGCTAGAGCCTCCATTTTTGCACTCAGGTCTAAGTCTCATGGCCCTCAATAATAATCCAGAGTTTTGGGAAGATTGGAGAAACTTAATTTTTCGCCCAAAAAAAAAAAACGTAAGGGGTACCACTGTCGTTTTTTTTGTCAGGCCGGATTTTTGAGTTTCGATATCTCAGCTTTGGAAGGGGCTAGAGCCTCCATTTTTGCACTCAGTTCTAAGTCTCATGGCCCTCTATCAGAATTTGGGAAGATTGGAGAAACTTAATTTTTCGCCCCAAAAAAAAAAACGTAAGGGGTACCACTGTCGTTTTTTTTTTCGGGCCGAATTTTTGAGTTTCGATATCTCAGCTCTGGAAGGGGCTAGAGCCTCCATTTTTGCACTCAGGTCTAAGTCTCATGGCCCTCTATCAGAATTTGGGAAGATTGGAGAAACTTAATTTTTCGCCCAAAAAAAAAACGTAAGGGGTACCACTGTCGTTTTTTTTTCGGGCCGAATTTTTGAGTTTCGATATCTCAGCTCTGGAAGGGGCTAGAGCCTCCATTTTTGCACTCAGGTCTAAGTCTCATGGCCCTCTATCAGAATTTGGGAAGATTGGAGAAACTTAATTTTTCGCCCAAAAAAAAAACGTAAGGGGTACCACTGTCGTTTTTTTTTCGGGCCGAATTTTTGAGTTTCGATATCTCAGCTCTGGAAGGGGCTAGAGCCTCCATTTTTGCACTCAGGTCTAAGTCTCATGGCCCTCTATCAGAATTTGGGAAGATTGGAGAAACTTAATTTTTCGCCCAAAAAAAAAACGTAAGGGGTACCACTGTCGTTTTTTTTTTTTCGGGCCGAATTTTTGAGTTTCGATATCTCAGCTCTGGAAGGGGCTAGAGCCTCCATTTTTGCACTCAGGTCTAAGTCTCATGGCCCTCTATCAGAATTTGGGAAGATTGCAGAAACTTAATTTTTCGCCCAAAAAAAAAACGTAAGGGGTACCACTGTCGTTTTTTTTTTCGGGCCGAATTTTTGAGTTTCGATATCTCAGCTCTGGAAGGGGCTAGAGCCTCCATTTTTGCACTCAGATCTAAGTCTCATGGCCCTCTATCAGAATTTGGGAAGATTGGAGAAACTTAATTTTTCGCCCCAAAAAAAAAAAACGTAAGGGGTACCACTGTCGTTTTTTTTTTCGGGCCGAATTTTTGAGTTTCGATATCTCAGCTCTGGAAGGGGCTAGAGCCTCCATTTTTGCACTCAGGTCTAAGTCTCATGGCCCTCTATCAGAATTTGGGAAGATTGGAGAAACTTAATGGGCTCTATGCACGGCGTTATTTCCGGTGAAGGATTAAGGATGCTCGATAACTTCCGCCGATCATAGAGTCCAATGCAATACCGAGAATTTATATTGAATTTAATACTCCATGGTTATACTAATGAAACGTTAGTCACAAAAACAGATAAAACAGACACCCCTCGTTGTGTTTATGCTTCTTTTTAAAATTATATTAAATAAACATAACTATATATAAAATTACATCTAAACGTATGTACGTTTCGTTTCAAAGACGAGAGGACAGTAAATATTGAAGACTCTGTCATAATCCCGTTTTCTCCGGTTTTCCTCCGCTTTAATCTACACAACCGGAAATGGACGAGCATCCTTACGTCAAATGCGGAACTTATGCGTGCATATAGCCCATTTTTCGCCCCAAAAAAAAAAAACGTAAGGGGTACCACTGTCGTTTTTTTTTCGGGCCGAATTTTTGAGTTTCGATATCTCAGCTCTGGAAGGGGCTAGAGCCTCCATTTTTGCACTCAGGTCTAAGTCTCATGGCCCTCTATCAGAATTTGGGAAGATTGGAGAAACTTAATTTTTCGCCCAAAAAAAAAACGTAAGGGGTACCACTGTCGTTTTTTTTTCGGGCCGAATTTTTGGGTTTCGATATCTCAGCTCTGGAAGGGGCTAGAGCCTCCATTTTTGCACTCAGGTCTAAGTCTCATGGCCCTCTATCAGAATTTGGGAAGATTGGAGAAACTTAATTTTTCGCCCAAAAAAAAAAACGTAAGGGGTACCACTGTCGTTTTTTTTTCGGGCCGAATTTTTGAGTTTCGATATCTCAGCTCTGGAAGGGGCTAGAGCCTCCATTTTTGCACTCAGGTCTAAGTCTCATGGCCCTCTATCAGAATTTGGGAAGATTGGAGAAACTTAATTTTTCGCCCAAAAAAAAAAACGTAAGGGGTACCACTGTCGTTTTTTTTTCGGGCCGAATTTTTGAGTTTCGATATCTCAGCTCTGGAAGGGGCTAGAGCCTCCATTTTTGCACTCAGGTCTAAGTCTCATGGCCCTCTATCAGAATTTGGGAAGATTGGAGAAACTTAATTTTTCGCCCAAAAAAAAAAACGTAAGGGGTACCACTGTCGTTTTTTTTCGGGCCGAATTTTTGAGTTTCGATATCTCAGCTCTGGAAGGGGCTAGAGCCTCTATTTTTGCACTCAGGTCTAAGTCTCATGGCCCTCTATCAGAATTTGGGAAGATTGGAGAAACTTAATTTTTCGTACAAAAAAAAAACGTAAGGGGTACCACTGTCGTTTTTTTTTCGGGCCGAATTTTTGAGTTTCGATATCTCAGCTCTGGAAGGGCCTAGAGCCTCCATTTTTGCACTCAGGTCTAAGTCTCATGGCCCTCTATCAGAATTTGGGAAGATTGCAGAAACTTAATTTTTCGCCCAAAAAAAAAAACGTAAGGGGTACCACTGTCGTTTTTTTTTTCGGGCCGAATTTTTGAGTTTCGATATCTCAGCTCTGGAAGGGGCTAGAGCCTCCATTTTTGCACTCAGGTCTAAGTCTCATGGCCCTCTATCAGAATTTGGGAAGATTGGAGAAACTTAATTTTTCGCCCAAAAAAAAAACGTAAGGGGTACCACTGTCGTTTTTTTTTTCGGGCCGAATTTTTGAGTTTCGATATCTCAGCTCTGGAAGGGGCTAGAGCCTCCATTTTTGCACTCAGGTCTAAGTCTCATGGCCCTCTATCAGAATTTGGGAAGATTGGAGAAACTTAATTTTTCGCCCAAAAAAAAAACGTAAGGGGTACCACTGTCGTTTTTTTTTCGGGCCGAATTTTTGAGTTTCGATATCTCAGCTCTGGAAGGGGCTAGAGCCTCCATTTTTGCACTCAGGTCTAAGTCTCATGGCCCTCTATCAGAATTTGGGAAGATTGGAGAAACTTAATTTTTCGCCCAAAAAAAAACGTAAGGGGTACCACTGTCGTTTTTTTTTCGGGCCGAATTTTTGAGTTTCGATATCTCAGCTCTGGAAGGGGCTAGAGCCTCCATTTTTGCACTCAGATCTAAGTCTCATGGCCCTCTATCAGAATTTGGGAAGATTGGAGAAACTTAATTTTTCGCCCAAAAAAAAAACATAAGGGGTACCACTGTCGTTTTTTTTTCGGGCTGAATTTTTGAGTTTCGATATCTCAGCTCTGGAAGGGGCTAGAGCCTCCATTTTTGCACTCAGGTCTAAGTCTCATGGCCCTCAATAATAATCCAGAGTTTTGGGAAGATTGGAGAAACTTAATTTTTCGCCCAAAAAAAAAAAACGTAAGGGGTACCACTGTCGTTTTTTTTTTCAGGCCGGATTTTTGAGTTTCGATATCTCAGCTCTGGAAGGGGCTAGAGCCTCCATTTTTGCACTCAGTTCTAAGTCTCATGGCCCTCTATCAGAATTTGGGAAGATTGGAGAAACTTAATTTTTCGCCCCAAAAAAAAAAACGTAAGGGGTACCACTGTCGTTTTTTTTTTCGGGCCGAATTTTTGAGTTTCGATATCTCAGCTCTGGAAGGGGCTAGAGCCTCCATTTTTGCACTCAGGTCTAAGTCTCATGGCCCTCTATCAGAATTTGGGAAGATTGGAGAAACTTAATTTTTCGCCCAAAAAAAAAACGTAAGGGGTACCACTGTCGGTTTTTTTTCGGGCCGAATTTTTGAGTTTCGATATCTCAGCTCTGGAAGGGGCTAGAGCCTCCATTTTTGCACTCAGGTCTAAGTCTCATGGCCCTCTATCAGAATTTGGGAAGATTGGAGAAACTTAATTTTTCGCCCAAAAAAAAAACGTAAGGGGTACCACTGTCGTTTTTTTTTCGGGCCGAATTTTTGAGTTTCGATATCTCAGCTCTGGAAGGGGCTAGAGCCTCAATTTTTGCAATCAGGTCTAAGTCTCATGGCCCTCTATCAGAATTTGGGAAGATTGGAGAAACTTAATTTTTCGCCCAAAAAAAAAACGTAAGGGGTACCACTGTCGTTTTTTTTTTTCGGGCCGAATTTTTGAGTTTCGATATCTCAGCTCTGGAAGGGGCTAGAGCCTCCATTTTTGCACTCAGGTCTAAGTCTCATGGCCCTCTATCAGAATTTGGGAAGATTGGAGAAACTTAATTTTTCGCCCAAAAAAAAAACGTAAGGGGTACCACTGTCGTTTTTTTTTCGGGCCGAATTTTTGAGTTTCGATATCTCAGCTCTGGAAGGGGCTAGAGCCTCCATTTTTGCACTCAGGTCTAAGTCTCATGGCCCTCTATCAGAATTTGGGAAGATTGGAGAAACTTAATTTTTCGCCCAAAAAAAAACGTAAGGGGTACCACTGTCGTTTTTTTTTCGGGCTGAATTTTTGAGTTTCGATATCTCAGCTCTGGAAGGGGCTAGAGCCTCCATTTTTGCACTCAGATCTAAGTCTCATGGCCCTCTATCAGAATTTGGGAAGATTGGAGAAACTTAATTTTTCGCCCAAAAAAAAAACATAAGGGGTACCACTGTCGTTTTTTTTTCGGGCTGAATTTTTGAGTTTCGATATCTCAGCTCTGGAAGGGGCTAGAGCCTCCATTTTTGCACTCAGGTCTAAGTCTCATGGCCCTCAATAATAATCCAGAGTTTTGGGAAGATTGGAGAAACTTAATTTTTCGCCCAAAAAAAAAAACGTAAGGGGTACCACTGTCGTTTTTTTTTTCAGGCCGGATTTTTGAGTTTCGATATCTCAGCTCTGGAAGGGGCTAGAGCCTCCATTTTTGCACTCAGTTCTAAGTCTCATGGCCCTCTATCAGAATTTGGGAAGATTGGAGAAACTTAATTTTTCGCCCCAAAAAAAAAAACGTAAGGGGTACCACTGTCGTTTTTTTTTTCGGGCCGAATTTTTGAGTTTCGATATCTCAGCTCTGGAAGGGGCTAGAGCCTCCATTTTTGCACTCAGGTCTAAGTCTCATGGCCCTCTATCAGAATTTGGGAAGATTGGAGAAACTTAATTTTTCGCCCAAAAAAAAAACGTAAGGGGTACCACTGTCGTTTTTTTTTCGGGCCGAATTTTTGAGTTTCGATATCTCAGCTCTGGAAGGGGCTAGAGCCTCCATTTTTGCACTCAGGTCTAAGTCTCATGGCCCTCTATCAGAATTTGGGAAGATTGGAGAAACTTAATTTTTCGCCCAAAAAAAAACGTAAGGGGTACCACTGTCGTTTTTTTTTTTCGGGCCGAATTTTTGAGTTTCGATATCTCAGCTCTGGAAGGGGCTAGAGCCTCCATTTTTGCACTCAGGTCTAAGTCTCATGGCCCTCTATCAGAATTTGGGAAGATTGCAGAAACTTAATTTTTCGCCCAAAAAAAAAACGTAAGGGGTACCACTGTCGTTTTTTTTTTCGGGCCGAATTTTTGAGTTTCGATATCTCAGCTCTGGATGGGGCTAGAGCCTCCATTTTTGCACTCAGATCTAAGTCTCATGGCCCTCTATCAGAATTTGGGAAGATTGGAGAAACTTAATTTTTCGCCCCAAAAAAAAAAAACGTAAGGGGTACCACTGTCGTTTTTTTTTTCGGGCCGAATTTTTGAGTTTCGATATCTCAGCTCTGGAAGGGGCTAGAGCCTCCATTTTTGCACTCAGGTCTAAGTCTCATGGCCCTCTATCAGAATTTGGGAAGATTGGAGAAACTTAATTTTTCGCCCCAAAAAAAAAAAACGTAAGGGGTACCACTGTCGTTTTTTTTTTTCGGGCCGAATTTTTGAGTTTCGATATCTCAGCTCTGGAAGGGGCTAGAGCCTCCATTTTTGCACTCAGGTCTAAGTCTCATGGCCCTCTATCAGAATTTGGGAAGATTGGAGAAACTTAATTTTTCGCCCAAAAAAAAAACGTAAGGGGTACCACTGTCGTTTTTTTTTCGGGCCGAATTTTTGGGTTTCGATATCTCAGCTCTGGAAGGGGCTAGAGCCTCCATTTTTGCACTCAGGTCTAAGTCTCATGGCCCTCTATCAGAATTTGGGAAGATTGGAGAAACTTAATTTTTCGCCCAAAAAAAAAACGTAAGGGGTACCACTGTCGTTTTTTTTTCGGGCCGAATTTTTGAGTTTCGATATCTCAGCTCTGGAAGGGGCTAGAGCCTCCATTTTTGCACTCAGGTCTAAGTCTCATGGCCCTCTATCAGAATTTGGGAAGATTGGAGAAACTTAATTTTTCGCCCAAAAAAAAAACGTAAGGGGTACCACTGTCGTTTTTTTTTCGGGCCGAATTTTTGAGTTTCGATATCTCAGCTCTGGAAGGGGCTAGAGCCTCCATTTTTGCACTCAGGTCTAAGTCTCATGGCCCTCTATCAGAATTTGGGAAGATTGGAGAAACTTAATTTTTCGCCCAAAAAAAAAACGTAAGGGGTACCACTGTCGTTTTTTTTCGGGCCGAATTTTTGAGTTTCGATATCTCAGCTCTGGAAGGGGCTAGAGCCTCTATTTTTGCACTCAGGTCTAAGTCTCATGGCCCTCTATCAGAATTTGGGAAGATTGGAGAAACTTAATTTTTCGCACAAAAAAAAAAACGTAAGGGGTACCACTGTCGTTTTTTTTTCGGGCCGAATTTTTGAGTTTCGATATCTCAGCTCTGGAAGGGCCTAGAGCCTCCATTTTTGCACTCAGGTCTAAGTCTCATGGCCCTCTATCAGAATTTGGGAAGATTGCAGAAACTTAATTTTTCGCCCAAAAAAAAAAACGTAAGGGGTACCACTGTCGTTTTTTTTTTCGGGCCGAATTTTTGAGTTTCGATATCTCAGCTCTGGAAGCGGCTAGAGCCTCCATTTTTGCACTCAGATCTAAGTCTCATGGCCCTCTATCAGAATTTGGGAAGATTGGAGAAACTTAATTTTTCGCCCCAAAAAAAAAAAACGTAAGGGGTACCACTGTTGTTGTTTTTTTCGGGCCGAATTTTTGAGTTTCGATATCTCAGCTCTGGAAGGGGCTAGAGCCTCCATTTTTGCACTCAGGTCTAAGTCTCATGGCCCTCTATCAGAATTTGGGAAGATTGGAGAAACTTAATTTTTGCCCAAAAAAAAAACGTAAGGGGTACCACTGTCGTTTTTTTTTTCGGGCCGAATTTTTGAGTTTCGATATCTCAGCTCTGGAAGGGGCTAGTGCCTCCATTTTTGCACTCAGGTCTAAGTCTCATGGCCCTCTATCAGAATTTGGGAAGATTGGAGAAACTTAATTTTTCGCCCAAAAAAAAACCGTAAGGGGTACCACTTTCGTTTTTTTTTCGGGCCGAATTTTTGAGTTTCGATATCTCAGCTCTGGAAGGGGCTAGAGCCTCCATTTTTGCACTCAGATCTAAGTCTCATGGCCCTCTATCAGAATTTGGGAAGATTGGAGAAACTTAATTTTTCGCCCAAAAAAAAACGTAAGGGGTACCACTGTCGTTTTTTTTTTTCGGGCCGAATTTTTGAGTTTCGATATCTCAGCTCTGGAAGGGGCTAGAGCCTCCATTTTTGCACTCAGGTCTAAGTCTCATGGCCCTCTATCAGAATTTGGGAAGATTGGAGAAACTTAATTTTTCGCCCAAAAAAAAAACGTAAGGGGTACCACTGTCGTTTTTTTTTCGGGCCGAATTTTTGAGTTTCGATATCTCAGCTCTGGAAGGGGCTAGAGCCTCTATTTTTGCACTCAGGTCTAAGCCTCATGGCCCTCTATCAGAATTTGGGAAGATTGGAGAAACTTAATTTTTCGCCCAAAAAAAAAAACGTAAGGGGTACCACTGTCGTTTTTTTTTTTCGGGCCGAATTTTTGAGTTTCGATATCTCAGCTCTGGAAGGGGCTAGAGCCTCCATTTTTGCACTCAGGTCTAAGTCTCATGGCCCTCTATCAGAATTTGGGAAGATTGCAGAAACTTAATTTTTCGCCCAAAAAAAAAACGTAAGGGGTACCACTGTCGTTTTTTTTTTCGGGCCGAATTTTTGAGTTTCGATATCTCAGCTCTGGAAGGGGCTAGAGCCTCCATTTTTGCACTCAGATCTAAGTCTCATGGCCCTCTATCAGAATTTGGGAAGATTGGAGAAACTTAATTTTTCGCCCCAAAAAAAAAAAAACGTAAGGGGTACCACTGTCGTTTTTTTTTTCGGGCCGAATTTTTGAGTTTCGATATCTCAGCTCTGGAAGGGGCTAGAGCCTCCATTTTTGCACTCAGGTCTAAGTCTCATGGCCCTCTATCAGAATTTGGGAAGATTGGAGAAACTTAATTTTTCGCCCCAAAAAAAAAAAACGTAAGGGGTACCACTGTCGTTTTTTTTTTTCGGGCCGAATTTTTGAGTTTCGATATCTCAGCTCTGGAAGGGGCTAGAGCCTCCATTTTTGCACTCAGGTCTAAGTCTCATGGCCCTCTATCAGAATTTGGGAAGATTGGAGAAACTTAATTTTTCGCCCAAAAAAAAAACGTAAGGGGTACCACTGTCGTTTTTTTTTCGGGCCGAATTTTTGGGTTTCGATATCTCAGCTCTGGAAGGGGCTAGAGCCTCCATTTTTGCACTCAGGTCTAAGTCTCATGGCCCTCTATCAGAATTTGGGAAGATTGGAGAAACTTAATTTTTCGCCCAAAAAAAAAAAACGTAAGGGGTACCACTGTCGTTTTTTTTTCGGGCCGAATTTTTGAGTTTCGATATCTCAGCTCTGGAAGGGGCTAGAGCCTCCATTTTTGCACTCAGGTCTAAGTCTCATGGCCCTCTATCAGAATTTGGGAAGATTGGAGAAACTTAATTTTTCGCCCAAAAAAAAAAACGTAAGGGGTACCACTGTCGTTTTTTTTTCGGGCCGAATTTTTGAGTTTCGATATCTCAGCTCTGGAAGGGGCTAGAGCCTCCATTTTTGCACTCAGGTCTAAGTCTCATGGCCCTCTATCAGAATTTGGGAAGATTGGAGAAACTTAATTTTTCGCCCAAAAAAAAAAACGTAAGGGGTACCACTGTCGTTTTTTTTCGGGCCGAATTTTTGAGTTTCGATATCTCAGCTCTGGAAGGGGCTAGAGCCTCTATTTTTGCACTCAGGTCTAAGTCTCATGGCCCTCTATCAGAATTTGGGAAGATTGGAGAAACTTAATTTTTCGCACAAAAAAAAAACGTAAGGGGTACCACTGTCGTTTTTTTTTCGGGCCGAATTTTTGAGTTTCGATATCTCAGCTCTGGAAGGGCCTAGAGCCTCCATTTTTGCACTCAGGTCTAAGTCTCATGGCCCTCTATCAGAATTTGGGAAGATTGCAGAAACTTAATTTTTCGCCCAAAAAAAAAAACGTAAGGGGTACCACTGTCGTTTTTTTTTTCGGGCCGAATTTTTGAGTTTCGATATCTCAGCTCTGGAAGCGGCTAGAGCCTCCATTTTTGCACTCAGATCTAAGTCTCATGGCCCTCTATCAGAATTTGGGAAGATTGGAGAAACTTAATTTTTCGCCCCAAAAAAAAAAAACGTAAGGGGTACCACTGTTGTTGTTTTTTTCGGGCCGAATTTTTGAGTTTCGATATCTCAGCTCTGGAAGGGGCTAGAGCCTCTATTTTTGCACTCAGGTCTAAGCCTCATGGCCCTCTATCAGAATTTGGGAAGATTGGAGAAACTTAATTTTTCGCCCAAAAAAAAAAACGTAAGGGGTACCACTGTCGTTTTTTTTTCGGGCCGAATTTTTGAGTTTCGATATCTCAGCTCTGGAAGGGGCTAGAGCCTCCATTTTTGCACTCAGGTCTAAGTCTCATGGCCCTCTATCAGAATTTTGGAAGATTGGAGAAACTTAATTTTTCGCCCCCAAAAAAAACGTAAGGGGTACCACTGTCGTTTTTTTTTTTCAGGCCGGATTTTTGAGTTTCGATATCTCAGCTCTGGAAGGGGCTAGAGCCTCCATTTTTGCACTCAGGTCTAAGTCTCATGGCCCTCAATAATAATCCAGAGTTTTGGGAAGATTGGAGAAACTTAATTTTTCGCCCAAAAAAAAAAAACGTAAGGGGTACCACTGTCGTTTTTTTTTTCAGGCCGGATTTTTGAGTTTCGATATCTCAGCTCTGGAAGGGGCTAGAGCCTCTATTTTTGCACTCAGGTCTAAGTCTCATGGCCCTCTATCAGAATTTGGGAAGATTGGAGAAACTTAATTTTTCGCCCAAAAAAAAAACGTAAGGGGTACCACTGTCGTTTTTTTTTTCGGGCCGAATTTTTGAGTTTCGATATCTCAGCTCTGGAAGGGGCTAGAGCATGGGTCACCAAACTAAGGCCCGCGGGCCGAATCAGGCCCGCCACACCCCTTTGACTGGCCCCCCAACCCCTCTGCCCCCCACTACTTGAACCGGCAATCCCCAAAAGTCGTCATGGCCTATTTTTTTAAATTGCTTTTTGGAAAATAATAACATGTCTGCATTTGGTATTTTGTTGTTTACTGAGCATGCTCACCTGGATAGGCATAAGAGCTGACTAGTTCTATTACTCATGTTGTTGTTATAATTTCAATGTTTATTTATTTATTTTATAAGCCTATTTATTTGACCTTTATTAAGTGCTGTACACAATTATTATAAATAGTAACAGGCCTACCTATAATTTATAATTTTTCATTCATCCTTACCAGTGCCACTCACCTCAACTAGGCAGATGTTTCTTACCTTGACAGGTTTGATGTTATTTGTATTCGAAAATAAATAAATGGAAAATCTGTGGTATTTCAAATTAAAACAAAGTGTGAAGACTCGATTACTACTTTTGCAAACAACTATTAATGATAAACAAATATGGCTGTGCCAGGCTAGTAATCTCTACTATGAGGCCCGCTGGTGGTCAGTTTGGTCTTGGTCACACAATTCTATTTTATATAGCCACGGCCCCCCATCACAGTCGGGAACGATAATGTGGCCCCCAGAGAAAAAAGTTTGGTGACCCCTGGGCTAGAGCCTCCATTTTTGCACTCAGGTCTAAGTCTCATGGCCCTCTATCAGAATTTGGGAAGATTGGAGAAACTTAATTTTTCGCCCAAAAAAAAAAACGTAAGGGGTACCACTGTCGTTTTCTTTTTTCTGGCCGAATTTTTGAGTTTCGATATCTCAGCTCTGGAAGGGGCTAGAGCCTCCATTTTTGCACTCAGGTCTAAGTCTCATGGCCCTCTATCAGAATTTGGGAAGATTGGAGAAACTTAATTTTTCGCCCAAAAAAAAAAACGTAAGGGGTACCACTGTCGTTTTTTTTCGGGCCGAATTTTTGAGTTTCGATATCTCAGCTCTGGAAGGGGCTAGAGCCTCTATTTTTGCACTCAGGTCTAAGTCTCATGGCCCTCTATCAGAATTTGGGAAGATTGCAGAAACTTAATTTTTCGCCCAAAAAAAAAACGTAAGGGGTACCACTGTCGTTTTTTTTCGGGCCGAATTTTTGAGTTTCGATATCTCAGCTCTGGAAGGGGCTAGAGCCTCCATTTTTGCACTCAGGTCTAAGTCTCATGGCCCTCTATCAGAATTTGGGAAGATTGGAGAAACTTAATTTTTCGCCCAAAAAAAAAACGTAAGGGGTACCACTGTCGTTTTTTTTTCGGGCCGAATTTTTGAGTTTCGATATCTCAGCTCTGGAAGGGGCTAGAGCCTCCATTTTTGCACTCAGGTCTAAGTCTCATGGCCCTCTATCAGAATTTGGGAAGATTGGAGAAACGTAATTTTTCGCCCAAAAAAAAAACGTAAGGGGTACCACTGTCGTTTTTTTTTTCGGGCCGAATTTTTGAGTTTCGATATCTCAGCTCTGGAAGGGGCTAGAGCCTCCATTTTTGCACTCAGGTCTAAGTCTCATGGCCCTCTATCAGAATTTGGGAAGATTGGAGAAACGTAATTTTTCGCCCAAAAAAAAAACGTAAGGGGTACCACTGTCGTTTTTTTTTCGGGCCGAATTTTTGAGTTTCGATATCTCAGCTCTGGAAGGGGCTAGAGCCTCTATTTTTGCACTCAGGTCTAAGTCTCATGGCCCTCTATCAGAATTTGGGAAGATTGGAGAAACTTAATTTTTCGCCCAAAAAAAAAACGTAAGGGGTACCACTGTCGTTTTTTTTTTCGGGCCGAATTTTTGAGTTTCGATATCTCAGATCTGGAAGGGGCTAGAGCCTCCATTTTTGCACTCAGGTCTAAGTCTCATGGCCCTCTATCAGAATTTGGGAAGATTGGAGAAACGTAATTTTTCGCCCAAAAAAAAAACGTAAGGGGTACCACTGTCGTTTTTTTTTCGGGCCGAATTTTTGAGTTTCGATATCTCAGCTCTGGAAGGGGCTAGAGCCTCCATTTTTGCACTCAGGTCTAAGTCTCATGGCCCTCTATCAGAATTTTGGAAGATTGGAGAAACTTAATTTTTCGCCCCCAAAAAAAACGTAAGGGGTACCACTGTCGTTTTTTTTTTTCAGGCCGGATTTTTGAGTTTCGATATCTCAGCTCTGGAAGGGGCTAGAGCCTCCATTTTTGCACTCAGGTCTAAGTCTCATGGCCCTCAATAATAATCCAGAGTTTTGGGAAGATTGGAGAAACTTAATTTTTCGCCCAAAAAAAAAAAACGTAAGGGGTACCACTGTCGTTTTTTTTTTCAGGCCGGATTTTTGAGTTTCGATATCTCAGCTCTGGAAGGGGCTAGAGCCTCTATTTTTGCACTCAGGTCTAAGTCTCATGGCCCTCTATCAGAATTTGGGAAGATTGGAGAAACTTAATTTTTCGCCCAAAAAAAAAACGTAAGGGGTACCACTGTCGTTTTTTTTTCGGGCCGAATTTTTGAGTTTCGATATCTCAGCTCTGGAAGGGGCTAGAGCATGGGTCACCAAACTAAGGCCCGCGGGCCGAATCAGGCCCGCCACACCCCTTTGACTGGCCCCCCAACCCCTCTGCCCCCCACTACTTGAACCGGCAATCCCCAAAAGTCGTCATGGCCTATTTTTTTAAATTGCTTTTTGGAAAATAATAACATGTCTGCATTTGGTATTTTGTTGTTTACTGAGCATGCTCACCTGGATAGGCATAAGAGCTGACTAGTTCTATTACTCATGTTGTTGTTATAATTTCAATGTTTATTTATTTATTTTATAAGCCTATTTATTTGACCTTTATTAAGTGCTGTACACAATTATTATAAATAGTAACAGGCCTACCTATAATTTATAATTTTTCATTCATCCTTACCAGTGCCACTCACCTCAACTAGGCAGATGTTTCTTACCTTGACAGGTTTGATGTTATTTGTATTCGAAAATAAATAAATGGAAAATCTGTGGTATTTCAAATTAAAACAAAGTGTGAAGACTCGATTACTACTTTTGCAAACAACTATTAATGATAAACAAATATGGCTGTGCCAGGCTAGTAATCTCTACTATGAGGCCCGCTGGTGGTCAGTTTGGTCTTGGTCACACAATTCTATTTTATATAGCCACGGCCCCCCATCACAGTCGGGAACGATAATGTGGCCCCCAGAGAAAAAAGTTTGGTGACCCCTGGGCTAGAGCCTCCATTTTTGCACTCAGGTCTAAGTCTCATGGCCCTCTATCAGAATTTGGGAAGATTGGAGAAACTTAATTTTTCGCCCAAAAAAAAAAACGTAAGGGGTACCACTGTCGTTTTCTTTTTTCTGGCCGAATTTTTGAGTTTCGATATCTCAGCTCTGGAAGGGGCTAGAGCCTCCATTTTTGCACTCAGGTCTAAGTCTCATGGCCCTCTATCAGAATTTGGGAAGATTGGAGAAACTTAATTTTTCGCCCAAAAAAAAAAACGTAAGGGGTACCACTGTCGTTTTTTTTCGGGCCGAATTTTTGAGTTTCGATATCTCAGCTCTGGAAGGGGCTAGAGCCTCTATTTTTGCACTCAGGTCTAAGTCTCATGGCCCTCTATCAGAATTTGGGAAGATTGCAGAAACTTAATTTTTCGCCCAAAAAAAAAACGTAAGGGGTACCACTGTCGTTTTTTTTCGGGCCGAATTTTTGAGTTTCGATATCTCAGCTCTGGAAGGGGCTAGAGCCTCCATTTTTGCACTCAGGTCTAAGTCTCATGGCCCTCTATCAGAATTTGGGAAGATTGGAGAAACTTAATTTTTCGCCCAAAAAAAAAACGTAAGGGGTACCACTGTCGTTTTTTTTTCGGGCCGAATTTTTGAGTTTCGATATCTCAGCTCTGGAAGGGGCTAGAGCCTCCATTTTTGCACTCAGGTCTAAGTCTCATGGCCCTCTATCAGAATTTGGGAAGATTGGAGAAACGTAATTTTTCGCCCAAAAAAAAAACGTAAGGGGTACCACTGTCGTTTTTTTTTTCGGGCCGAATTTTTGAGTTTCGATATCTCAGCTCTGGAAGGGGCTAGAGCCTCCATTTTTGCACTCAGGTCTAAGTCTCATGGCCCTCTATCAGAATTTGGGAAGATTGGAGAAACGTAATTTTTCGCCCAAAAAAAAAACGTAAGGGGTACCACTGTCGTTTTTTTTTCGGGCCGAATTTTTGAGTTTCGATATCTCAGCTCTGGAAGGGGCTAGAGCCTCTATTTTTGCACTCAGGTCTAAGTCTCATGGCCCTCTATCAGAATTTGGGAAGATTGGAGAAACTTAATTTTTCGCCCAAAAAAAAAACGTAAGGGGTACCACTGTCGTTTTTTTTTTCGGGCCGAATTTTTGAGTTTCGATATCTCAGATCTGGAAGGGGCTAGAGCCTCCATTTTTGCACTCAGGTCTAAGTCTCATGGCCCTCTATCAGAATTTGGGAAGATTGGAGAAACGTAATTTTTCGCCCAAAAAAAAAAACGTAAGGGGTACCACTGTCGTTTTTTTTTCGGGCCGAATTTTTGAGTTTCGATATCTCAGCTCTGGAAGGGGCTAGAGCCTCCATTTTTGCACTCAGGTCTAAGTCTCATGGCCCTCTATCAGAATTTGGGAAGATTGGAGAAACTTAATTTTTCGCCAAAAAAAAAAAACGTAAGGGGTACCACTGTCGTTTTTTTTCGGGCCGAATTTTTGAGTTTCGATATCTCAGCTCTGGAAGGGGCTAGAGCCTCTATTTTTGCACTCAGGTCTAAGTCTCATGGCCCTCTATCAGAATTTGGGAAGATTGAAGAAACTTAATTTTTCGCCCAAAAAAAAAACGTAAGGGGTACCACTGTCGTTTTTTTTTTCGGGCCGAATTTTTGAGTTTCGATATCTCAGCTCTGGAAGGGGCTAGAGCCTCCATTTTTGCACTCAGGTCTAAGTCTCATGGCCCTCTATCAGAATTTGGGAAGATTGCAGAAACTTAATTTTTCGCCCAAAAAAAAAACGTAAGGGGTACCACTGTCGTTTTTTTTTTCGGGCCGAATTTTTGAGTTTCGATATCTCAGCTCTGGAAGGGGCTAGAGCCTCCATTTTTGCACTCAGATCTAAGTCTCATGGCCCTCTATCAGAATTTGGGAAGATTGGAGAAACTTAATTTTTCGCCCCAAAAAAAAAAAAACGTAAGGGGTACCACTGTCGTTTTTTTTTTCGGGCCGAATTTTTGAGTTTCGATATCTCAGCTCTGGAAGGGGCTAGAGCCTCCATTTTTGCACTCAGGTCTAAGTCTCATGGCCCTCTATCAGAATTTGGGAAGATTGGAGAAACGTAATTTTTCGCCCAAAAAAAAAACGTAAGGGGTACCACTGTCGTTTTTTTTTTCGGGCCGAATTTTTGAGTTTCGATATCTCAGCTCTGGAAGGGGCTAGAGCCTCCATTTTTGCACTCAGGTCTAAGTCTCATGGCCCTCTATCAGAATTTGGGAAGATTGGAGAAACTTAATTTTTCGCCCAAAAAAAAAACGTAAGGGGTACCACTGTCGTTTTTTTTTCGGGCCGAATTTTTGAGTTTCGATATCTCAGCTCTGGAAGGGGCTAGAGCCTCCATTTTTGCACTCAGGTCTAAGTCTCATGGCCCTCTATCAGAATTTGGGAAGATTGGAGAAACGTAATTTTTCGCCCAAAAAAAAACGTAAGGGGTACCACTGTCGTTTTTTTTTCGGGCCGAATTTTTGAGTTTCGATATCTCAGCTCTGGAAGGGGCTAGAGCCTCCATTTTTGCACTCAGGTCTAAGTCTCACGGCCCTCTATCAGAATTTGGGAAGATTGGAGAAACGTAATTTTTCGCCCAAAAAAAAAACGTAAGGGGTACCACTGTCGTTTTTTTTTTCGGGCCGAATTTTTGAGTTTCGATATCTCAGCTCTGGAAGGGGCTAGAGCCTCCATTTTTGCACTCAGGTCTAAGTCTCATGGCCCTCTATCAGAATTTGGGAAGATTGGAGAAACTTAATTTTTCGCCCAAAAAAAAAACGTAAGGGGTACCACTGTCGTTTTTTTTTCGGGCCGAATTTTTGAGTTTCGATATCTCAGCTCTGGAAGGGGCTAGAGCCTCCATTTTTGCACTCAGGTCTAAGTCTCATGGCCCTCTATCAGAATTTGGGAAGATTGGAGAAACTTAATTTTTCGCCCAAAAAAAAAACGTAAGGGGTACCACTGTCGTTTTTTTTTCGGGCCGAATTTTTGAGTTTCGATATCTCAGCTCTGGAAGGGGCTAGAGCCTCCATTTTTGCACTCAGGTCTAAGTCTCATGGCCCTCTATCAGAATTTGGGAAGATTGGAGAAACGTAATTTTTCGCCCAAAAAAAAAACGTAAGGGGTACCACTGTCGTTTTTTTTTTCGGGCCGAATTTTTGAGTTTCGATATCTCAGCTCTGGAAGGGGCTAGAGCCTCCATTTTTGCACTCAGGTCTAAGTCTCATGGCCCTCTATCAGAATTTGGGAAGATTGGAGAAACTTAATTTTTCGCCCAAAAAAAAAAACGTAAGGGGTACCACTGTCGTTTTTTTTTCGGGCCGAATTTTTGAGTTTCGATATCTCAGCTCTGGAAGGGGCTAGAGCCTCCATTTTTGCACTCAGGTCTAAGTCTCATGGCCCTCTATCAGAATTTGGGAAGATTGGAGAAACGTAATTTTTCGCCCAAAAAAAAAAACGTAAGGGGTACCACTGTCGTTTTTTTTTTCGGGCCGAATTTTTGAGTTTCGATATCTCAGCTCTGGAAGGGGCTAGAGCCTCCATTTTTGCACTCAGGTCTAAGTCTCATGGCCCTCTATCAGAATTTGGGAAGATTGGAGAAACGTAATTTTTCGCCCAAAAAAAAAACGTAAGGGGTACCACTGTCGTTTTTTTTTCGGGCCGAATTTTTGAGTTTCGATATCTCAGCTCTGGAAGGGGCTAGAGCCTCTATTTTTGCACTCAGGTCTAAGTCTCATGGCCCTCTATCAGAATTTGGGAAGATTGGAGAAACTTAATTTTTCGCCCAAAAAAAAAACGTAAGGGGTACCACTGTCGTTTTTTTTTCGGGCCGAATTTTTGAGTTTCGATATCTCAGCTCTGGAAGGGGCTAGAGCCTCCATTTTTGCACTCAGGTCTAAGTCTCATGGCCCTCTATCAGAATTTGGGAAGATTGGAGAAACTTAATTTTTCGCCCAAAAAAAAAACGTAAGGGGTACCACTGTCGTTTTTTTTTCGGGCCGAATTTTTGAGTTTCGATATCTCAGCTCTGGAAGGGGCTAGAGCCTCCATTTTTGCACTCAGGTCTAAGTCTCATGGCCCTCTATCAGAATTTGGGAAGATTGGAGAAACGTAATTTTTCGCCCAAAAAAAAAACGTAAGGGGTACCACTGTCGTTTTTTTTTCGGGCCGAATTTTTGAGTTTCGATATCTCAGCTCTGGAAGGGGCTAGAGCCTCCATTTTTGCACTCAGGTCTAAGTCTCACGGCCCTCTATCAGAATTTGGGAAGATTGGAGAAACGTAATTTTTCGCCCAAAAAAAAAACGTAAGGGGTACCACTGTCGTTTTTTTTTTCGGGCCGAATTTTTGAGTTTCGATATCTCAGCTCTGGAAGGGGCTAGAGCCTCCATTTTTGCACTCAGGTCTAAGTCTCATGGCCCTCTATCAGAATTTGGGAAGATTGGAGAAACTTAATTTTTCGCCCAAAAAAAAAACGTAAGGGGTACCACTGTCGTTTTTTTTTCGGGCCGAATTTTTGAGTTTCGATATCTCAGCTCTGGAAGGGGCTAGAGCCTCCATTTTTGCACTCAGGTCTAAGTCTCATGGCCCTCTATCAGAATTTGGGAAGATTGGAGAAACTTAATTTTTCGCCCAAAAAAAAAACGTAAGGGGTACCACTGTCGTTTTTTTTTCGGGCCGAATTTTTGAGTTTCGATATCTCAGCTCTGGAAGGGGCTAGAGCCTCCATTTTTGCACTCAGGTCTAAGTCTCATGGCCCTCTATCAGAATTTGGGAAGATTGGAGAAACGTAATTTTTCGCCCAAAAAAAAAACGTAAGGGGTACCACTGTCGTTTTTTTTTTCGGGCCGAATTTTTGAGTTTCGATATCTCAGCTCTGGAAGGGGCTAGAGCCTCCATTTTTGCACTCAGGTCTAAGTCTCATGGCCCTCTATCAGAATTTGGGAAGATTGGAGAAACTTAATTTTTCGCCCAAAAAAAAAAACGTAAGGGGTACCACTGTCGTTTTTTTTTCGGGCCGAATTTTTGAGTTTCGATATCTCAGCTCTGGAAGGGGCTAGAGCCTCCATTTTTGCACTCAGGTCTAAGTCTCATGGCCCTCTATCAGAATTTGGGAAGATTGGAGAAACGTAATTTTTCGCCCAAAAAAAAAAACGTAAGGGGTACCACTGTCGTTTTTTTTTTCGGGCCGAATTTTTGAGTTTCGATATCTCAGCTCTGGAAGGGGCTAGAGCCTCCATTTTTGCACTCAGGTCTAAGTCTCATGGCCCTCTATCAGAATTTGGGAAGATTGGAGAAACGTAATTTTTCGCCCAAAAAAAAAACGTAAGGGGTACCACTGTCGTTTTTTTTTCGGGCCGAATTTTTGAGTTTCGATATCTCAGCTCTGGAAGGGGCTAGAGCCTCTATTTTTGCACTCAGGTCTAAGTCTCATGGCCCTCTATCAGAATTTGGGAAGATTGGAGAAACTTAATTTTTCGCCCAAAAAAAAAACGTAAGGGGTACCACTGTCGTTTTTTTTTCGGGCCGAATTTTTGAGTTTCGATATCTCAGCTCTGGAAGGGGCTAGAGCCTCCATTTTTGCACTCAGGTCTAAGTCTCATGGCCCTCTATCAGAATTTGGGAAGATTGGAGAAACTTAATTTTTCGCCCAAAAAAAAAACGTAAGGGGTACCACTGTCGTTTTTTTTTTCGGGCCGAATTTTTGAGTTTCGATATCTCAGCTCTGGAAGGGGCTAGAGCCTCCATTTTTGCACTCAGGTCTAAGTCTCATGGCCCTCTATCAGAATTTGGGAAGATTGGAGAAACTTAATTTTTCGCCCAAAAAAAAAAACGTAAGGGGTACCACTGTCGTTTTTTTTTCGGGCCGAATTTTTGAGTTTCGATATCTCAGCTCTGGAAGGGGCTAGAGCCTCCATTTTTGCACTCAGGTCTAAGTCTCATGGCCCTCTATCAGAATTTGGGAAGATTGGAGAAACTTAATTTTTCGCCCAAAAAAAAAAACGTAAGGGGTACCACTGTCGTTTTTTTTTCGGGCCGAATTTTTGAGTTTCGATATCTCAGCTCTAGAAGGGGCTAGAGCCTCTATTTTTGCACTCAGGTCTAAGTCTCATTAGCCTGGTTCTACCAGACTCTCGTACATACATTTCATTTGTACAGAGAGTCTGGCCTTCCTCAATTGAGAAACGTTTCCTTCCTTGTAGGCGGGTTCACTATTAAAGTTCAAATCTATTGGATCTGCCCAGAGTCACTCACGATCTGCCATAGCCAATCGCTAATGTGTGGTCGTGAGTGACGTATGTCATGCGCCGAAACGGCTGGAACAACCATAGACAGTAAAAGAAACAACAAGTCCGAACTCCGAATGATCAGAGGATTAAATTTACAATAGGATTTCAGTCAACGAGAGCTGCAGGTTTTGTTAATCTAGGAACAATTATTAATTCGAAATGTATATTTGACATGAAGGACAGTGATTATTCAGTCAATGGTCGAAGCTGTGTCTAATCATTACAAATACGCCGCTGTGGTCGTTTCTGATCTGCCACAAATGCTGTAGCAGCTACAGTGAATGATCAGTCTGTCTCTATCTGCAGATGTGTAATAAACAACAATTTTTCATATTACGTATTTTTGTTTCTTAATTACCTTAATTATGGTCTTCAAAGTATGTGTTTGTACATTTTTATATGGCATTTATTTGTTTTTTTTATTAAAACAAATTAACCATTGACATCTAAAACTGAAAATCAAATATAGTCTCCAAAGTATGGGTTTTCAAATTTTTATTTATGACAATTTTTTTTTTAATCACAACCAATTTGTATGATTTACAACATGTAAAACTGACACACCAACCTCCTGCACGAGTACACAAAGGGGCTCAAAATGTTCATCACAAGAATCAGTAAATTTACTGTTGGGAATCTGAGTGACTGACATGACTCCTGAGCGGATCTTCAACAATAGTTTAGCAGCCAGGACTCGGGGCTTCCGAACACCGCGAACACCAGGCTAAAGTCCAAAATGTCACGGTCATTGTGCACGAGCTGCCCAGCACAAACTTCCAACCTTTCTGCCTCCTTCACTTGGTCCTCCGTTGTGCAACAAGAGGTGAGACGACAACAATCCGGCTTTAAATTCTGTATATTCGGCAGTTTCTTTACCAACAACGGACCGACTGGCTTTTCTCACGTCTTTCTCCGCTGCCATTACTGCACTCAAACTGACGCACTACATCAACGTCATCGTTCTCAGCCACTCCCTCTATTCGCTGATTGGTCCTACAAAAAATTGATTTCTGGAAACCTAAGGATATGGAGCGGTCCCAGACGCAGTACTGAAGTAAAATGAAATTGAGCGGAAGTGCGTAGGAGGGCGCAGCCAGGCTAAAGTCTCATGGCCCTCTATCAGAATTTGGGAAGATTGGAGAAACTTAATTTTTCGCCCAAAAAAAAAAACGTAAGGGGTACCACTGTCGTTTTTTTTTCGGGCCGAATTTTTGAGTTTCGATATCTCAGCTCTGGAAGGGGCTAGAGCCTCCATTTTTGCACTCAGGTCTAAGTCTCATGGCCCTCTATCAGAATTTGGGAAGATTGGAGAAACTTAATTTTTAGCCCCAAAAAAAAACGTAAGGGGTACCACTGTCGTTTTTTTTTCGGGCCGAATTTTTGAGTTTCGATATCTCAGCTCTGGAAGGGGCTAGAGCCTCCATTTTTGCACTCAGGTCTAAGTCTCATGGCCCTCAATAATAATCCAGAGTTTTGGGAAGATTGGAGAAACTTAATTTTTCGCCCAAAAAAAAAAAACGTAAGGGGTACCACTGTCGTTTTTTTTTTCAGGCCGGATTTTTGAGTTTCGATATCTCAGCTCTGGAAGGGGCTAGAGCCTCCATTTTTGCACTCAGGTCTAAGTCTCATGGCCCTCAATAATAATCCAGAGTTTTGGGAAGATTGGAGAAACTTAATTTTTCGCCCAAAAAAAACAAAACGTAAGGGGTACCACTGTCGTTTTTTTTTTCAGGCCGGATTTTTGAGTTTCGATATCTCAGCTCTGGAAGGGGCTAGAGCCTCTATTTTTGCACTCAGGTCTAAGTCTCATGGCCCTCTATCAGAATTTGGGAAGATTGGAGAAAGTTAATTTTTCGCCCAAAAAAAAAACGTAAGGGGTACCACTGTCGTTTTTTTTTCGGGCCGAATTTTTGAGTTTCGATATCTCAGCTCTGGAAGGGGCTAGAGCCTCCATTTTTGCACTCAGGTCTAAGTCTCATGGCCCTCTATCAGAATTTGGGAAGATTGGAGAAACTTAATTTTTCGCCCAAAAAAAAAAACGTAAGGGGTACCACTGTCGTTTTTTTTTCGGGCCGAATTTTTGAGTTTCGATATCTCAGCTCTGGAAGGGGCTAGAGCCTCCATTTTTGCACTCAGGTCTAAGTCTCATGGCCCTCTATCAGAATTTGGGAAGATTGGAGAAACTTAATTTTCCGCCCAAAAAAAAAAACGTAAGGGGTACCACTGTCGTTTTCTTTTCGGGCCGAATTTTTGAGTTTCGATATCTCAGCTCTGGAAGGGGCTAGAGCCTCCATTTTTGCACTCAGGTCTAAGTCTCATGGCCCTCTATCAGAATTTGGGAAGATTGGAGAAACTTAATTTTTCGCCCAAAAAAAAAAACGTAAGGGGTACCACTGTCGTTTTTTTTCGGGCCGAATTTTTGAGTTTCGATATCTCAGCTCTGGAAGGGGCTAGAGCCTCTATTTTTGCACTCAGGTCTAAGTCTCATGGCCCTCTATCAGAATTTGGGAAGATTGGAGAAACTTAATTTTTCGCCCAAAAAAAAAACGTAAGGGGTACCACTGTCGTTTTTTTTTCGGGCCGAATTTTTGAGTTTCGATATCTCAGCTCTGGAAGGGGCTAGAGCCTCCATTTTTGCACTCAGGTCTAAGTCTCATGGCCCTCTATCAGAATTTGGGAAGATTGGAGAAACTTAATTTTTCGCCCAAAAAAAAAACGTAAGGGGTACCACTGTCGTTTTTTTTTTCGGGCCGAATTTTTGAGTTTCGATATCTCAGCTCTGGAAGGGGCTAGAGCCTCCATTTTTGCACTCAGGTCTAAGTCTCATGGCCCTCTATCAGAATTTGGGAAGATTGGAGAAACGTAATTTTTCGCCCAAAAAAAAAACGTAAGGGGTACCACTGTCGTTTTTTTTTTCGGGCCGAATTTTTGAGTTTCGATATCTCAGCTCTGGAAGGGGCTAGAGCCTCCATTTTTGCACTCAGGTCTAAGTCTCATGGCCCTCTATCAGAATTTGGGAAGATTGGAGAAACGTAATTTTTCGCCCCCAAAAAAAACGTAAGGGGTACCACTGTCGTTTTTTTTTCGGGCCGAATTTTTGAGTTTCGATATCTCAGCTCTGGAAGGGGCTAGAGCCTCTATTTTTGCACTCAGGTCTAAGTCTCATGGCCCTCTATCAGAATTTGGGAAGATTGGAGAAACTTAATTTTTCGCCCAAAAAAAAAACGTAAGGGGTACCACTGTCGTTTTTTTTTCGGGCCGAATTTTTGAGTTTCGATATCTCAGCTCTTGAAGGGGCTAGAGCCTCCATTTTTGCACTCAGGTCTAAGTCTCATGGCCCTCTATCAGAATTTGGGAAGATTGGAGAAACTTAATTTTTCGCCCAAAAAAAAAACGGAAGGGGTACCACTGTCGGTTTTTTTTCGGGCCGAATTTTTGAGTTTCGATATCTCAGCTCTGGAAGGGGCTAGAGCCTCCATTTTTGCACTCAGGTCTAAGTCTCATGGCCCTCTATCAGAATTTGGGAAGATTGGAGAAACGTAATTTTTCGCCCAAAAAAAAAGCGTAAGGGGTACCACTGTCGTTTTTTTTTCGGGCCGAATTTTTGAGTTTCGATATCTCAGCTCTGGAAGGGGCTAGAGCCTCTATTTTTGCACTCAGGTCTAAGTCTCATGGCCCTCTATCAGAATTTGGGAAGATTGGAGAAACTTAATTTTTCGCCCAAAAAAAAAACGTAAGGGGTACCACTGTCGTTTTCTTTTCGGGCCGAATTTTTGAGTTTCGATATCTCAGCTCTGGAAGGGGCTAGAGCCTCCATTTTTGCACTCAGGTCTAAGTCTCATGGCCCTCTATCAGAATTTGGGAAGATTGGAGAAACTTAATTTTTCGCCCAAAAAAAAAAACGTAAGGGGTACCACTGTCGTTTTTTTTCGGGCCGAATTTTTGAGTTTCGATATCTCAGCTCTGGAAGGGGCTAGAGCCTCTATTTTTGCACTCAGGTCTAAGTCTCATGGCCCTCTATCAGAATTTGGGAAGATTGGAGAAACTTAATTTTTCGCCCAAAAAAAAAACGTAAGGGGTACCACTGTCGTTTTTTTTTCTGGCCGAATTTTTGAGTTTCGATATCTCAGCTCTGGAAGGGGCTAGAGCCTCCATTTTTGCACTCAGGTCTAAGTCTCATGGCCCTCTATCAGAATTTGGGAAGATTGGAGAAACTTAATTTTTCGCCCAAAAAAAAAAACGTAAGGGGTACCACTGTCGTTTTTTTTTCGGGCCGAATTTTTGAGTTTCGATATCTCAGCTCTGGAAGGGGCTAGAGCCTCCATTTTTGCACTCAGGTCTAAGTCTCATGGCCCTCTATCAGAATTTGGGAAGATTGGAGAAACGTAATTTTTCGCCCAAAAAAAAAACGTAAGGGGTACCACTGTCGTTTTTTTTTTCGGGCCGAATTTTTGAGTTTCGATATCTCAGCTCTGGAAGGGGCTAGAGCCTCCATTTTTGCACTCAGGTCTAAGTCTCATGGCCCTCTATCAGAATTTGGGAAGATTGGAGAAACGTAATTTTTCGCCCAAAAAAAAAACGTAAGGGGTACCACTGTCGTTTTTTTTTCGGGCCGAATTTTTGAGTTTCGATATCTCAGCTCTGGAAGGGGCTAGAGCCTCTATTTTTGCACTCAGGTCTAAGTCTCATGGCCCTCTATCAGAATTTGGGAAGATTGGAGAAACTTAATTTTTCGCCCAAAAAAAAAACGTAAGGGGTACCACTGTCGTTTTTTTTTTCGGGCCGAATTTTTGAGTTTCGATATCTCAGATCTGGAAGGGGCTAGAGCCTCTATTTTTGCACTCAGGTCTAAGTCTCATGGCCCTCTATCAGAATTTGGGAAGATTGGAGAAACTTAATTTTTCGCCCCAAAAAAAAAACGTAAGGGGTACCACTGTCGTTTTTTTTTCGGGCCGAATTTTTGAGTTTCGATATCTCAGCTCTGGAAGGGGCTAGAGCCTCCATTTTTGCACTCAGGTCTAAGTCTCATGGCCCTCTATCAGAATTTGGGAAGATTGGAGAAACTTAATTTTTCGCCCAAAAAAAAAACGTAAGGGGTACCACTGTCGTTTTTTTTTCGGGCCGAATTTTTGAGTTTCGATATCTCAGCTCTGGAAGGGGCTAGAGCCTCCATTTTTGCACTCAGGTCTAAGTCTCATGGCCCTCTATCAGAATTTGGGAAGATTGGAGAAACGTAATTTTTCGCCCAAAAAAAAAACGTAAGGGGTACCACTGTCGTTTTTTTTTTCGGGCCGAATTTTTGAGTTTCGATATCTCAGCTCTGGAAGGGGCTAGAGCCTCCATTTTTGCACTCAGGTCTAAGTCTCATGGCCCTCTATCAGAATTTGGGAAGATTGGAGAAACGTAATTTTTCGCCCAAAAAAAAAACGTAAGGGGTACCACTGTCGTTTTTTTTTCGGGCCGAATTTTTGAGTTTCGATATCTCAGCTCTGGAAGGGGCTAGAGCCTCTATTTTTGCACTCAGGTCTAAGTCTCATGGCCCTCTATCAGAATTTGGGAAGATTGGAGAAACTTAATTTTTCGCCCAAAAAAAAAACGTAAGGGGTACCACTGTCGTTTTTTTTTCGGGCCGAATTTTTGAGTTTCGATATCTCAGCTCTTGAAGGGGCTAGAGCCTCCATTTTTGCACTCAGGTCTAAGTCTCATGGCCCTCTATCAGAATTTGGGAAGATTGGAGAAACTTAATTTTTCGCCCAAAAAAAAAACGGAAGGGGTACCACTGTCGGTTTTTTTTCGGGCGAATTTTTGAGTTTCGATATCTCAGCTCTGGAAGGGGCTAGAGCCTCCATTTTTGCACTCAGGTCTAAGTCTCATGGCCCTCTATCAGAATTTGGGAAGATTGGAGAAACGTAATTTTTCGCCCAAAAAAAAAACGTAAGGGGTACCACTGTCGTTTTTTTTTCGGGCCGAATTTTTGAGTTTCGATATCTCAGCTCTGGAAGGGGCTAGAGCCTCCATTTTTGCACTCAGGTCTAAGTCTCATGGCCCTCTATCAGAATTTGGGAAGATTGGAGAAACTTAATTTTTCGCCCAAAAAAAAAAACGTAAGGGGTACCACTGTCGTTTTTTTCGGGCCGAATTTTTGAGTTTCGATATCTCAGCTCTGGAAGGGGCTAGAGCCTCTATTTTTGCACTCAGGTCTAAGTCTCATGGCCCTCTATCAGAATTTGGGAAGATTGCAGAAACTTAATTTTTCGCCCAAAAAAAAAACGTAAGGGGTACCACTGTCGTTTTTTTTTCTGGCCGAATTTTTGAGTTTCGATATCTCAGCTCTGGAAGGGGCTAGAGCCTCCATTTTTGCACTCAGGTCTAAGTCTCATGGCCCTCTATCAGAATTTGGGAAGATTGGAGAAACTTAATTTTTCGCCCAAAAAAAAAACGTAAGGGGTACCACTGTCGTTTTTTTTTCGGGCCGAATTTTTGAGTTTCGATATCTCAGCTCTGGAAGGGGCTAGAGCCTCCATTTTTGCACTCAGGTCTAAGTCTCATGGCCCTCTATCAGAATTTGGGAAGATTGGAGAAACGTAATTTTTCGCCCAAAAAAAAAACGTAAGGGGTACCACTGTCGTTTTTTTTTTCGGGCCGAATTTTTGAGTTTCGATATCTCAGCTCTGGAAGGGGCTAGAGCCTCCATTTTTGCACTCAGGTCTAAGTCTCATGGCCCTCTATCAGAATTTGGGAAGATTGGAGAAACGTAATTTTTCGCCCAAAAAAAAAACGTAAGGGGTACCACTGTCGTTTTTTTTTCGGGCCGAATTTTTGAGTTTCGATATCTCAGCTCTGGAAGGGGCTAGAGCCTCTATTTTTGCACTCAGGTCTAAGTCTCATGGCCCTCTATCAGAATTTGGGAAGATTGGAGAAACTTAATTTTTCGCCCAAAAAAAAAACGTAAGGGGTACCACTGTCGTTTTTTTTTTCGGGCCGAATTTTTGAGTTTCGATATCTCAGATCTGGAAGGGGCTAGAGCCTCCATTTTTGCACTCAGGTCTAAGTCTCATGGCCCTCTATCAGAATTTGGGAAGATTGGAGAAACTTAATTTTTCGGCCAAAAAAAAAACGTAAGGGGTACCACTGTCGTTTTTTTTTTTCGGGACGAATTTTTGAGTTTCGATATCTCAGCTCTGGAAGGGGCTAGAGCCTCCATTTTTGCACTCAGGTCTAAGTCTCATGGCCCTCTATTAGAATTTGGGAAGATTGGAGAAACTTAATTTTTCGCCCAAAAAAAAAACGTAAGGGGTACCACTGTCGTTTTTTTTTCGGGCCGAATTTTTGAGTTTCGATATCTCAGCTCTGGAAGGGGCTAGAGCCTCCATTTTTGCACTCAGGTCTAAGTCTCATGGCCCTCTATCAGAATTTGGGAAGATTGGAGAAACGTAATTTTTCGCCCAAAAAAAAAACGTAAGGGGTACCACTGTCGTTTTTTTTTCGGGCCGAATTTTTGAGTTTCGATATCTCAGCTCTGGAAGGGGCTAGAGCCTCCATTTTTGCACTCAGGTCTAAGTCTCATGGCCCTCTATCAGAATTTGGGAAGATTGGAGAAACGTAATTTTTCGCCCAAAAAAAAAACGTAAGGGGTACCACTGTCGTTTTTTTTTCGGGCCGAATTTTTGAGTTTCGATATCTCAGCTCTGGAAGGGGCTAGAGCCTCTATTTTTGCACTCAGGTCTAAGTCTCATGGCCCTCTATCAGAATTTGGGAAGATTGGAGAAACTTAATTTTTCGCCCAAAAAAAAAACGTAAGGGGTACCACTGTCGTTTTTTTTTTCGGGCCGAATTTTTGAGTTTCGATATCTCAGATCTGGAAGGGGCTAGAGCCTCTATTTTTGCACTCAGGTCTAAGTCTCATGGCCCTCTATCAGAATTTGGGAAGATTGGAGAAACTTAATTTTTCGCCCAAAAAAAAAACGTAAGGGGTACCACTGTCGTTTTTTTTTCGGGCCGAATTTTTGAGTTTCGATATCTCAGCTCTGGAAGGGGCTAGAGCCTCCATTTTTGCACTCAGGTCTAAGTCTCATGGCCCTCTATCAGAATTTGGGAAGATTGGAGAAACTTAATTTTTCGCCCAAAAAAAAAACGTAAGGGGTACCACTGTCGTTTTTTTTTCGGGCCGAATTTTTGAGTTTCGATATCTCAGCTCTGGAAGGGGCTAGAGCCTCCATTTTTGCACTCAGGTCTAAGTCTCATGGCCCTCTATCAGAATTTGGGAAGATTGGAGAAACGTAATTTTTCGCCCAAAAAAAAAACGTAAGGGGTACCACTGTCGTTTTTTTTTTCGGGCCGAATTTTTGAGTTTCGATATCTCAGCTCTGGAAGGGGCTAGAGCCTCCATTTTTGCACTCAGGTCTAAGTCTCATGGCCCTCTATCAGAATTTGGGAAGATTGGAGAAACGTAATTTTTCGCCCAAAAAAAAAACGTAAGGGGTACCACTGTCGTTTTTTTTTCGGGCCGAATTTTTGAGTTTCGATATCTCAGCTCTGGAAGGGGCTAGAGCCTCTATTTTTGCACTCAGGTCTAAGTCTCATGGCCCTCTATCAGAATTTGGGAAGATTGGAGAAACTTAATTTTTCGCCCAAAAAAAAAACGTAAGGGGTACCACTGTCGTTTTTTTTTCGGGCCGAATTTTTGAGTTTCGATATCTCAGCTCTTGAAGGGGCTAGAGCCTCCATTTTTGCACTCAGGTCTAAGTCTCATGGCCCTCTATCAGAATTTGGGAAGATTGGAGAAACTTAATTTTTCGCCCAAAAAAAAAACGGAAGGGGTACCACTGTCGGTTTTTTTTCGGGCGAATTTTTGAGTTTCGATATCTCAGCTCTGGAAGGGGCTAGAGCCTCCATTTTTGCACTCAGGTCTAAGTCTCATGGCCCTCTATCAGAATTTGGGAAGATTGGAGAAACGTAATTTTTCGCCCAAAAAAAAAACGTAAGGGGTACCACTGTCGTTTTTTTTTCGGGCCGAATTTTTGAGTTTCGATATCTCAGCTCTGGAAGGGGCTAGAGCCTCTATTTTTGCACTCAGGTCTAAGTCTCATGGCCCTCTATCAGAATTTGGGAAGATTGGAGAAACTTAATTTTTCGCCCAAAAAAAAAACGTAAGGGGTACCACTGTCGTTTTCTTTTCGGGCCGAATTTTTGAGTTTCGATATCTCAGCTCTGGAAGAGGCTAGAGCCTCCATTTTTGCACTCAGGTCTAAGTCTCATGGCCCTCTATCAGAATTTGGGAAGATTGGAGAAACTTAATTTTTCGCCCAAAAAAAAAAACGTAAGGGGTACCACTGTCGTTTTTTTTCGGGCCGAATTTTTGAGTTTCGATATCTCAGCTCTGGAAGGGGCTAGAGCCTCTATTTTTGCACTCAGGTCTAAGTCTCATGGCCCTCTATCAGAATTTGGGAAGATTGCAGAAACTTAATTTTTCGCCCAAAAAAAAAAACGTAAGGGGTACCACTGTCGTTTTTTTTTCTGGCCGAATTTTTGAGTTTCGATATCTCAGCTCTGGAAGGGGCTAGAGCCTCCATTTTTGCACTCAGGTCTAAGTCTCATGGCCCTCTATCAGAATTTGGGAAGATTGGAGAAACGTAATTTTTCGCCCAAAAAAAAAACGTAAGGGGTACCACTGTCGTTTTTTTTTTCGGGCCGAATTTTTGAGTTTCGATATCTCAGCTCTGGAAGGGGCTAGAGCCTCCATTTTTGCACTCAGGTCTAAGTCTCATGGCCCTCTATCAGAATTTGGGAAGATTGGAGAAACGTAATTTTTCGCCCAAAAAAAAAACGTAAGGGGTACCACTGTCGTTTTTTTTTCGGGCCGAATTTTTGAGTTTCGATATCTCAGCTCTGGAAGGGGCTAGAGCCTCTATTTTTGCACTCAGGTCTAAGTCTCATGGCCCTCTATCAGAATTTGGGAAGATTAGAGAAACTTAATTTTTCGCCCAAAAAAAAAACGTAAGGGGTACCACTGTCGTTTTCTTTTCGGGCCGAATTTTTGAGTTTCGATATCTCAGCTCTGGAAGGGGCTAGAGCCTCCATTTTTGCACTCAGGTCTAAGTCTCATGGCCCTCTATCAGAATTTGGGAAGATTGGAGAAACTTAATTTTTCGCCCAAAAAAAAAAACGTAAGGGGTACCACTGTCGTTTTTTTTCGGGCCGAATTTTTGAGTTTCGATATCTCAGCTCTGGAAGGGGCTAGAGCCTCTATTTTTGCACTCAGGTCTAAGTCTCATGGCCCTCTATCAGAATTTGGGAAGATTGCAGAAACTTAATTTTTCGCCCAAAAAAAAAACGTAAGGGGTACCACTGTCGTTTTTTTTTCTGGCCGAATTTTTGAGTTTCGATATCTCAGCTCTGGAAGGGGCTAGAGCCTCCATTTTTGCACTCAGGTCTAAGTCTCATGGCCCTCTATCAGAATTTGGGAAGATTGGAGAAACTTAATTTTTCGCCCAAAAAAAAAACGTAAGGGGTACCACTGTCGTTTTTTTTTCGGGCCGAATTTTTGAGTTTCGATATCTCAGCTCTGGAAGGGGCTAGAGCCTCCATTTTTGCACTCAGGTCTAAGTCTCATGGCCCTCTATCAGAATTTGGGAAGATTGGAGAAACGTAATTTTTCGCCCAAAAAAAAAACGTAAGGGGTACCACTGTCGTTTTTTTTTTCGGGCCGAATTTTTGAGTTTCGATATCTCAGCTCTGGAAGGGGCTAGAGCCTCCATTTTTGCACTCAGGTCTAAGTCTCATGGCCCTCTATCAGAATTTGGGAAGATTGGAGAAACGTAATTTTTCGCCCAAAAAAAAAACGTAAGGGGTACCACTGTCGTTTTTTTTTCGGGCCGAATTTTTGAGTTTCGATATCTCAGCTCTGGAAGGGGCTAGAGCCTCTATTTTTGCACTCAGGTCTAAGTCTCATGGCCCTCTATCAGAATTTGGGAAGATTGGAGAAACTTAATTTTTCGCCCAAAAAAAAAACGTAAGGGGTACCACTGTCGTTTTTTTTTTCGGGCCGAATTTTTGAGTTTCGATATCTCAGATCTGGAAGGGGCTAGAGCCTCCATTTTTGCACTCAGGTCTAAGTCTCATGGCCCTCTATCAGAATTTGGGAAGATTGGAGAAACTTAATTTTTCGGCCAAAAAAAAAACGTAAGGGGTACCACTGTCGTTTTTTTTTTTCGGGACGAATTTTTGAGTTTCGATATCTCAGCTCTGGAAGGTGCTAGAGCCTCCATTTTTGCACTCAGGTCTAAGTCTCATGGCCCTCTATTAGAATTTGGGAAGATTGGAGAAACTTAATTTTTCGCCCAAAAAAAAAACGTAAGGGGTACCACTGTCGTTTTTTTTTCGGGCCGAATTTTTGAGTTTCGATATCTCAGCTCTGGAAGGGGCTAGAGCCTCCATTTTTGCACTCAGGTCTAAGTCTCATGGCCCTCTATCAGAATTTGGGAAGATTGGAGAAACGTAATTTTTCGCCCAAAAAAAAAACGTAAGGGGTACCACTGTCGTTTTTTTTTTCGGGCCGAATTTTTGAGTTTCGATATCTCAGCTCTGGAAGGGGCTAGAGCCTCCATTTTTGCACTCAGGTCTAAGTCTCATGGCCCTCTATCAGAATTTGGGAAGATTGGAGAAACGTAATTTTTCGCCCAAAAAAAAAACGTAAGGGGTACCACTGTCGTTTTTTTTTCGGGCCGAATTTTTGAGTTTCGATATCTCAGCTCTGGAAGGGGCTAGAGCCTCTATTTTTGCACTCAGGTCTAAGTCTCATGGCCCTCTATCAGAATTTGGGAAGATTGGAGAAACTTAATTTTTCGCCCAAAAAAAAAACGTAAGGGGTACCACTGTCGTTTTTTTTTTCGGGCCGAATTTTTGAGTTTCGATATCTCAGATCTGGAAGGGGCTAGAGCCTCTATTTTTGCACTCAGGTCTAAGTCTCATGGCCCTCTATCAGAATTTGGGAAGATTGGAGAAACTTAATTTTTCGCCCAAAAAAAAAACGTAAGGGGTACCACTGTCGTTTTTTTTTCGGGCCGAATTTTTGAGTTTCGATATCTCAGCTCTGGAAGGGGCTAGAGCCTCCATTTTTGCACTCAGGTCTAAGTCTCATGGCCCTCTATCAGAATTTGGGAAGATTGGAGAAACTTAATTTTTCGCCCAAAAAAAAAACGTAAGGGGTACCACTGTCGTTTTTTTTTCGGGCCGAATTTTTGAGTTTCGATATCTCAGCTCTGGAAGGGGCTAGAGCCTCCATTTTTGCACTCAGGTCTAAGTCTCATGGCCCTCTATCAGAATTTGGGAAGATTGGAGAAACGTAATTTTTCGCCCAAAAAAAAAACGTAAGGGGTACCACTGTCGTTTTTTTTTTCGGGCCGAATTTTTGAGTTTCGATATCTCAGCTCTGGAAGGGGCTAGAGCCTCCATTTTTGCACTCAGGTCTAAGTCTCATGGCCCTCTATCAGAATTTGGGAAGATTGGAGAAACGTAATTTTTCGCCCAAAAAAAAAACGTAAGGGGTACCACTGTCGTTTTTTTTTCGGGCCGAATTTTTGAGTTTCGATATCTCAGCTCTGGAAGGGGCTAGAGCCTCTATTTTTGCACTCAGGTCTAAGTCTCATGGCCCTCTATCAGAATTTGGGAAGATTGGAGAAACTTAATTTTTCGCCCAAAAAAAAAAACGTAAGGGGTACCACTGTCGTTTTTTTTTCGGGCCGAATTTTTGAGTTTCGATATCTCAGCTCTTGAAGGGGCTAGAGCCTCCATTTTTGCACTCAGGTCTAAGTCTCATGGCCCTCTATCAGAATTTGGGAAGATTGGAGAAACTTAATTTTTCGCCCAAAAAAAAAACGGAAGGGGTACCACTGTCGGTTTTTTTTCGGGCGAATTTTTGAGTTTCGATATCTCAGCTCTGGAAGGGGCTAGAGCCTCCATTTTTGCACTCAGGTCTAAGTCTCATGGCCCTCTATCAGAATTTGGGAAGATTGGAGAAACGTAATTTTTCGCCCAAAAAAAAAACGTAAGGGGTACCACTGTCGTTTTTTTTTCGGGCCGAATTTTTGAGTTTCGATATCTCAGCTCTGGAAGGGGCTAGAGCCTCTATTTTTGCACTCAGGTCTAAGTCTCATGGCCCTCTATCAGAATTTGGGAAGATTGGAGAAACTTAATTTTTCGCCCAAAAAAAAAACGTAAGGGGTACCACTGTCGTTTTCTTTTCGGGCCGAATTTTTGAGTTTCGATATCTCAGCTCTGGAAGAGGCTAGAGCCTCCATTTTTGCACTCAGGTCTAAGTCTCATGGCCCTCTATCAGAATTTGGGAAGATTGGAGAAACTTAATTTTTCGCCCAAAAAAAAAAACGTAAGGGGTACCACTGTCGTTTTTTTTCGGGCCGAATTTTTGAGTTTCGATATCTCAGCTCTGGAAGGGGCTAGAGCCTCTATTTTTGCACTCAGGTCTAAGTCTCATGGCCCTCTATCAGAATTTGGGAAGATTGCAGAAACTTAATTTTTCGCCCAAAAAAAAAACGTAAGGGGTACCACTGTCGTTTTTTTTTCTGGCCGAATTTTTGAGTTTCGATATCTCAGCTCTGGAAGGGGCTAGAGCCTCCATTTTTGCACTCAGGTCTAAGTCTCATGGCCCTCTATCAGAATTTGGGAAGATTGGAGAAACGTAATTTTTCGCCCAAAAAAAAAACGTAAGGGGTACCACTGTCGTTTTTTTTTTCGGGCCGAATTTTTGAGTTTCGATATCTCAGCTCTGGAAGGGGCTAGAGCCTCCATTTTTGCACTCAGGTCTAAGTCTCATGGCCCTCTATCAGAATTTGGGAAGATTGGAGAAACGTAATTTTTCGCCCAAAAAAAAAACGTAAGGGGTACCACTGTCGTTTTTTTTTCGGGCCGAATTTTTGAGTTTCGATATCTCAGCTCTGGAAGGGGCTAGAGCCTCTATTTTTGCACTCAGGTCTAAGTCTCATGGCCCTCTATCAGAATTTGGGAAGATTGGAGAAACTTAATTTTTCGCCCAAAAAAAAAACGTAAGGGGTACCACTGTCGTTTTTTTTTTCGGGCCGAATTTTTGAGTTTCGATATCTCAGATCTGGAAGGGGCTAGAGCCTCCATTTTTGCACTCAGGTCTAAGTCTCATGGCCCTCTATCAGAATTTGGGAAGATTGGAGAAACTTAATTTTTCGGCCAAAAAACAAAACGTAAGGGGTACCACTGTCGTTTTTTTTTTTCGGGACGAATTTTTGAGTTTCGATATCTCAGCTCTGGAAGGGGCTAGAGCCTCCATTTTTGCACTCAGGTCTAAGTCTCATGGCCCTCTATTAGAATTTGGGAAGATTGGAGAAACTTAATTTTTCGCCCAAAAAAAAAACGTAAGGGGTACCACTGTCGTTTTTTTTTCGGGCCGAATTTTTGAGTTTCGATATCTCAGCTCTGGAAGGGGCTAGAGCCTCCATTTTTGCACTCAGGTCTAAGTCTCATGGCCCTCTATCAGAATTTGGGAAGATTGGAGAAACTTAATTTTTCGCCCAAAAAAAAAAACGTAAGGGGTACCACTGTCGTTTTTTTTCGGGCCGAATTTTTGAGTTTCGATATCTCAGCTCTGGAAGGGGCTAGAGCCTCTATTTTTGCACTCAGGTCTAAGTCTCATGGCCCTCTATCAGAATTTGGGAAGATTGAAGAAACTTAATTTTTCGCCCAAAAAAAAAACGTAAGGGGTACCACTGTCGTTTTTTTTTCGGGCCGAATTTTTGAGTTTCGATATCTCAGCTCTGGAAGGGGCTAGAGCCTCCATTTTTGCACTCAGGTCTAAGTCTCATGGCCCTCTATCAGAATTTGGGAAGATTGCAGAAACTTAATTTTTCGCCCAAAAAAAAAACGTAAGGGGTACCACTGTCGTTTTTTTTTTCGGGCCGAATTTTTGAGTTTCGATATCTCAGCTCTGGAAGGGGCTAGAGCCTCCATTTTTGCACTCAGATCTAAGTCTCATGGCCCTCTATCAGAATTTGGGAAGATTGGAGAAACTTAATTTTTCGCCCCAAAAAAAAAAAAACGTAAGGGGTACCACTGTCGTTTTTTTTTTCGGGCCGAATTTTTGAGTTTCGATATCTCAGCTCTGGAAGGGGCAAGAGCCTCCATTTTTGCACTCAGGTCTAAGTCTCATGGCCCTCTATCAGAATTTGGGAAGATTGGAGAAACTTAATTTTTCGCCCAAAAAAAAAACGTAAGGGGTACCACTGTCGTTTTTTTTTCGGGACGAATTTTTGAGTTTCGATATCTCAGCTCTGGAAGGGGCTAGAGCCTCCATTTTTGCACTCAGGTCTAAGTCTCATGGCCCTCTATTAGAATTTGGGAAGATTGGAGAAACTTAATTTTTCGCCCAAAAAAAAAACGTAAGGGGTACCACTGTCGTTTTTTTTTCGGGCCGAATTTTTGAGTTTCGATATCTCAGCTCTGGAAGGGGCTAGAGCCTCCATTTTTGCACTCAGGTCTAAGTCTCATGGCCCTCTATCAGAATTTGGGAAGATTGGAGAAACTTAATTTTTCGCCCAAAAAAAAAAACGTAAGGGGTACCACTGTCGTTTTTTTTCGGGCCGAATTTTTGAGTTTCGATATCTCAGCTCTGGAAGGGGCTAGAGCCTCTATTTTTGCACTCAGGTCTAAGTCTCATGGCCCTCTATCAGAATTTGGGAAGATTGAAGAAACTTAATTTTTCGCCCAAAAAAAAAACGTAAGGGGTACCACTGTCGTTTTTTTTTCGGGCCGAATTTTTGAGTTTCGATATCTCAGCTCTGGAAGGGGCTAGAGCCTCCATTTTTGCACTCAGGTCTAAGTCTCATGGCCCTCTATCAGAATTTGGGAAGATTGCAGAAACTTAATTTTTCGCCCAAAAAAAAAACGTAAGGGGTACCACTGTCGTTTTTTTTTTCGGGCCGAATTTTTGAGTTTCGATATCTCAGCTCTGGAAGGGGCTAGAGCCTCCATTTTTGCACTCAGATCTAAGTCTCATGGCCCTCTATCAGAATTTGGGAAGATTGGAGAAACTTAATTTTTCGCCCCAAAAAAAAAAAAACGTAAGGGGTACCACTGTCGTTTTTTTTTTCGGGCCGAATTTTTGAGTTTCGATATCTCAGCTCTGGAAGGGGCAAGAGCCTCCATTTTTGCACTCAGGTCTAAGTCTCATGGCCCTCTATCAGAATTTGGGAAGATTGGAGAAACTTAATTTTTCGCCCAAAAAAAAAACGTAAGGGGTACCACTGTCGTTTTTTTTTCGCGCCGAATTTTTGAGTTTCGATATCTCAGCTCTGGAAGGGGCTAGAGCCTCCATTTTTGCACTCAGGTCTAAGTCTCATGGCCCTCTATCAGAATTTGGGAAGATTGGAGAAACTTAATTTTTCGCCCAAAAAAAAAAAACGTAAGGGGTACCACTGTCGTTTTTTTTTCGGGCCGAATTTTTGAGTTTCGATATCTCAGCTCTGGAAGGGGCTAGAGCCTCCATTTTTGCACTCAGATCTAAGTCTCATGGCCCTCTATCAGAATTTGGGAAGATTGGAGAAACTTAATTTTTCGCCCAAAAAAAAAAACGTAAGGGGTACCACTGTCGTTTTTTTTTTCGGGCCGAATTTTTGAGTTTCGATATCTCAGCTCTGGAAGGGGCTAGAGCCTCCATTTTTGCACTCAGGTCTAAGTCTCATGGCCCTCTATCAGAATTTGGGAAGATTGGAGAAACTTAATTTTTCGCCCAAAAAAAAAACGTAAGGGGTACCACTGTCGTTTTTTTTTCGGGCCGAATTTTTGAGTTTCGATATCTCAGCTCTGGAAGGGGCTAGAGCCTCTATTTTTGCACTCAGGTCTAAGTCTCATGGCCCTCTATCAGAATTTGGGAAGATTGGAGAAACTTAATTTTTCGCCCCAAAAAAAAAACGTAAGGGGTACCACTGTCGTTTTTTTTTCGGGCCGAATTTTTGAGTTTCGATATCTCAGCTCTGGAAGGGGCTAGAGCCTCCATTTTTGCACTCAGGTCTAAGTCTCATGGCCCTCAATAATAATCCAGAGTTTTGGGAAGATTGGAGAAACTTAATTTTTCGCCCAAAAAAAAAAAACGTAAGGGGTACCACTGTCGTTTTTTTTTTTCAGGCCGGATTTTTGAGTTTCGATATCTCATCTCTGGAAGTGGCTAGAGCCTCCATTTTTGCACTCAGGTCTAAGTCTCATGGCCCTCAATAATAATCCAGAGTTTTGGGAAGATTGGAGAAACTTAATTTTTCGCCCAAAAAAAACAAAACGTAAGGGGTACCACTGTCGTTTTTTTTTTCAGGCCGGATTTTTGAGTTTCGATATCTCAGCTCTGGAAGGGGCTAGAGCCTCTATTTTTGCACTCAGGTCTAAGTCTCATGGCCCTCTATCAGAATTTGGGAAGATTGGAGAAACTTAATTTTTCGCCCAAAAAAAAAAACGTAAGGGGTACCACTGTCGTTTTTTTTTCGGGCCGAATTTTTGAGTTTCGATATCTCAGCTCTGGAAGGGGCTAGAGCCTCCATTTTTGCACTCAGGTCTAAGTCTCATGGCCCTCTATCAGAATTTGGGAAGATTGGAGAAACTTAATTTTTCGCCCAAAAAAAAAAACGTAAGGGGTACCACTGTCGTTTTTTTTTTCGGGCCGAATTTTTGAGTTTCGATATCTCAGCTCTGGAAGGGGCTAGAGCCTCCATTTTTGCACTCAGGTCTAAGTCTCATGGCCCTCTATCAGAATTTGGGAAGATTGGAGAAACTTAATTTTTCGCCCAAAAAAAAAAACGTAAGGGGTACCACTGTCGTTTTTTTTCGGGCCGAATTTTTGAGTTTCGATATCTCAGCTCTGGAAGGGGCTAGAGCCTCTATTTTTGCACTCAGGTCTAAGTCTCATGGCCCTCTATCAGAATTTGGGAAGATTGGAGAAACTTAATTTTTCGCCCAAAAAAAAAAACGTAAGGGGTACCACTGTCGTTTTTTTTTTCGGGCCGAATTTTTGAGTTTCGATATCTCAGCTCTGGAAGGGGCTAGAGCCTCCATTTTTGCACTCAGGTCTAAGTCTCATGGCCCTCTATCAGAATTTGGGAAGATTGGAGAAACTTAATTTTTCGCCCAAAAAAAAAACGTAAGGGGTACCACTGTCGTTTTTTTTTCGGGCCGAATTTTTGAGTTTCGATATCTCAGCTCTGGAAGGGGCTAGAGCCTCCATTTTTGCACTCAGGTCTAAGTCTCATGGCCCTATATCAGAATTTGGGAAGATTGGAGAAACGTAATTTTTCGCCCAAAAAAAAAAACGTAAGGGGTACCACTGTCGTTTTTTTTTTCGGGCCGAATTTTTGAGTTTCGATATCTCAGCTCTGGAAGGGGCTAGAGCCTCCATTTTTGCACTCAGGTCTAAGTCTCATGGCCCTCTATCAGAATTTGGGAAGATTGGAGAAACGTAATTTTTCGCCCAAAAAAAAAACGTAAGGGGTACCACTGTCGTTTTTTTTTCGGGCCGAATTTTTGAGTTTCGATATCTCAGCTCTGGAAGGGGCTAGAGCCTCTATTTTTGCACTCAGGTCTAAGTCTCATGGCCCTCTATCAGAATTTGGGAAGATTGGAGAAACTTAATTTTTCGCCCAAAAAAAAAACGTAAGGGGTACCACTGTCGTTTTTTTTTCGGGCCGAATTTTTGAGTTTCGATATCTCAGCTCTGGAAGGGGCTAGAGCCTCCATTTTTGCACTCAGGTCTAAGTCTCATGGCCCTCTATCAGAATTTGGGAAGATTGGAGAAACTTAATTTTTCGCCCAAAAAAAAAACGTAAGGGGTACCACTGTCGTTTTTTTTTCGGGCCGAATTTTTGAGTTTCGATATCTCAGCTCTGGAAGGGGCTAGAGCCTCCATTTTTGCACTCAGGTCTAAGTCTCATGGCCCTCTATCAGAATTTGGGAAGATTGGAGAAACTTAATTTTTCGCCCAAAAAAAAAACGTAAGGGGTACCACTGTCGTTTTTTTTTCGGGCCGAATTTTTGAGTTTCGATATCTCAGCTCTGGAAGGGGCTAGAGCCTCTATTTTTGCACTCAGGTCTAAGTCTCATGGCCCTCTATCAGAATTTGGGAAGATTGGAGAAACGTAATTTTTCGCCCAAAAAAAAAACGTAAGGGGTACCACTGTCGTTTTTTTTTCGGGCCGAATTTTTGAGTTTCGATATCTCAGCTCTGGAAGGGGCTAGAGCCTCCATTTTTGCACTCAGGTCTAAGTCTCATGGCCCTCAATAATAATCCAGAGTTTTGGGAAGATTGGAGAAACTTAATTTTTCGCCCAAAAAAAAAAACGTAAGGGGTACCACTGTCGTTTTTTTTTTCAGGCCGGATTTTTGAGTTTCGATATCTCAGCTCTGGAAGGGGCTAGAGCCTCCATTTTTGCACTCAGGTCTAAGTCTCATGGCCCTCTATCAGAATTTGGGCAGATTGGAGAAACTTAATTTTTCGCCCCAAAAAAAAAACGTAAGGGGTACCACTGTCGTTTTTTTTTTTTCGGGCCGAATTTTTGAGTTTCGATATCTCAGCTCTGGAAGGGGCTAGAGCCTCCATTTTTGCACTCAGGTCTAAGTCTCATGGCCCTCTATCAGAATTTGGGAAGATTGGAGAAACGTAATTTTTCGCCCAAAAAAAAAACGTAAGGGGTACCACTGTCGTTTTTTTTTCGGGCCGAATTTTTGAGTTTCGATATCTCAGCTCTGGAAGGGGCTAGAGCCTCTATTTTTGCACTCAGGTCTAAGTCTCATGGCCCTCTATCAGAATTTGGGAAGATTGGAGAAACTTAATTTTTCGCCCAAAAAAAAACGTAAGGGGTACCACTGTCGTTTTTTTTTTCGGGCCGAATTTTTGAGTTTCGATATCTCAGCTCTGGAAGGGGCTAGAGCCTCCATTTTTGCACTCAGGTCTAAGTCTCATGGCCCTCTATCAGAATTTGGGAAGATTGGAGAAACTTAATTTTTCGCCCAAAAAAAAAACGTAAGGGGTACCACTGTCGTTTTTTTTTTCGGGCCGAATTTTTGAGTTTCGATATCTTAGCTCTGGAAGGGGCTAGAGCCTCTATTTTTGCACTCAGGTCTAAGTCTCATGGCCCTCTATCAGAATTTGGGAAGATTGGAGAAACTTAATTTTTCGCCCAAAAAAAAACGTAAGGGGTACCACTGTCGTTTTTTTTCGGGCCGAATTTTTGAGTTTCGATATCTCAGCTCTGGAAGGGGCTAGAGCCTCCATTTTTGCACTCAGGTCTAAGTCTCATGGCCCTCTATCAGAATTTGGGAAGATTGGAGAAACTTAATTTTTCGCCCAAAAAAAAAACGTAAGGGGTACCACTGTCGTTTTTTTTTTCGGGCCGAATTTTTGAGTTTCGATATCTCAGCTCTGGAAGGGGCTAGAGCCTCCATTTTTGCACTCAGGTCTAAGTCTCATGGCCCTCTATCAGAATTTGGGAAGATTGGAGAAACGTAATTTTTCGCCCAAAAAAAAAACGTAAGGGGTACCACTGTCGTTTTTTTTTCGGGCCGAATTTTTGAGTTTCGATATCTCAGCTCTGGAAGGGGCTAGAGCCTCTATTTTTGCACTCAGGTCTAAGTCTCATGGCCCTCTATCAGAATTTGGGAAGATTGGAGAAACTTAATTTTTCGCCCAAAAAAAAAACGTAAGGGGTACCACTGTCGTTTTTTTTTTCGGGCCGAATTTTTGAGTTTCGATATCTCAGATCTGGAAGGGGCTAGAGCCTCCATTTTTGCACTCAGGTCTAAGTCTCATGGCCCTCTATCAGAATTTGGGAAGATTGGAGAAACTTAATTTTTCGGCCAAAAAAAAAAACGTAAGGGGTACCACTGTCGTTTTTTTTTTTTCGGGACGAATTTTTGAGTTTCGATATCTCAGCTCTGGAAGGGGCTAGAGCCTCCATTTTTGCACTCAGGTCTAAGTCTCATGGCCCTCTATTAGAATTTGGGAAGATTGGAGAAACTTAATTTTTCGCCCAAAAAAAAAACGTAAGGGGTACCACTGTCGTTTTTTTTCGGGCCGAATTTTTGAGTTTCGATATCTCAGCTCTGGAAGGGGCTAGAGCCTCTATTTTTGCACTCAGGTCTAAGTCTCATGGCCCTCTATCAGAATTTGGGAAGATTGGAGAAACTTAATTTTTCGCCCAAAAAAAAAAACGTAAGGGGTACCACTGTCGTTTTTTTTTTCGGGCCGAATTTTTGAGTTTCGATATCTCAGCTCTGGAAGGGGCTAGAGCCTCCATTTTTGCACTCAGGTCTAAGTCTCATGGCCCTCTATCAGAATTTGGGAAGATTGGAGAAACTTAATTTTTCGCCCAAAAAAAAAACGTAAGGGGTACCACTGTCGTTTTTTTTTCGGGCCGAATTTTTGAGTTTCGATATCTCAGCTCTGGAAGGGGCTAGAGCCTCCATTTTTGCACTCAGGTCTAAGTCTCATGGCCCTATATCAGAATTTGGGAAGATTGGAGAAACGTAATTTTTCGCCCAAAAAAAAAAACGTAAGGGGTACCACTGTCGTTTTTTTTTTCGGGCCGAATTTTTGAGTTTCGATATCTCAGCTCTGGAAGGGGCTAGAGCCTCCATTTTTGCACTCAGGTCTAAGTCTCATGGCCCTCTATCAGAATTTGGGAAGATTGGAGAAACGTAATTTTTCGCCCAAAAAAAAAACGTAAGGGGTACCACTGTCGTTTTTTTTTCGGGCCGAATTTTTGAGTTTCGATATCTCAGCTCTGGAAGGGGCTAGAGCCTCTATTTTTGCACTCAGGTCTAAGTCTCATGGCCCTCTATCAGAATTTGGGAAGATTGGAGAAACTTAATTTTTCGCCCAAAAAAAAAACGTAAGGGGTACCACTGTCGTTTTTTTTTCGGGCCGAATTTTTGAGTTTCGATATCTCAGCTCTGGAAGGGGCTAGAGCCTCCATTTTTGCACTCAGGTCTAAGTCTCATGGCCCTCTATCAGAATTTGGGAAGATTGGAGAAACTTAATTTTTCGCCCAAAAAAAAAACGTAAGGGGTACCACTGTCGTTTTTTTTTCGGGCCGAATTTTTGAGTTTCGATATCTCAGCTCTGGAAGGGGCTAGAGCCTCCATTTTTGCACTCAGGTCTAAGTCTCATGGCCCTCTATCAGAATTTGGGAAGATTGGAGAAACTTAATTTTTCGCCCAAAAAAAAAACGTAAGGGGTACCACTGTCGTTTTTTTTTCGGGCCGAATTTTTGAGTTTCGATATCTCAGCTCTGGAAGGGGCTAGAGCCTCTATTTTTGCACTCAGGTCTAAGTCTCATGGCCCTCTATCAGAATTTGGGAAGATTGGAGAAACGTAATTTTTCGCCCAAAAAAAAAACGTAAGGGGTACCACTGTCGTTTTTTTTTCGGGCCGAATTTTTGAGTTTCGATATCTCAGCTCTTGAAGGGGCTAGAGCCTCCATTTTTGCACTCAGGTCTAAGTCTCATGGCCCTCTATCAGAATTTGGGAAGATTGGAGAAACTTAATTTTTCGCCCAAAAAAAAAACGGAAGGGGTACCACTGTCGGTTTTTTTTCGGGCGAATTTTTGAGTTTCGATATCTCAGCTCTGGAAGGGGCTAGAGCCTCCATTTTTGCACTCAGGTCTAAGTCTCATGGCCCTCTATCAGAATTTGGGAAGATTGGAGAAACGTAATTTTTCGCCCAAAAAAAAAACGTAAGGGGTACCACTGTCGTTTTTTTTTCGGGCCGAATTTTTGAGTTTCGATATCTCAGCTCTGGAAGGGGCTAGAGCCTCTATTTTTGCACTCAGGTCTAAGTCTCATGGCCCTCTATCAGAATTTGGGAAGATTGGAGAAACTTAATTTTTCGCCCAAAAAAAAAACGTAAGGGGTACCACTGTCGTTTTCTTTTCGGGCCGAATTTTTGAGTTTCGATATCTCAGCTCTGGAAGAGGCTAGAGCCTCCATTTTTGCACTCAGGTCTAAGTCTCATGGCCCTCTATCAGAATTTGGGAAGATTGGAGAAACTTAATTTTTCGCCCAAAAAAAAAAACGTAAGGGGTACCACTGTCGTTTTTTTTCGGGCCGAATTTTTGAGTTTCGATATCTCAGCTCTGGAAGGGGCTAGAGCCTCTATTTTTGCACTCAGGTCTAAGTCTCATGGCCCTCTATCAGAATTTGGGAAGATTGCAGAAACTTAATTTTTCGCCCAAAAAAAAAACGTAAGGGGTACCACTGTCGTTTTTTTTTCTGGCCGAATTTTTGAGTTTCGATATCTCAGCTCTGGAAGGGGCTAGAGCCTCCATTTTTGCACTCAGGTCTAAGTCTCATGGCCCTCTATCAGAATTTGGGAAGATTGGAGAAACGTAATTTTTCGCCCAAAAAAAAAACGTAAGGGGTACCACTGTCGTTTTTTTTTTCGGGCCGAATTTTTGAGTTTCGATATCTCAGCTCTGGAAGGGGCTAGAGCCTCCATTTTTGCACTCAGGTCTAAGTCTCATGGCCCTCTATCAGAATTTGGGAAGATTGGAGAAACGTAATTTTTCGCCCAAAAAAAAAACGTAAGGGGTACCACTGTCGTTTTTTTTTCGGGCCGAATTTTTGAGTTTCGATATCTCAGCTCTGGAAGGGGCTAGAGCCTCTATTTTTGCACTCAGGTCTAAGTCTCATGGCCCTCTATCAGAATTTGGGAAGATTGGAGAAACTTAATTTTTCGCCCAAAAAAAAAACGTAAGGGGTACCACTGTCGTTTTTTTTTTCGGGCCGAATTTTTGAGTTTCGATATCTCAGATCTGGAAGGGGCTAGAGCCTCCATTTTTGCACTCAGGTCTAAGTCTCATGGCCCTCTATCAGAATTTGGGAAGATTGGAGAAACTTAATTTTTCGGCCAAAAAAAAAAACGTAAGGGGTACCACTGTCGTTTTTTTTTTTCGGGACGAATTTTTGAGTTTCGATATCTCAGCTCTGGAAGGGGCTAGAGCCTCCATTTTTGCACTCAGGTCTAAGTCTCATGGCCCTCTATTAGAATTTGGGAAGATTGGAGAAACTTAATTTTTCGCCCAAAAAAAAAACGTAAGGGGTACCACTGTCGTTTTTTTTTCGGGCCGAATTTTTGAGTTTCGATATCTCAGCTCTGGAAGGGGCTAGAGCCTCCATTTTTGCACTCAGGTCTAAGTCTCATGGCCCTCTATCAGAATTTGGGAAGATTGGAGAAACTTAATTTTTCGCCCAAAAAAAAAAACGTAAGGGGTACCACTGTCGTTTTTTTTCGGGCCGAATTTTTGAGTTTCGATATCTCAGCTCTGGAAGGGGCTAGAGCCTCTATTTTTGCACTCAGGTCTAAGTCTCATGGCCCTCTATCAGAATTTGGGAAGATTGAAGAAACTTAATTTTTCGCCCAAAAAAAAAACGTAAGGGGTACCACTGTCGTTTTTTTTTCGGGCCGAATTTTTGAGTTTCGATATCTCAGCTCTGGAAGGGGCTAGAGCCTCCATTTTTGCACTCAGGTCTAAGTCTCATGGCCCTCTATCAGAATTTGGGAAGATTGCAGAAACTTAATTTTTCGCCCAAAAAAAAAACGTAAGGGGTACCACTGTCGTTTTTTTTTTCGGGCCGAATTTTTGAGTTTCGATATCTCAGCTCTGGAAGGGGCTAGAGCCTCCATTTTTGCACTCAGATCTAAGTCTCATGGCCCTCTATCAGAATTTGGGAAGATTGGAGAAACTTAATTTTTCGCCCCAAAAAAAAAAAAACGTAAGGGGTACCACTGTCGTTTTTTTTTTCGGGCCGAATTTTTGAGTTTCGATATCTCAGCTCTGGAAGGGGCAAGAGCCTCCATTTTTGCACTCAGGTCTAAGTCTCATGGCCCTCTATCAGAATTTGGGAAGATTGGAGAAACTTAATTTTTCGCCCAAAAAAAAAACGTAAGGGGTACCACTGTCGTTTTTTTTTCGCGCCGAATTTTTGAGTTTCGATATCTCAGCTCTGGAAGGGGCTAGAGCCTCCATTTTTGCACTCAGGTCTAAGTCTCATGGCCCTCTATCAGAATTTGGGAAGATTGGAGAAACTTAATTTTTCGCCCAAAAAAAAAAACGTAAGGGGTACCACTGTCGTTTTTTTTTCGGGCCGAATTTTTGAGTTTCGATATCTCAGCTCTGGAAGGGGCTAGAGCCTCCATTTTTGCACTCAGATCTAAGTCTCATGGCCCTCTATCAGAATTTGGGAAGATTGGAGAAACTTAATTTTTCGCCCAAAAAAAAAACGTAAGGGGTACCACTGTCGTTTTTTTTTTCGGGCCGAATTTTTGAGTTTCGATATCTCAGCTCTGGAAGGGGCTAGAGCCTCCATTTTTGCACTCAGGTCTAAGTCTCATGGCCCTCTATCAGAATTTGGGAAGATTGGAGAAACTTAATTTTTCGCCCAAAAAAAAAACGTAAGGGGTACCACTGTCGTTTTTTTTTCGGGCCGAATTTTTGAGTTTCGATATCTCAGCTCTGGAAGGGGCTAGAGCCTCTATTTTTGCACTCAGGTCTAAGTCTCATGGCCCTCTATCAGAATTTGGGAAGATTGGAGAAACTTAATTTTTCGCCCCAAAAAAAAAACGTAAGGGGTACCACTGTCGTTTTTTTTTCGGGCCGAATTTTTGAGTTTCGATATCTCAGCTCTGGAAGGGGCTAGAGCCTCCATTTTTGCACTCAGGTCTAAGTCTCATGGCCCTCAATAATAATCCAGAGTTTTGGGAAGATTGGAGAAACTTAATTTTTCGCCCAAAAAAAAAAAACGTAAGGGGTACCACTGTCGTTTTTTTTTTTCAGGCCGGATTTTTGAGTTTCGATATCTCATCTCTGGAAGTGGCTAGAGCCTCCATTTTTGCACTCAGGTCTAAGTCTCATGGCCCTCAATAATAATCCAGAGTTTTGGGAAGATTGGAGAAACTTAATTTTTCGCCCAAAAAAAACAAAACGTAAGGGGTACCACTGTCGTTTTTTTTTTCAGGCCGGATTTTTGAGTTTCGATATCTCAGCTCTGGAAGGGGCTAGAGCCTCTATTTTTGCACTCAGGTCTAAGTCTCATGGCCCTCTATCAGAATTTGGGAAGATTGGAGAAACTTAATTTTTCGCCCAAAAAAAAAAACGTAAGGGGTACCACTGTCGTTTTTTTTTCGGGCCGAATTTTTGAGTTTCGATATCTCAGCTCTGGAAGGGGCTAGAGCCTCCATTTTTGCACTCAGGTCTAAGTCTCATGGCCCTCTATCAGAATTTGGGAAGATTGGAGAAACTTAATTTTTCGCCCAAAAAAAAAAACGTAAGGGGTACCACTGTCGTTTTTTTTTTCGGGCCGAATTTTTGAGTTTCGATATCTCAGCTCTGGAAGGGGCTAGAGCCTCCATTTTTGCACTCAGGTCTAAGTCTCATGGCCCTCTATCAGAATTTGGGAAGATTGGAGAAACTTAATTTTTCGCCCAAAAAAAAAAACGTAAGGGGTACCACTGTCGTTTTTTTTCGGGCCGAATTTTTGAGTTTCGATATCTCAGCTCTGGAAGGGGCTAGAGCCTCTATTTTTGCACTCAGGTCTAAGTCTCATGGCCCTCTATCAGAATTTGGGAAGATTGGAGAAACTTAATTTTTCGCCCAAAAAAAAAAACGTAAGGGGTACCACTGTCGTTTTTTTTTTCGGGCCGAATTTTTGAGTTTCGATATCTCAGCTCTGGAAGGGGCTAGAGCCTCCATTTTTGCACTCAGGTCTAAGTCTCATGGCCCTCTATCAGAATTTGGGAAGATTGGAGAAACTTAATTTTTCGCCCAAAAAAAAAACGTAAGGGGTACCACTGTCGTTTTTTTTTCGGGCCGAATTTTTGAGTTTCGATATCTCAGCTCTGGAAGGGGCTAGAGCCTCCATTTTTGCACTCAGGTCTAAGTCTCATGGCCCTATATCAGAATTTGGGAAGATTGGAGAAACGTAATTTTTCGCCCAAAAAAAAAAACGTAAGGGGTACCACTGTCGTTTTTTTTTTCGGGCCGAATTTTTGAGTTTCGATATCTCAGCTCTGGAAGGGGCTAGAGCCTCCATTTTTGCACTCAGGTCTAAGTCTCATGGCCCTCTATCAGAATTTGGGAAGATTGGAGAAACGTAATTTTTCGCCCAAAAAAAAAACGTAAGGGGTACCACTGTCGTTTTTTTTTCGGGCCGAATTTTTGAGTTTCGATATCTCAGCTCTGGAAGGGGCTAGAGCCTCTATTTTTGCACTCAGGTCTAAGTCTCATGGCCCTCTATCAGAATTTGGGAAGATTGGAGAAACTTAATTTTTCGCCCAAAAAAAAAACGTAAGGGGTACCACTGTCGTTTTTTTTTCGGGCCGAATTTTTGAGTTTCGATATCTCAGCTCTGGAAGGGGCTAGAGCCTCCATTTTTGCACTCAGGTCTAAGTCTCATGGCCCTCTATCAGAATTTGGGAAGATTGGAGAAACTTAATTTTTCGCCCAAAAAAAAAACGTAAGGGGTACCACTGTCGTTTTTTTTTCGGGCCGAATTTTTGAGTTTCGATATCTCAGCTCTGGAAGGGGCTAGAGCCTCCATTTTTGCACTCAGGTCTAAGTCTCATGGCCCTCTATCAGAATTTGGGAAGATTGGAGAAACTTAATTTTTCGCCCAAAAAAAAAACGTAAGGGGTACCACTGTCGTTTTTTTTTCGGGCCGAATTTTTGAGTTTCGATATCTCAGCTCTGGAAGGGGCTAGAGCCTCTATTTTTGCACTCAGGTCTAAGTCTCATGGCCCTCTATCAGAATTTGGGAAGATTGGAGAAACGTAATTTTTCGCCCAAAAAAAAAACGTAAGGGGTACCACTGTCGTTTTTTTTTCGGGCCGAATTTTTGAGTTTCGATATCTCAGCTCTGGAAGGGGCTAGAGCCTCCATTTTTGCACTCAGGTCTAAGTCTCATGGCCCTCAATAATAATCCAGAGTTTTGGGAAGATTGGAGAAACTTAATTTTTCGCCCAAAAAAAAAAACGTAAGGGGTACCACTGTCGTTTTTTTTTTCAGGCCGGATTTTTGAGTTTCGATATCTCAGCTCTGGAAGGGGCTAGAGCCTCCATTTTTGCACTCAGGTCTAAGTCTCATGGCCCTCTATCAGAATTTGGGCAGATTGGAGAAACTTAATTTTTCGCCCCAAAAAAAAAACGTAAGGGGTACCACTGTCGTTTTTTTTTTTTCGGGCCGAATTTTTGAGTTTCGATATCTCAGCTCTGGAAGGGGCTAGAGCCTCCATTTTTGCACTCAGGTCTAAGTCTCATGGCCCTCTATCAGAATTTGGGAAGATTGGAGAAACGTAATTTTTCGCCCAAAAAAAAAACGTAAGGGGTACCACTGTCGTTTTTTTTTCGGGCCGAATTTTTGAGTTTCGATATCTCAGCTCTGGAAGGGGCTAGAGCCTCTATTTTTGCACTCAGGTCTAAGTCTCATGGCCCTCTATCAGAATTTGGGAAGATTGGAGAAACTTAATTTTTCGCCCAAAAAAAAACGTAAGGGGTACCACTGTCGTTTTTTTTTTCGGGCCGAATTTTTGAGTTTCGATATCTCAGCTCTGGAAGGGGCTAGAGCCTCCATTTTTGCACTCAGGTCTAAGTCTCATGGCCCTCTATCAGAATTTGGGAAGATTGGAGAAACTTAATTTTTCGCCCAAAAAAAAAACGTAAGGGGTACCACTGTCGTTTTTTTTTTCGGGCCGAATTTTTGAGTTTCGATATCTTAGCTCTGGAAGGGGCTAGAGCCTCTATTTTTGCACTCAGGTCTAAGTCTCATGGCCCTCTATCAGAATTTGGGAAGATTGGAGAAACTTAATTTTTCGCCCAAAAAAAAACGTAAGGGGTACCACTGTCGTTTTTTTTCGGGCCGAATTTTTGAGTTTCGATATCTCAGCTCTGGAAGGGGCTAGAGCCTCCATTTTTGCACTCAGGTCTAAGTCTCATGGCCCTCTATCAGAATTTGGGAAGATTGGAGAAACTTAATTTTTCGCCCAAAAAAAAAACGTAAGGGGTACCACTGTCGTTTTTTTTTTCGGGCCGAATTTTTGAGTTTCGATATCTCAGCTCTGGAAGGGGCTAGAGCCTCCATTTTTGCACTCAGGTCTAAGTCTCATGGCCCTCTATCAGAATTTGGGAAGATTGGAGAAACGTAATTTTTCGCCCAAAAAAAAAACGTAAGGGGTACCACTGTCGTTTTTTTTTCGGGCCGAATTTTTGAGTTTCGATATCTCAGCTCTGGAAGGGGCTAGAGCCTCTATTTTTGCACTCAGGTCTAAGTCTCATGGCCCTCTATCAGAATTTGGGAAGATTGGAGAAACTTAATTTTTCGCCCAAAAAAAAAACGTAAGGGGTACCACTGTCGTTTTTTTTTTCGGGCCGAATTTTTGAGTTTCGATATCTCAGATCTGGAAGGGGCTAGAGCCTCCATTTTTGCACTCAGGTCTAAGTCTCATGGCCCTCTATCAGAATTTGGGAAGATTGGAGAAACTTAATTTTTCGGCCAAAAAAAAAAACGTAAGGGGTACCACTGTCGTTTTTTTTTTTCGGGACGAATTTTTGAGTTTCGATATCTCAGCTCTGGAAGGGGCTAGAGCCTCCATTTTTGCACTCAGGTCTAAGTCTCATGGCCCTCTATTAGAATTTGGGAAGATTGGAGAAACTTAATTTTTCGCCCAAAAAAAAAACGTAAGGGGTACCACTGTCGTTTTTTTTCGGGCCGAATTTTTGAGTTTCGATATCTCAGCTCTGGAAGGGGCTAGAGCCTCTATTTTTGCACTCAGGTCTAAGTCTCATGGCCCTCTATCAGAATTTGGGAAGATTGGAGAAACTTAATTTTTCGCCCAAAAAAAAAAACGTAAGGGGTACCACTGTCGTTTTTTTTTTCGGGCCGAATTTTTGAGTTTCGATATCTCAGCTCTGGAAGGGGCTAGAGCCTCCATTTTTGCACTCAGGTCTAAGTCTCATGGCCCTCTATCAGAATTTGGGAAGATTGGAGAAACTTAATTTTTCGCCCAAAAAAAAAACGTAAGGGGTACCACTGTCGTTTTTTTTTGGGCCGAATTTTTGAGTTTCGATATCTCAGCTCTGGAAGGGGCTAGAGCCTCCATTTTTGCACTCAGGTCTAAGTCTCATGGCCCTATATCAGAATTTGGGAAGATTGGAGAAACGTAATTTTTCGCCCAAAAAAAAAAACGTAAGGGGTACCACTGTCGTTTTTTTTTTCGGGCCGAATTTTTGAGTTTCGATATCTCAGCTCTGGAAGGGGCTAGAGCCTCCATTTTTGCACTCAGGTCTAAGTCTCATGGCCCTCTATCAGAATTTGGGAAGATTGGAGAAACGTAATTTTTCGCCCAAAAAAAAAACGTAAGGGGTACCACTGTCGTTTTTTTTTCGGGCCGAATTTTTGAGTTTCGATATCTCAGCTCTGGAAGGGGCTAGAGCCTCTATTTTTGCACTCAGGTCTAAGTCTCATGGCCCTCTATCAGAATTTGGGAAGATTGGAGAAACTTAATTTTTCGCCCAAAAAAAAAACGTAAGGGGTACCACTGTCGTTTTTTTTTCGGGCCGAATTTTTGAGTTTCGATATCTCAGCTCTGGAAGGGGCTAGAGCCTCCATTTTTGCACTCAGGTCTAAGTCTCATGGCCCTCTATCAGAATTTGGGAAGATTGGAGAAACTTAATTTTTCGCCCAAAAAAAAAACGTAAGGGGTACCACTGTCGTTTTTTTTTCGGGCCGAATTTTTGAGTTTCGATATCTCAGCTCTGGAAGGGGCTAGAGCCTCCATTTTTGCACTCAGGTCTAAGTCTCATGGCCCTCTATCAGAATTTGGGAAGATTGGAGAAACTTAATTTTTCGCCCAAAAAAAAAACGTAAGGGGTACCACTGTCGTTTTTTTTTCGGGCCGAATTTTTGAGTTTCGATATCTCAGCTCTGGAAGGGGCTAGAGCCTCTATTTTTGCACTCAGGTCTAAGTCTCATGGCCCTCTATCAGAATTTGGGAAGATTGGAGAAACGTAATTTTTCGCCCAAAAAAAAAACGTAAGGGGTACCACTGTCGTTTTTTTTTCGGGCCGAATTTTTGAGTTTCGATATCTCAGCTCTGGAAGGGGCTAGAGCCTCCATTTTTGCACTCAGGTCTAAGTCTCATGGCCCTCAATAATAATCCAGAGTTTTGGGAAGATTGGAGAAACTTAATTTTTCGCCCAAAAAAAAAAACGTAAGGGGTACCACTGTCGTTTTTTTTTTCAGGCCGGATTTTTGAGTTTCGATATCTCAGCTCTGGAAGGGGCTAGAGCCTCCATTTTTGCACTCAGGTCTAAGTCTCATGGCCCTCTATCAGAATTTGGGCAGATTGGAGAAACTTAATTTTTCGCCCCAAAAAAAAAACGTAAGGGGTACCACTGTCGTTTTTTTTTTTTCGGGCCGAATTTTTGAGTTTCGATATCTCAGCTCTGGAAGGGGCTAGAGCCTCCATTTTTGCACTCAGGTCTAAGTCTCATGGCCCTCTATCAGAATTTGGGAAGATTGGAGAAACGTAATTTTTCGCCCAAAAAAAAAACGTAAGGGGTACCACTGTCGTTTTTTTTTCGGGCCGAATTTTTGAGTTTCGATATCTCAGCTCTGGAAGGGGCTAGAGCCTCTATTTTTGCACTCAGGTCTAAGTCTCATGGCCCTCTATCAGAATTTGGGAAGATTGGAGAAACTTAATTTTTCGCCCAAAAAAAAACGTAAGGGGTACCACTGTCGTTTTTTTTTTCGGGCCGAATTTTTGAGTTTCGATATCTCAGCTCTGGAAGGGGCTAGAGCCTCCATTTTTGCACTCAGGTCTAAGTCTCATGGCCCTCTATCAGAATTTGGGAAGATTGGAGAAACTTAATTTTTCGCCCAAAAAAAAAACGTAAGGGGTACCACTGTCGTTTTTTTTTTCGGGCCGAATTTTTGAGTTTCGATATCTTAGCTCTGGAAGGGGCTAGAGCCTCTATTTTTGCACTCAGGTCTAAGTCTCATGGCCCTCTATCAGAATTTGGGAAGATTGGAGAAACTTAATTTTTCGCCCAAAAAAAAACGTAAGGGGTACCACTGTCGTTTTTTTTCGGGCCGAATTTTTGAGTTTCGATATCTCAGCTCTGGAAGGGGCTAGAGCCTCCATTTTTGCACTCAGGTCTAAGTCTCATGGCCCTCTATCAGAATTTGGGAAGATTGGAGAAACTTAATTTTTCGCCCAAAAAAAAAACGTAAGGGGTACCACTGTCGTTTTTTTTTTCGGGCCGAATTTTTGAGTTTCGATATCTCAGCTCTGGAAGGGGCTAGAGCCTCCATTTTTGCACTCAGGTCTAAGTCTCATGGCCCTCTATCAGAATTTGGGAAGATTGGAGAAACGTAATTTTTCGCCCAAAAAAAAAACGTAAGGGGTACCACTGTCGTTTTTTTTTCGGGCCGAATTTTTGAGTTTCGATATCTCAGCTCTGGAAGGGGCTAGAGCCTCTATTTTTGCACTCAGGTCTAAGTCTCATGGCCCTCTATCAGAATTTGGGAAGATTGGAGAAACTTAATTTTTCGCCCAAAAAAAAAACGTAAGGGGTACCACTGTCGTTTTTTTTTTCGGGCCGAATTTTTGAGTTTCGATATCTCAGATCTGGAAGGGGCTAGAGCCTCCATTTTTGCACTCAGGTCTAAGTCTCATGGCCCTCTATCAGAATTTGGGAAGATTGGAGAAACTTAATTTTTCGGCCAAAAAAAAAAACGTAAGGGGTACCACTGTCGTTTTTTTTTTTCGGGACGAATTTTTGAGTTTCGATATCTCAGCTCTGGAAGGGGCTAGAGCCTCCATTTTTGCACTCAGGTCTAAGTCTCATGGCCCTCTATTAGAATTTGGGAAGATTGGAGAAACTTAATTTTTCGCCCAAAAAAAAAACGTAAGGGGTACCACTGTCGTTTTTTTTTCGGGCCGAATTTTTGAGTTTCGATATCTCAGCTCTGGAAGGGGCTAGAGCCTCCATTTTTGCACTCAGGTCTAAGTCTCATGGCCCTCTATCAGAATTTGGGAAGATTGGAGAAACTTAATTTTTCGCCCAAAAAAAAAAACGTAAGGGGTACCACTGTCGTTTTTTTTCGGGCCGAATTTTTGAGTTTCGATATCTCAGCTCTGGAAGGGGCTAGAGCCTCTATTTTTGCACTCAGGTCTAAGTCTCATGGCCCTCTATCAGAATTTGGGAAGATTGAAGAAACTTAATTTTTCGCCCAAAAAAAAAACGTAAGGGGTACCACTGTCGTTTTTTTTTCGGGCCGAATTTTTGAGTTTCGATATCTCAGCTCTGGAAGGGGCTAGAGCCTCCATTTTTGCACTCAGGTCTAAGTCTCATGGCCCTCTATCAGAATTTGGGAAGATTGCAGAAACTTAATTTTTCGCCCAAAAAAAAAACGTAAGGGGTACCACTGTCGTTTTTTTTTTCGGGCCGAATTTTTGAGTTTCGATATCTCAGCTCTGGAAGGGGCTAGAGCCTCCATTTTTGCACTCAGATCTAAGTCTCATGGCCCTCTATCAGAATTTGGGAAGATTGGAGAAACTTAATTTTTCGCCCCAAAAAAAAAAAAACGTAAGGGGTACCACTGTCGTTTTTTTTTTCGGGCCGAATTTTTGAGTTTCGATATCTCAGCTCTGGAAGGGGCAAGAGCCTCCATTTTTGCACTCAGGTCTAAGTCTCATGGCCCTCTATCAGAATTTGGGAAGATTGGAGAAACTTAATTTTTCGCCCAAAAAAAAAACGTAAGGGGTACCACTGTCGTTTTTTTTTCGCGCCGAATTTTTGAGTTTCGATATCTCAGCTCTGGAAGGGGCTAGAGCCTCCATTTTTGCACTCAGGTCTAAGTCTCATGGCCCTCTATCAGAATTTGGGAAGATTGGAGAAACTTAATTTTTCGCCCAAAAAAAAAACGTAAGGGGTACCACTGTCGTTTTTTTTTCGGGCCGAATTTTTGAGTTTCGATATCTCAGCTCTGGAAGGGGCTAGAGCCTCCATTTTTGCACTCAGATCTAAGTCTCATGGCCCTCTATCAGAATTTGGGAAGATTGGAGAAACTTAATTTTTCGCCCAAAAAAAAAACGTAAGGGGTACCACTGTCGTTTTTTTTTTCGGGCCGAATTTTTGAGTTTCGATATCTCAGCTCTGGAAGGGGCTAGAGCCTCCATTTTTGCACTCAGGTCTAAGTCTCATGGCCCTCTATCAGAATTTGGGAAGATTGGAGAAACTTAATTTTTCGCCCAAAAAAAAAACGTAAGGGGTACCACTGTCGTTTTTTTTTTCGGGCCGAATTTTTGAGTTTCGATATCTCAGCTCTGGAAGGGGCTAGAGCCTCTATTTTTGCACTCAGGTCTAAGTCTCATGGCCCTCTATCAGAATTTGGGAAGATTGGAGAAACTTAATTTTTCGCCCCAAAAAAAAAACGTAAGGGGTACCACTGTCGTTTTTTTTTCGGGCCGAATTTTTGAGTTTCGATATCTCAGCTCTGGAAGGGGCTAGAGCCTCCATTTTTGCACTCAGGTCTAAGTCTCATGGCCCTCAATAATAATCCAGAGTTTTGGGAAGATTGGAGAAACTTAATTTTTCGCCCAAAAAAAAAAACGTAAGGGGTACCACTGTCGTTTTTTTTTTTCAGGCCGGATTTTTGAGTTTCGATATCTCATCTCTGGAAGTGGCTAGAGCCTCCATTTTTGCACTCAGGTCTAAGTCTCATGGCCCTCAATAATAATCCAGAGTTTTGGGAAGATTGGAGAAACTTAATTTTTCGCCCAAAAAAAACAAAACGTAAGGGGTACCACTGTCGTTTTTTTTTTCAGGCCGGATTTTTGAGTTTCGATATCTCAGCTCTGGAAGGGGCTAGAGCCTATATTTTTGCACTCAGGTCTAAGTCTCATGGCCCTCTATCAGAATTTGGGAAGATTGGAGAAACTTAATTTTTCGCCCAAAAAAAAAAACGTAAGGGGTACCACTGTCGTTTTTTTTTCGGGCCGAATTTTTGAGTTTCGATATCTCAGCTCTGGAAGGGGCTAGAGCCTCCATTTTTGCACTCAGGTCTAAGTCTCATGGCCCTCTATCAGAATTTGGGAAGATTGGAGAAACTTAATTTTTCGCCCAAAAAAAAAAACGTAAGGGGTACCACTGTCGTTTTTTTTTTCGGGCCGAATTTTTGAGTTTCGATATCTCAGCTCTGGAAGGGGCTAGAGCCTCCATTTTTGCACTCAGGTCTAAGTCTCATGGCCCTCTATCAGAATTTGGGAAGATTGGAGAAACTTAATTTTTCGCCCAAAAAAAAAAACGTAAGGGGTACCACTGTCGTTTTTTTTCGGGCCGAATTTTTGAGTTTCGATATCTCAGCTCTGGAAGGGGCTAGAGCCTCTATTTTTGCACTCAGGTCTAAGTCTCATGGCCCTCTATCAGAATTTGGGAAGATTGGAGAAACTTAATTTTTCGCCCAAAAAAAAAAACGTAAGGGGTACCACTGTCGTTTTTTTTTTCGGGCCGAATTTTTGAGTTTCGATATCTCAGCTCTGGAAGGGGCTAGAGCCTCCATTTTTGCACTCAGGTCTAAGTCTCATGGCCCTCTATCAGAATTTGGGAAGATTGGAGAAACTTAATTTTTCGCCCAAAAAAAAAACGTAAGGGGTACCACTGTCGTTTTTTTTTCGGGCCGAATTTTTGAGTTTCGATATCTCAGCTCTGGAAGGGGCTAGAGCCTCCATTTTTGCACTCAGGTCTAAGTCTCATGGCCCTATATCAGAATTTGGGAAGATTGGAGAAACGTAATTTTTCGCCCAAAAAAAAAAACGTAAGGGGTACCACTGTCGTTTTTTTTTTCGGGCCGAATTTTTGAGTTTCGATATCTCAGCTCTGGAAGGGGCTAGAGCCTCCATTTTTGCACTCAGGTCTAAGTCTCATGGCCCTCTATCAGAATTTGGGAAGATTGGAGAAACGTAATTTTTCGCCCAAAAAAAAAACGTAAGGGGTACCACTGTCGTTTTTTTTTCGGGCCGAATTTTTGAGTTTCGATATCTCAGCTCTGGAAGGGGCTAGAGCCTCTATTTTTGCACTCAGGTCTAAGTCTCATGGCCCTCTATCAGAATTTGGGAAGATTGGAGAAACTTAATTTTTCGCCCAAAAAAAAAACGTAAGGGGTACCACTGTCGTTTTTTTTTCGGGCCGAATTTTTGAGTTTCGATATCTCAGCTCTGGAAGGGGCTAGAGCCTCCATTTTTGCACTCAGGTCTAAGTCTCATGGCCCTCTATCAGAATTTGGGAAGATTGGAGAAACTTAATTTTTCGCCCAAAAAAAAAACGTAAGGGGTACCACTGTCGTTTTTTTTTCGGGCCGAATTTTTGAGTTTCGATATCTCAGCTCTGGAAGGGGCTAGAGCCTCCATTTTTGCACTCAGGTCTAAGTCTCATGGCCCTCTATCAGAATTTGGGAAGATTGGAGAAACTTAATTTTTCGCCCAAAAAAAAAACGTAAGGGGTACCACTGTCGTTTTTTTTTCGGGCCGAATTTTTGAGTTTCGATATCTCAGCTCTGGAAGGGGCTAGAGCCTCTATTTTTGCACTCAGGTCTAAGTCTCATGGCCCTCTATCAGAATTTGGGAAGATTGGAGAAACGTAATTTTTCGCCCAAAAAAAAAACGTAAGGGGTACCACTGTCGTTTTTTTTTCGGGCCGAATTTTTGAGTTTCGATATCTCAGCTCTGGAAGGGGCTAGAGCCTCCATTTTTGCACTCAGGTCTAAGTCTCATGGCCCTCAATAATAATCCAGAGTTTTGGGAAGATTGGAGAAACTTAATTTTTCGCCCAAAAAAAAAAAAACGTAAGGGGTACCACTGTCGTTTTTTTTTTCAGGCCGGATTTTTGAGTTTCGATATCTCAGCTCTGGAAGGGGCTAGAGCCTCCATTTTTGCACTCAGGTCTAAGTCTCATGGCCCTCTATCAGAATTTGGGCAGATTGGAGAAACTTAATTTTTCGCCCCAAAAAAAAAACGTAAGGGGTACCACTGTCGTTTTTTTTTTTTCGGGCCGAATTTTTGAGTTTCGATATCTCAGCTCTGGAAGGGGCTAGAGCCTCCATTTTTGCACTCAGGTCTAAGTCTCATGGCCCTCTATCAGAATTTGGGAAGATTGGAGAAACGTAATTTTTCGCCCAAAAAAAAAACGTAAGGGGTACCACTGTCGTTTTTTTTTCGGGCCGAATTTTTGAGTTTCGATATCTCAGCTCTGGAAGGGGCTAGAGCCTCTATTTTTGCACTCAGGTCTAAGTCTCATGGCCCTCTATCAGAATTTGGGAAGATTGGAGAAACTTAATTTTTCGCCCAAAAAAAAACGTAAGGGGTACCACTGTCGTTTTTTTTTTCGGGCCGAATTTTTGAGTTTCGATATCTCAGCTCTGGAAGGGGCTAGAGCCTCCATTTTTGCACTCAGGTCTAAGTCTCATGGCCCTCTATCAGAATTTGGGAAGATTGGAGAAACTTAATTTTTCGCCCAAAAAAAAAACGTAAGGGGTACCACTGTCGTTTTTTTTTTCGGGCCGAATTTTTGAGTTTCGATATCTTAGCTCTGGAAGGGGCTAGAGCCTCTATTTTTGCACTCAGGTCTAAGTCTCATGGCCCTCTATCAGAATTTGGGAAGATTGGAGAAACTTAATTTTTCGCCCAAAAAAAAACGTAAGGGGTACCACTGTCGTTTTTTTTTCGGGCCGAATTTTTGAGTTTCGATATCTCAGCTCTGGAAGGGGCTAGAGCCTCCATTTTTGCACTCAGGTCTAAGTCTCATGGCCCTCTATCAGAATTTGGGAAGATTGGAGAAACTTAATTTTTCGCCCAAAAAAAAAACGTAAGGGGTACCACTGTCGTTTTTTTTTTCGGGCCGAATTTTTGAGTTTCGATATCTCAGCTCTGGAAGGGGCTAGAGCCTCTATTTTTGCACTCAGGTCTAAGTCTCATGGCCCTCTATCAGAATTTGGGAAGATTGGAGAAACTTAATTTTTCGCCCAAAAAAAAAACGTAAGGGGTACCACTGTCGTTTTTTTTTTCGGGCCGAATTTTTGAGTTTCGATATCTCAGCTCTGGAAGGGGCTAGAGCCTCCATTTTTGCACTCAGGTCTAAGTCTCATGGCCCTCTATCAGAATTTGGGAAGATTGGAGAAACTTAATTTTTCGCCCAAAAAAAAAACGTAAGGGGTACCACTGTCGTTTTTTTTTCGGGCCGAATTTTTGAGTTTCGATATCTCAGCTCTGGAAGGGGCTAGAGCCTCTATTTTTGCACTCAGGTCTAAGTCTCATGGCCCTCTATCAGAATTTGGGAAGATTGGAGAAACTTAATTTTTCGCCCAAAAAAAAAACGTAAGGGGTACCACTGTCGTTTTTTTTTTCGGGCCGAATTTTTGAGTTTCGATATCTCAGCTCTGGAAGGGGCTAGAGCCTCCATTTTTGCACTCAGGTCTAAGTCTCATGGCCCTCAATAATAATCCAGAGTTTTGGGAAGATTGGAGAAACTTAATTTTTCGCCCAAAAAAAAAAAACGTAAGGGGTACCACTGTCGTTTTTTTTTTCAGGCCGGATTTTTGAGTTTCGATATCTCAGCTCTGGAAGGGGCTAGAGCCTCCATTTTTGCACTCAGGTCTAAGTCTCATGGCCCTCTATCAGAATTTGGGCAGATTGGAGAAACTTAATTTTTCGCCCCAAAAAAAAAAACGTAAGGGGTACCACTGTCGTTTTTTTTTTTTCGGGCCGAATTTTTGAGTTTCGATATCTCAGCTCTGGAAGGGGCTAGAGCCTCTATTTTTGCACTCAGGTCTAAGTCTCATGGCCCTCTATCAGAATTTGGGAAGATTGGAGAAACTTAATTTTTCGCCCAAAAAAAAAACGTAAGGGGTACCACTGTCGTTTTTTTTTCGGGCCGAATTTTTGAGTTTCGATATCTCAGCTCTGGAAGGGGCTAGAGCCTCCATTTTTGCACTCAGGTCTAAGTCTCATGGCCCTCTATCAGAATTTGGGAAGATTGCAGAAACTTAATTTTTCGCCCAAAAAAAAAACGTAAGGGGTACCACTGTCGTTTTTTTTTCGGGCCGAATTTTTGAGTTTCGATATCTCAGCTCTGGAAGGGGCTAGAGCCTCCATTTTTGCACTCAGATCTAAGTCTCATGGCCCTCTATCAGAATTTGGGAAGATTGGAGAAACTTAATTTTTCGCCCCAAAAAAAAAAAAACGTAAGGGGTACCACTGTCGTTTTTTTTTTCGGGCCGAATTTTTGAGTTTCGATATCTCAGCTCTGGAAGGGGCTAGAGCCTCCATTTTTGCACTCAGGTCTAAGTCTCATGGCCCTCTATCAGAATTTGGGAAGATTGGAGAAACTTAATTTTTCGCCCAAAAAAAAAACGTAAGGGGTACCACTGTCGTTTTTTTTTCGGGCCGAATTTTTGAGTTTCGATATCTCAGCTCTGGAAGGGGCTAGAGCCTCCATTTTTGCACTCAGGTCTAAGTCTCATGGCCCTCTATCAGAATTTGGGAAGATTGGAGAAACTTAATTTTTCGCCCAAAAAAAAAACGTAAGGGGTACCACTGTCGTTTTTTTTTCGGGCCGAATTTTTGAGTTTCGATATCTCAGCTCTGGAAGGGGCTAGAGCCTCCATTTTTGCACTCAGATCTAAGTCTCATGGCCCTCTATCAGAATTTGGGAAGATTGGAGAAACGTAATTTTTCGCCCAAAAAAAAAACGTAAGGGGTACCACTGTCGTTTTTTTTTTCGGGCCGAATTTTTGAGTTTCGATATCTCAGCTCTGGAAGGGGCTAGAGCCTCCATTTTTGCACTCAGGTCTAAGTCTCATGGCCCTCTATCAGAATTTGGGAAGATTGGAGAAACTTAATTTTTCGCCCAAAAAAAAAACGTAAGGGGTACCACTGTCGTTTTTTTTTCGGGCCGAATTTTTGAGTTTCGATATCTCAGCTCTGGAAGGGGCTAGAGCCTCTATTTTTGCACTCAGGTCTAAGTCTCATGGCCCTCTATCAGAATTTGGGAAGATTGGAGAAACTTAATTTTTCGCCCAAAAAAAAAACGTAAGGGGTACCACTGTCGTTTTTTTTTCGGGCCGAATTTTTGAGTTTCGATATCTCAGCTCTGGAAGGGGCTAGAGCCTCCATTTTTGCACTCAGGTCTAAGTCTCATGGCCCTCAATAATAATCCAGAGTTTTGGGAAGATTGGAGAAACTTAATTTTTCGCCTCCAAAAAAAAAAACGTAAGGGGTACCACTGTCGTTTTTTTTTTTCAGGCCGGATTTTTGAGTTTCGATATCTCAGCTCTGGAAGGGGCTAGAGCCTCCATTTTTGCACTCAGGTCTAAGTTTCATGGCCCTCAATAATAATCCAGAGTTTTGGGAAGATTGGAGAAACTTAATTTTTCGCCCAAAAAAAACAAAACGTAAGGGGTACCACTGTCGTTTTTTTTTTCAGGCCGGATTTTTGAGTTTCGATATCTCAGCTCTGGAAGGGGCTAGAGCCTCTATTTTTGCACTTAGGTCTAAGTCTCATGGCCCTCTATCAGAATTTGGGAAGATTGGAGAAACTTAATTTTTCGCCCAAAAAAAAAACGTAAGGGGTACCACTGTCGTTTTTTTTTCGGGCCGAATTTTTGAGTTTCGATATCTCAGCTCTGGAAGGGGCTAGAGCCTCCATTTTTGCACTCAGGTCTAAGTCTCATGGCCCTCTATCAGAATTTGGGAAGATTGGAGAAACTTAATTTTTCGCCCAAAAAAAAAACGTAAGGGGTACCACTGTCGTTTTTTTTTCGGGCCGAATTTTTGAGTTTCGATATCTCAGCTCTGGAAGGGGCTAGAGCCTCCATTTTTGCACTCAGGTCTAAGTCTCATGGCCCTCTATCAGAATTTGGGAAGATTGGAGAAACTTAATTTTTCGCCCAAAAAAAAAAACGTAAGGGGTACCACTGTCGTTTTTTTTTCGGGCCGAATTTTTGAGTTTCGATATCTCAGCTCTGGAAGGGGCTAGAGCCTCCATTTTTGCACTCAGGTCTAAGTCTCATGGCCCTCTATCAGAATTTGGGAAGATTGGAGAAACGTAATTTTTCGCCCAAAAAAAAAACGTAAGGGGTACCACTGTCGTTTTTTTTTTCAGGCCGAATTTTTGAGTTTCGATATCTCAGCTCTGGAAGGGGCTAGAGCCTCCATTTTTGCACTCAGGTCTAAGTCTCATGGCCCTCTATCAGAATTTGGGAAGATTGGAGAAACGTAATTTTTCGCCCAAAAAAAAAACGTAAGGGGTACCACTGTCGTTTTTTTTTCGGGCCGAATTTTTGAGTTTCGATATCTCAGCTCTGGAAGGGGCTAGAGCCTCTATTTTTGCACTCAGGTCTAAGTCTCATGGCCCTCTATCAGAATTTGGGAAGATTGGAGAAACTTAATTTTTCGCCCAAAAAAAAAACGTAAGGGGTACCACTGTCGTTTTTTTTTCGGGCCGAATTTTTGAGTTTCGATATCTCAGCTCTGGAAGGGGCTAGAGCCTCCATTTTTGCACTCAGGTCTAAGTTTCATGGCCCTCAATAATAATCCAGAGTTTTGGGAAGATTGGAGAAACTTAATTTTTCGCCCAAAAAAAACAAAACGTAAGGGGTACCACTGTCGTTTTTTTTTTCAGGCCGGATTTTTGAGTTTCGATATCTCAGCTCTGGAAGGGGCTAGAGCCTCTATTTTTGCACTCAGGTCTAAGTCTCATGGCCCTCTATCAGAATTTGGGAAGATTGGAGAAACTTAATTTTTCGCCCAAAAAAAAAACGTAAGGGGTACCACTGTCGTTTTTTTTTCGGGCCGAATTTTTGAGTTTCGATATCTCAGCTCTGGAAGGGGCTAGAGCCTCCATTTTTGCACTCAGGTCTAAGTCTCATGGCCCTCTATCAGAATTTGGGAAGATTGGAGAAACTTAATTTTTCGCCCAAAAAAAAAACGTAAGGGGTACCACTGTCGTTTTTTTTTCGGGCCGAATTTTTGAGTTTCGATATCTCAGCTCTGGAAGGGGCTAGAGCCTCCATTTTTGCACTCAGGTCTAAGTCTCATGGCCCTCTATCAGAATTTGGGAAGATTGGAGAAACTTAATTTTTCGCCCAAAAAAAAAAACGTAAGGGGTACCACTGTCGTTTTTTTTTCGGGCCGAATTTTTGAGTTTCGATATCTCAGCTCTGGAAGGGGCTAGAGCCTCCATTTTTGCACTCAGGTCTAAGTCTCATGGCCCTCTATCAGAATTTGGGAAGATTGGAGAAACTTAATTTTTCGCCCAAAAAAAAAAACGTAAGGGGTACCACTGTCGTTTTTTTTCGGGCCGAATTTTTGAGTTTCGATATCTCAGCTCTGGAAGGGGCTAGAGCCTCTATTTTTGCACTCAGGTCTAAGTCTCATGGCCCTCTATCAGAATTTGGGAAGATTGGAGAAACTTAATTTTTCGCCCAAAAAAAAAACGTAAGGGGTACCACTGTCGTTTTTTTTTCGGGCCGAATTTTTGAGTTTCGATATCTCAGCTCTGGAAGGGGCTAGAGCCTCCATTTTTGCACTCAGGTCTAAGTCTCATGGCCCTCTATCAGAATTTGGGAAGATTGGAGAAACGTAATTTTTCGCCCAAAAAAAAAACGTAAGGGGTACCACTGTCGTTTTTTTTTCGGGCCGAATTTTTGAGTTTCGATATCTCAGCTCTGGAAGGGGCTAGAGCCTCTATTTTTGCACTCAGGTCTAAGTCTCATGGCCCTCTATCAGAATTTGGGAAGATTGGAGAAACTTAATTTTTCGCCCAAAAAAAAAACGTAAGGGGTACCACTGTCGTTTTTTTTTCGGGCCGAATTTTTGAGTTTCGATATCTCAGCTCTGGAAGGGGCTAGAGCCTCCATTTTTGCACTCAGGTCTAAGTCTCATGGCCCTCTATCAGAATTTGGGAAGATTGGAGAAACTTAATTTTTCGCCCAAAAAAAAAACGTAAGGGGTACCACTGTCGTTTTTTTTTCGGGCCGAATTTTTGAGTTTCGATATCTCAGCTCTGGAAGGGGCTAGAGCCTCCATTTTTGCACTCAGATCTAAGTCTCATGGCCCTCTATCAGAATTTGGGAAGATTGGAGAAACTTAATTTTTCGCCCAAAAAAAAAACGTAAGGGGTACCACTGTCGTTTTTTTTTTCGGGCCGAATTTTTGAGTTTCGATATCTCAGCTCTGGAAGGGGCTAGAGCCTCCATTTTTGCACTCAGGTCTAAGTCTCATGGCCCTCTATCAGAATTTGGGAAGATTGGAGAAACTTAATTTTTCGCCCAAAAAAAAAACGTAAGGGGTACCACTGTCGTTTTTTTTTCGGGCCGAATTTTTGAGTTTCGATATCTCAGCTCTGGAAGGGGCTAGAGCCTCTATTTTTGCACTCAGGTCTAAGTCTCATTAGCCTGGTTCTACCAGACTCTCGTACATACATTTCATTTGTACAGAGAGTCTGGCCTTCCTCAATTGAGAAACGTTTCCTTCCTTGTAGGCGGGTTCACTATTAAAGTTCAAATCTATTGGATCTGCCCAGAGTCACTCACGATCTGCCATAGCCAATCGCTAATGTGTGGTCGTGAGTGACGTATGTCATGCGCCGAAACGGCTGGAACAACCATAGACAGTAAAAGAAACAACAAGTCCGAACTCCGAATGATCAGAGGATTAAATTTACAATAGGATTTCAGTCAACGAGAGCTGCAGGTTTTGTTAATCTAGGAACAATTATTAATTCGAAATGTATATTTGACATGAAGGACAGTGATTATTCAGTCAATGGTCGAAGCTGTGTCTAATCATTACAAATACGCCGCTGTGGTCGTTTCTGATCTGCCACAAATGCTGTAGCAGCTACAGTGAATGATCAGTCTGTCTCTATCTGCAGATGTGTAATAAACAACAATTTTTCATATTACGTATTTTTGTTTCTTAATTACCTTAATTATGGTCTTCAAAGTATGTGTTTGTACATTTTTATATGGCATTTATTTGTTTTTTTTATTAAAACAAATTAACCATTGACATCTAAAACTGAAAATCAAATATAGTCTCCAAAGTATGGGTTTTCAAATTTTTATTTATGACAATTTTTTTTTTAATCACAACCAATTTGTATGATTTACAACATGTAAAACTGACACACCAACCTCCTGCACGAGTACACAAAGGGGCTCAAAATGTTCATCACAAGAATCAGTAAATTTACTGTTGGGAATCTGAGTGACTGACATGACTCCTGAGCGGATCTTCAACAATAGTTTAGCAGCCAGGACTCGGGGCTTCCGAACACCGCGAACACCAGGCTAAAGTCCAAAATGTCACGGTCATTGTGCACGAGCTGCCCAGCACAAACTTCCAACCTTTCTGCCTCCTTCACTTGGTCCTCCGTTGTGCAACAAGAGGTGAGACGACAACAATCCGGCTTTAAATTCTGTATATTCGGCAGTTTCTTTACCAACAACGGACCGACTGGCTTTTCTCACGTCTTTCTCCGCTGCCATTACTGCACTCAAACTGACGCACTACATCAACGTCATCGTTCTCAGCCACTCCCTCTATTCGCTGATTGGTCCTACAAAAAATTGATTTCTGGAAACCTAAGGATATGGAGCGGTCCCAGACGCAGTACTGAAGTAAAATGAAATTGAGCGGAAGTGCGTAGGAGGGCGCAGCCAGGCTAAAGTCTCATGGCCCTCTATCAGAATTTGGGAAGATTGGAGAAACTTAATTTTTCGCCCAAAAAAAAAAACGTAAGGGGTACCACTGTCGTTTTTTTTTCGGGCCGAATTTTTGAGTTTCGATATCTCAGCTCTGGAAGGGGCTAGAGCCTCCATTTTTGCACTCAGGTCTAAGTCTCATGGCCCTCTATCAGAATTTGGGAAGATTGGAGAAACTTAATTTTTCGCCCAAAAAAAAAACGTAAGGGGTACCACTGTCGTTTTTTTTTCGGGCCGAATTTTTGAGTTTCGATATCTCAGCTCTGGAAGGGGCTAGAGCCTCTATTTTTGCACTCAGGTCTAAGTCTCATGGCCCTCTATCAGAATTTGGGAAGATTGGAGAAACTTAATTTTTCGCCCCAAAAAAAAAACGTAAGGGGTACCACTGTCGTTTTTTTTTCGGGCCGAATTTTTGAGTTTCGATATCTCAGCTCTGGAAGGGGCTAGAGCCTCCATTTTTGCACTCAGGTCTAAGTCTCATGGCCCTCAATAATAATCCAGAGTTTTGGGAAGATTGGAGAAACTTAATTTTTCGCCCAAAAAAAAAAAACGTAAGGGGTACCACTGTCGTTTTTTTTTTTCAGGCCGGATTTTTGAGTTTCGATATCTCATCTCTGGAAGTGGCTAGAGCCTCCATTTTTGCACTCAGGTCTAAGTCTCATGGCCCTCAATAATAATCCAGAGTTTTGGGAAGATTGGAGAAACTTAATTTTTCGCCCAAAAAAAACAAAACGTAAGGGGTACCACTGTCGTTTTTTTTTTCAGGCCGGATTTTTGAGTTTCGATATCTCAGCTCTGGAAGGGGCTAGAGCCTCTATTTTTGCACTCAGGTCTAAGTCTCATGGCCCTCTATCAGAATTTGGGAAGATTGGAGAAACTTAATTTTTCGCCCAAAAAAAAAAACGTAAGGGGTACCACTGTCGTTTTTTTTTCGGGCCGAATTTTTGAGTTTCGATATCTCAGCTCTGGAAGGGGCTAGAGCCTCCATTTTTGCACTCAGGTCTAAGTCTCATGGCCCTCTATCAGAATTTGGGAAGATTGGAGAAACTTAATTTTTCGCCCAAAAAAAAAAACGTAAGGGGTACCACTGTCGTTTTTTTTTTCGGGCCGAATTTTTGAGTTTCGATATCTCAGCTCTGGAAGGGGCTAGAGCCTCCATTTTTGCACTCAGGTCTAAGTCTCATGGCCCTCTATCAGAATTTGGGAAGATTGGAGAAACTTAATTTTTCGCCCAAAAAAAAAAACGTAAGGGGTACCACTGTCGTTTTTTTTCGGGCCGAATTTTTGAGTTTCGATATCTCAGCTCTGGAAGGGGCTAGAGCCTCTATTTTTGCACTCAGGTCTAAGTCTCATGGCCCTCTATCAGAATTTGGGAAGATTGGAGAAACTTAATTTTTCGCCCAAAAAAAAAAACGTAAGGGGTACCACTGTCGTTTTTTTTTTCGGGCCGAATTTTTGAGTTTCGATATCTCAGCTCTGGAAGGGGCTAGAGCCTCCATTTTTGCACTCAGGTCTAAGTCTCATGGCCCTCTATCAGAATTTGGGAAGATTGGAGAAACTTAATTTTTCGCCCAAAAAAAAAACGTAAGGGGTACCACTGTCGTTTTTTTTTCGGGCCGAATTTTTGAGTTTCGATATCTCAGCTCTGGAAGGGGCTAGAGCCTCCATTTTTGCACTCAGGTCTAAGTCTCATGGCCCTATATCAGAATTTGGGAAGATTGGAGAAACGTAATTTTTCGCCCAAAAAAAAAAACGTAAGGGGTACCACTGTCGTTTTTTTTTTCGGGCCGAATTTTTGAGTTTCGATATCTCAGCTCTGGAAGGGGCTAGAGCCTCCATTTTTGCACTCAGGTCTAAGTCTCATGGCCCTCTATCAGAATTTGGGAAGATTGGAGAAACGTAATTTTTCGCCCAAAAAAAAAACGTAAGGGGTACCACTGTCGTTTTTTTTTCGGGCCGAATTTTTGAGTTTCGATATCTCAGCTCTGGAAGGGGCTAGAGCCTCTATTTTTGCACTCAGGTCTAAGTCTCATGGCCCTCTATCAGAATTTGGGAAGATTGGAGAAACTTAATTTTTCGCCCAAAAAAAAAACGTAAGGGGTACCACTGTCGTTTTTTTTTCGGGCCGAATTTTTGAGTTTCGATATCTCAGCTCTGGAAGGGGCTAGAGCCTCCATTTTTGCACTCAGGTCTAAGTCTCATGGCCCTCTATCAGAATTTGGGAAGATTGGAGAAACTTAATTTTTCGCCCAAAAAAAAAACGTAAGGGGTACCACTGTCGTTTTTTTTTCGGGCCGAATTTTTGAGTTTCGATATCTCAGCTCTGGAAGGGGCTAGAGCCTCCATTTTTGCACTCAGGTCTAAGTCTCATGGCCCTCTATCAGAATTTGGGAAGATTGGAGAAACTTAATTTTTCGCCCAAAAAAAAAACGTAAGGGGTACCACTGTCGTTTTTTTTTCGGGCCGAATTTTTGAGTTTCGATATCTCAGCTCTGGAAGGGGCTAGAGCCTCTATTTTTGCACTCAGGTCTAAGTCTCATGGCCCTCTATCAGAATTTGGGAAGATTGGAGAAACGTAATTTTTCGCCCAAAAAAAAAACGTAAGGGGTACCACTGTCGTTTTTTTTTCGGGCCGAATTTTTGAGTTTCGATATCTCAGCTCTGGAAGGGGCTAGAGCCTCCATTTTTGCACTCAGGTCTAAGTCTCATGGCCCTCAATAATAATCCAGAGTTTTGGGAAGATTGGAGAAACTTAATTTTTCGCCCAAAAAAAAAAACGTAAGGGGTACCACTGTCGTTTTTTTTTTCAGGCCGGATTTTTGAGTTTCGATATCTCAGCTCTGGAAGGGGCTAGAGCCTCCATTTTTGCACTCAGGTCTAAGTCTCATGGCCCTCTATCAGAATTTGGGCAGATTGGAGAAACTTAATTTTTCGCCCCAAAAAAAAAACGTAAGGGGTACCACTGTCGTTTTTTTTTTTCGGGCCGAATTTTTGAGTTTCGATATCTCAGCTCTGGAAGGGGCTAGAGCCTCCATTTTTGCACTCAGGTCTAAGTCTCATGGCCCTCTATCAGAATTTGGGAAGATTGGAGAAACGTAATTTTTCGCCCAAAAAAAAAACGTAAGGGGTACCACTGTCGTTTTTTTTTCGGGCCGAATTTTTGAGTTTCGATATCTCAGCTCTGGAAGGGGCTAGAGCCTCTATTTTTGCACTCAGGTCTAAGTCTCATGGCCCTCTATCAGAATTTGGGAAGATTGGAGAAACTTAATTTTTCGCCCAAAAAAAAACGTAAGGGGTACCACTGTCGTTTTTTTTTTCGGGCCGAATTTTTGAGTTTCGATATCTCAGCTCTGGAAGGGGCTAGAGCCTCCATTTTTGCACTCAGGTCTAAGTCTCATGGCCCTCTATCAGAATTTGGGAAGATTGGAGAAACTTAATTTTTCGCCCAAAAAAAAAACGTAAGGGGTACCACTGTCGTTTTTTTTTTCGGGCCGAATTTTTGAGTTTCGATATCTTAGCTCTGGAAGGGGCTAGAGCCTCTATTTTTGCACTCAGGTCTAAGTCTCATGGCCCTCTATCAGAATTTGGGAAGATTGGAGAAACTTAATTTTTCGCCCAAAAAAAAACGTAAGGGGTACCACTGTCGTTTTTTTTCGGGCCGAATTTTTGAGTTTCGATATCTCAGCTCTGGAAGGGGCTAGAGCCTCCATTTTTGCACTCAGGTCTAAGTCTCATGGCCCTCTATCAGAATTTGGGAAGATTGGAGAAACTTAATTTTTCGCCCAAAAAAAAAACGTAAGGGGTACCACTGTCGTTTTTTTTTTCGGGCCGAATTTTTGAGTTTCGATATCTCAGCTCTGGAAGGGGCTAGAGCCTCCATTTTTGCACTCAGGTCTAAGTCTCATGGCCCTCTATCAGAATTTGGGAAGATTGGAGAAACGTAATTTTTCGCCCAAAAAAAAAACGTAAGGGGTACCACTGTCGTTTTTTTTTCGGGCCGAATTTTTGAGTTTCGATATCTCAGCTCTGGAAGGGGCTAGAGCCTCTATTTTTGCACTCAGGTCTAAGTCTCATGGCCCTCTATCAGAATTTGGGAAGATTGGAGAAACTTAATTTTTCGCCCAAAAAAAAAACGTAAGGGGTACCACTGTCGTTTTTTTTTTCGGGCCGAATTTTTGAGTTTCGATATCTCAGATCTGGAAGGGGCTAGAGCCTCCATTTTTGCACTCAGGTCTAAGTCTCATGGCCCTCTATCAGAATTTGGGAAGATTGGAGAAACTTAATTTTTCGGCCAAAAAAAAAAACGTAAGGGGTACCACTGTCGTTTTTTTTTTTCGGGACGAATTTTTGAGTTTCGATATCTCAGCTCTGGAAGGGGCTAGAGCCTCCATTTTTGCACTCAGGTCTAAGTCTCATGGCCCTCTATTAGAATTTGGGAAGATTGGAGAAACTTAATTTTTCGCCCAAAAAAAAAACGTAAGGGGTACCACTGTCGTTTTTTTTCGGGCCGAATTTTTGAGTTTCGATATCTCAGCTCTGGAAGGGGCTAGAGCCTCTATTTTTGCACTCAGGTCTAAGTCTCATGGCCCTCTATCAGAATTTGGGAAGATTGGAGAAACTTAATTTTTCGCCCAAAAAAAAAAACGTAAGGGGTACCACTGTCGTTTTTTTTTTCGGGCCGAATTTTTGAGTTTCGATATCTCAGCTCTGGAAGGGGCTAGAGCCTCCATTTTTGCACTCAGGTCTAAGTCTCATGGCCCTCTATCAGAATTTGGGAAGATTGGAGAAACTTAATTTTTCGCCCAAAAAAAAAACGTAAGGGGTACCACTGTCGTTTTTTTTTGGGCCGAATTTTTGAGTTTCGATATCTCAGCTCTGGAAGGGGCTAGAGCCTCCATTTTTGCACTCAGGTCTAAGTCTCATGGCCCTATATCAGAATTTGGGAAGATTGGAGAAACGTAATTTTTCGCCCAAAAAAAAAAACGTAAGGGGTACCACTGTCGTTTTTTTTTTCGGGCCGAATTTTTGAGTTTCGATATCTCAGCTCTGGAAGGGGCTAGAGCCTCCATTTTTGCACTCAGGTCTAAGTCTCATGGCCCTCTATCAGAATTTGGGAAGATTGGAGAAACGTAATTTTTCGCCCAAAAAAAAAACGTAAGGGGTACCACTGTCGTTTTTTTTTCGGGCCGAATTTTTGAGTTTCGATATCTCAGCTCTGGAAGGGGCTAGAGCCTCTATTTTTGCACTCAGGTCTAAGTCTCATGGCCCTCTATCAGAATTTGGGAAGATTGGAGAAACTTAATTTTTCGCCCAAAAAAAAAACGTAAGGGGTACCACTGTCGTTTTTTTTTCGGGCCGAATTTTTGAGTTTCGATATCTCAGCTCTGGAAGGGGCTAGAGCCTCCATTTTTGCACTCAGGTCTAAGTCTCATGGCCCTCTATCAGAATTTGGGAAGATTGGAGAAACTTAATTTTTCGCCCAAAAAAAAAACGTAAGGGGTACCACTGTCGTTTTTTTTTCGGGCCGAATTTTTGAGTTTCGATATCTCAGCTCTGGAAGGGGCTAGAGCCTCCATTTTTGCACTCAGGTCTAAGTCTCATGGCCCTCTATCAGAATTTGGGAAGATTGGAGAAACTTAATTTTTCGCCCAAAAAAAAAACGTAAGGGGTACCACTGTCGTTTTTTTTTCGGGCCGAATTTTTGAGTTTCGATATCTCAGCTCTGGAAGGGGCTAGAGCCTCTATTTTTGCACTCAGGTCTAAGTCTCATGGCCCTCTATCAGAATTTGGGAAGATTGGAGAAACGTAATTTTTCGCCCAAAAAAAAAACGTAAGGGGTACCACTGTCGTTTTTTTTTCGGGCCGAATTTTTGAGTTTCGATATCTCAGCTCTGGAAGGGGCTAGAGCCTCCATTTTTGCACTCAGGTCTAAGTCTCATGGCCCTCAATAATAATCCAGAGTTTTGGGAAGATTGGAGAAACTTAATTTTTCGCCCAAAAAAAAAAACGTAAGGGGTACCACTGTCGTTTTTTTTTTCAGGCCGGATTTTTGAGTTTCGATATCTCAGCTCTGGAAGGGGCTAGAGCCTCCATTTTTGCACTCAGGTCTAAGTCTCATGGCCCTCTATCAGAATTTGGGCAGATTGGAGAAACTTAATTTTTCGCCCCAAAAAAAAAACGTAAGGGGTACCACTGTCGTTTTTTTTTTTTCGGGCCGAATTTTTGAGTTTCGATATCTCAGCTCTGGAAGGGGCTAGAGCCTCCATTTTTGCACTCAGGTCTAAGTCTCATGGCCCTCTATCAGAATTTGGGAAGATTGGAGAAACGTAATTTTTCGCCCAAAAAAAAAACGTAAGGGGTACCACTGTCGTTTTTTTTTCGGGCCGAATTTTTGAGTTTCGATATCTCAGCTCTGGAAGGGGCTAGAGCCTCTATTTTTGCACTCAGGTCTAAGTCTCATGGCCCTCTATCAGAATTTGGGAAGATTGGAGAAACTTAATTTTTCGCCCAAAAAAAAACGTAAGGGGTACCACTGTCGTTTTTTTTTTCGGGCCGAATTTTTGAGTTTCGATATCTCAGCTCTGGAAGGGGCTAGAGCCTCCATTTTTGCACTCAGGTCTAAGTCTCATGGCCCTCTATCAGAATTTGGGAAGATTGGAGAAACTTAATTTTTCGCCCAAAAAAAAAACGTAAGGGGTACCACTGTCGTTTTTTTTTTCGGGCCGAATTTTTGAGTTTCGATATCTTAGCTCTGGAAGGGGCTAGAGCCTCTATTTTTGCACTCAGGTCTAAGTCTCATGGCCCTCTATCAGAATTTGGGAAGATTGGAGAAACTTAATTTTTCGCCCAAAAAAAAACGTAAGGGGTACCACTGTCGTTTTTTTTCGGGCCGAATTTTTGAGTTTCGATATCTCAGCTCTGGAAGGGGCTAGAGCCTCCATTTTTGCACTCAGGTCTAAGTCTCATGGCCCTCTATCAGAATTTGGGAAGATTGGAGAAACTTAATTTTTCGCCCAAAAAAAAAACGTAAGGGGTACCACTGTCGTTTTTTTTTTCGGGCCGAATTTTTGAGTTTCGATATCTCAGCTCTGGAAGGGGCTAGAGCCTCCATTTTTGCACTCAGGTCTAAGTCTCATGGCCCTCTATCAGAATTTGGGAAGATTGGAGAAACGTAATTTTTCGCCCAAAAAAAAAACGTAAGGGGTACCACTGTCGTTTTTTTTTCGGGCCGAATTTTTGAGTTTCGATATCTCAGCTCTGGAAGGGGCTAGAGCCTCTATTTTTGCACTCAGGTCTAAGTCTCATGGCCCTCTATCAGAATTTGGGAAGATTGGAGAAACTTAATTTTTCGCCCAAAAAAAAAACGTAAGGGGTACCACTGTCGTTTTTTTTTTCGGGCCGAATTTTTGAGTTTCGATATCTCAGATCTGGAAGGGGCTAGAGCCTCCATTTTTGCACTCAGGTCTAAGTCTCATGGCCCTCTATCAGAATTTGGGAAGATTGGAGAAACTTAATTTTTCGGCCAAAAAAAAAAACGTAAGGGGTACCACTGTCGTTTTTTTTTTTCGGGACGAATTTTTGAGTTTCGATATCTCAGCTCTGGAAGGGGCTAGAGCCTCCATTTTTGCACTCAGGTCTAAGTCTCATGGCCCTCTATTAGAATTTGGGAAGATTGGAGAAACTTAATTTTTCGCCCAAAAAAAAAACGTAAGGGGTACCACTGTCGTTTTTTTTTCGGGCCGAATTTTTGAGTTTCGATATCTCAGCTCTGGAAGGGGCTAGAGCCTCCATTTTTGCACTCAGGTCTAAGTCTCATGGCCCTCTATCAGAATTTGGGAAGATTGGAGAAACTTAATTTTTCGCCCAAAAAAAAAAACGTAAGGGGTACCACTGTCGTTTTTTTTCGGGCCGAATTTTTGAGTTTCGATATCTCAGCTCTGGAAGGGGCTAGAGCCTCTATTTTTGCACTCAGGTCTAAGTCTCATGGCCCTCTATCAGAATTTGGGAAGATTGAAGAAACTTAATTTTTCGCCCAAAAAAAAAACGTAAGGGGTACCACTGTCGTTTTTTTTTCGGGCCGAATTTTTGAGTTTCGATATCTCAGCTCTGGAAGGGGCTAGAGCCTCCATTTTTGCACTCAGGTCTAAGTCTCATGGCCCTCTATCAGAATTTGGGAAGATTGCAGAAACTTAATTTTTCGCCCAAAAAAAAAACGTAAGGGGTACCACTGTCGTTTTTTTTTTCGGGCCGAATTTTTGAGTTTCGATATCTCAGCTCTGGAAGGGGCTAGAGCCTCCATTTTTGCACTCAGATCTAAGTCTCATGGCCCTCTATCAGAATTTGGGAAGATTGGAGAAACTTAATTTTTCGCCCCAAAAAAAAAAAAACGTAAGGGGTACCACTGTCGTTTTTTTTTTCGGGCCGAATTTTTGAGTTTCGATATCTCAGCTCTGGAAGGGGCAAGAGCCTCCATTTTTGCACTCAGGTCTAAGTCTCATGGCCCTCTATCAGAATTTGGGAAGATTGGAGAAACTTAATTTTTCGCCCAAAAAAAAAACGTAAGGGGTACCACTGTCGTTTTTTTTTCGCGCCGAATTTTTGAGTTTCGATATCTCAGCTCTGGAAGGGGCTAGAGCCTCCATTTTTGCACTCAGGTCTAAGTCTCATGGCCCTCTATCAGAATTTGGGAAGATTGGAGAAACTTAATTTTTCGCCCAAAAAAAAAACGTAAGGGGTACCACTGTCGTTTTTTTTTCGGGCCGAATTTTTGAGTTTCGATATCTCAGCTCTGGAAGGGGCTAGAGCCTCCATTTTTGCACTCAGATCTAAGTCTCATGGCCCTCTATCAGAATTTGGGAAGATTGGAGAAACTTAATTTTTCGCCCAAAAAAAAAACGTAAGGGGTACCACTGTCGTTTTTTTTTTCGGGCCGAATTTTTGAGTTTCGATATCTCAGCTCTGGAAGGGGCTAGAGCCTCCATTTTTGCACTCAGGTCTAAGTCTCATGGCCCTCTATCAGAATTTGGGAAGATTGGAGAAACTTAATTTTTCGCCCAAAAAAAAAACGTAAGGGGTACCACTGTCGTTTTTTTTTTCGGGCCGAATTTTTGAGTTTCGATATCTCAGCTCTGGAAGGGGCTAGAGCCTCTATTTTTGCACTCAGGTCTAAGTCTCATGGCCCTCTATCAGAATTTGGGAAGATTGGAGAAACTTAATTTTTCGCCCCAAAAAAAAAACGTAAGGGGTACCACTGTCGTTTTTTTTTCGGGCCGAATTTTTGAGTTTCGATATCTCAGCTCTGGAAGGGGCTAGAGCCTCCATTTTTGCACTCAGGTCTAAGTCTCATGGCCCTCAATAATAATCCAGAGTTTTGGGAAGATTGGAGAAACTTAATTTTTCGCCCAAAAAAAAAAACGTAAGGGGTACCACTGTCGTTTTTTTTTTTCAGGCCGGATTTTTGAGTTTCGATATCTCATCTCTGGAAGTGGCTAGAGCCTCCATTTTTGCACTCAGGTCTAAGTCTCATGGCCCTCAATAATAATCCAGAGTTTTGGGAAGATTGGAGAAACTTAATTTTTCGCCCAAAAAAAACAAAACGTAAGGGGTACCACTGTCGTTTTTTTTTTCAGGCCGGATTTTTGAGTTTCGATATCTCAGCTCTGGAAGGGGCTAGAGCCTATATTTTTGCACTCAGGTCTAAGTCTCATGGCCCTCTATCAGAATTTGGGAAGATTGGAGAAACTTAATTTTTCGCCCAAAAAAAAAAACGTAAGGGGTACCACTGTCGTTTTTTTTTCGGGCCGAATTTTTGAGTTTCGATATCTCAGCTCTGGAAGGGGCTAGAGCCTCCATTTTTGCACTCAGGTCTAAGTCTCATGGCCCTCTATCAGAATTTGGGAAGATTGGAGAAACTTAATTTTTCGCCCAAAAAAAAAAACGTAAGGGGTACCACTGTCGTTTTTTTTTTCGGGCCGAATTTTTGAGTTTCGATATCTCAGCTCTGGAAGGGGCTAGAGCCTCCATTTTTGCACTCAGGTCTAAGTCTCATGGCCCTCTATCAGAATTTGGGAAGATTGGAGAAACTTAATTTTTCGCCCAAAAAAAAAAACGTAAGGGGTACCACTGTCGTTTTTTTTCGGGCCGAATTTTTGAGTTTCGATATCTCAGCTCTGGAAGGGGCTAGAGCCTCTATTTTTGCACTCAGGTCTAAGTCTCATGGCCCTCTATCAGAATTTGGGAAGATTGGAGAAACTTAATTTTTCGCCCAAAAAAAAAAACGTAAGGGGTACCACTGTCGTTTTTTTTTTCGGGCCGAATTTTTGAGTTTCGATATCTCAGCTCTGGAAGGGGCTAGAGCCTCCATTTTTGCACTCAGGTCTAAGTCTCATGGCCCTCTATCAGAATTTGGGAAGATTGGAGAAACTTAATTTTTCGCCCAAAAAAAAAACGTAAGGGGTACCACTGTCGTTTTTTTTTCGGGCCGAATTTTTGAGTTTCGATATCTCAGCTCTGGAAGGGGCTAGAGCCTCCATTTTTGCACTCAGGTCTAAGTCTCATGGCCCTATATCAGAATTTGGGAAGATTGGAGAAACGTAATTTTTCGCCCAAAAAAAAAAACGTAAGGGGTACCACTGTCGTTTTTTTTTTCGGGCCGAATTTTTGAGTTTCGATATCTCAGCTCTGGAAGGGGCTAGAGCCTCCATTTTTGCACTCAGGTCTAAGTCTCATGGCCCTCTATCAGAATTTGGGAAGATTGGAGAAACGTAATTTTTCGCCCAAAAAAAAAACGTAAGGGGTACCACTGTCGTTTTTTTTTCGGGCCGAATTTTTGAGTTTCGATATCTCAGCTCTGGAAGGGGCTAGAGCCTCTATTTTTGCACTCAGGTCTAAGTCTCATGGCCCTCTATCAGAATTTGGGAAGATTGGAGAAACTTAATTTTTCGCCCAAAAAAAAAACGTAAGGGGTACCACTGTCGTTTTTTTTTCGGGCCGAATTTTTGAGTTTCGATATCTCAGCTCTGGAAGGGGCTAGAGCCTCCATTTTTGCACTCAGGTCTAAGTCTCATGGCCCTCTATCAGAATTTGGGAAGATTGGAGAAACTTAATTTTTCGCCCAAAAAAAAAACGTAAGGGGTACCACTGTCGTTTTTTTTTCGGGCCGAATTTTTGAGTTTCGATATCTCAGCTCTGGAAGGGGCTAGAGCCTCCATTTTTGCACTCAGGTCTAAGTCTCATGGCCCTCTATCAGAATTTGGGAAGATTGGAGAAACTTAATTTTTCGCCCAAAAAAAAAACGTAAGGGGTACCACTGTCGTTTTTTTTTCGGGCCGAATTTTTGAGTTTCGATATCTCAGCTCTGGAAGGGGCTAGAGCCTCTATTTTTGCACTCAGGTCTAAGTCTCATGGCCCTCTATCAGAATTTGGGAAGATTGGAGAAACGTAATTTTTCGCCCAAAAAAAAAACGTAAGGGGTACCACTGTCGTTTTTTTTTCGGGCCGAATTTTTGAGTTTCGATATCTCAGCTCTGGAAGGGGCTAGAGCCTCCATTTTTGCACTCAGGTCTAAGTCTCATGGCCCTCAATAATAATCCAGAGTTTTGGGAAGATTGGAGAAACTTAATTTTTCGCCCAAAAAAAAAAAAACGTAAGGGGTACCACTGTCGTTTTTTTTTTCAGGCCGGATTTTTGAGTTTCGATATCTCAGCTCTGGAAGGGGCTAGAGCCTCCATTTTTGCACTCAGGTCTAAGTCTCATGGCCCTCTATCAGAATTTGGGCAGATTGGAGAAACTTAATTTTTCGCCCCAAAAAAAAAACGTAAGGGGTACCACTGTCGTTTTTTTTTTTTCGGGCCGAATTTTTGAGTTTCGATATCTCAGCTCTGGAAGGGGCTAGAGCCTCCATTTTTGCACTCAGGTCTAAGTCTCATGGCCCTCTATCAGAATTTGGGAAGATTGGAGAAACGTAATTTTTCGCCCAAAAAAAAAACGTAAGGGGTACCACTGTCGTTTTTTTTTCGGGCCGAATTTTTGAGTTTCGATATCTCAGCTCTGGAAGGGGCTAGAGCCTCTATTTTTGCACTCAGGTCTAAGTCTCATGGCCCTCTATCAGAATTTGGGAAGATTGGAGAAACTTAATTTTTCGCCCAAAAAAAAACGTAAGGGGTACCACTGTCGTTTTTTTTTTCGGGCCGAATTTTTGAGTTTCGATATCTCAGCTCTGGAAGGGGCTAGAGCCTCCATTTTTGCACTCAGGTCTAAGTCTCATGGCCCTCTATCAGAATTTGGGAAGATTGGAGAAACTTAATTTTTCGCCCAAAAAAAAAACGTAAGGGGTACCACTGTCGTTTTTTTTTTCGGGCCGAATTTTTGAGTTTCGATATCTTAGCTCTGGAAGGGGCTAGAGCCTCTATTTTTGCACTCAGGTCTAAGTCTCATGGCCCTCTATCAGAATTTGGGAAGATTGGAGAAACTTAATTTTTCGCCCAAAAAAAAACGTAAGGGGTACCACTGTCGTTTTTTTTTCGGGCCGAATTTTTGAGTTTCGATATCTCAGCTCTGGAAGGGGCTAGAGCCTCCATTTTTGCACTCAGGTCTAAGTCTCATGGCCCTCTATCAGAATTTGGGAAGATTGGAGAAACTTAATTTTTCGCCCAAAAAAAAAACGTAAGGGGTACCACTGTCGTTTTTTTTTTCGGGCCGAATTTTTGAGTTTCGATATCTCAGCTCTGGAAGGGGCTAGAGCCTCTATTTTTGCACTCAGGTCTAAGTCTCATGGCCCTCTATCAGAATTTGGGAAGATTGGAGAAACTTAATTTTTCGCCCAAAAAAAAAACGTAAGGGGTACCACTGTCGTTTTTTTTTTCGGGCCGAATTTTTGAGTTTCGATATCTCAGCTCTGGAAGGGGCTAGAGCCTCCATTTTTGCACTCAGGTCTAAGTCTCATGGCCCTCTATCAGAATTTGGGAAGATTGGAGAAACTTAATTTTTCGCCCAAAAAAAAAACGTAAGGGGTACCACTGTCGTTTTTTTTTCGGGCCGAATTTTTGAGTTTCGATATCTCAGCTCTGGAAGGGGCTAGAGCCTCTATTTTTGCACTCAGGTCTAAGTCTCATGGCCCTCTATCAGAATTTGGGAAGATTGGAGAAACTTAATTTTTCGCCCAAAAAAAAAACGTAAGGGGTACCACTGTCGTTTTTTTTTTCGGGCCGAATTTTTGAGTTTCGATATCTCAGCTCTGGAAGGGGCTAGAGCCTCCATTTTTGCACTCAGGTCTAAGTCTCATGGCCCTCAATAATAATCCAGAGTTTTGGGAAGATTGGAGAAACTTAATTTTTCGCCCAAAAAAAAAAAACGTAAGGGGTACCACTGTCGTTTTTTTTTTCAGGCCGGATTTTTGAGTTTCGATATCTCAGCTCTGGAAGGGGCTAGAGCCTCCATTTTTGCACTCAGGTCTAAGTCTCATGGCCCTCTATCAGAATTTGGGCAGATTGGAGAAACTTAATTTTTCGCCCCAAAAAAAAAAACGTAAGGGGTACCACTGTCGTTTTTTTTTTTTCGGGCCGAATTTTTGAGTTTCGATATCTCAGCTCTGGAAGGGGCTAGAGCCTCTATTTTTGCACTCAGGTCTAAGTCTCATGGCCCTCTATCAGAATTTGGGAAGATTGGAGAAACTTAATTTTTCGCCCAAAAAAAAAACGTAAGGGGTACCACTGTCGTTTTTTTTTCGGGCCGAATTTTTGAGTTTCGATATCTCAGCTCTGGAAGGGGCTAGAGCCTCCATTTTTGCACTCAGGTCTAAGTCTCATGGCCCTCTATCAGAATTTGGGAAGATTGCAGAAACTTAATTTTTCGCCCAAAAAAAAAACGTAAGGGGTACCACTGTCGTTTTTTTTTCGGGCCGAATTTTTGAGTTTCGATATCTCAGCTCTGGAAGGGGCTAGAGCCTCCATTTTTGCACTCAGATCTAAGTCTCATGGCCCTCTATCAGAATTTGGGAAGATTGGAGAAACTTAATTTTTCGCCCCAAAAAAAAAAAAACGTAAGGGGTACCACTGTCGTTTTTTTTTTCGGGCCGAATTTTTGAGTTTCGATATCTCAGCTCTGGAAGGGGCTAGAGCCTCCATTTTTGCACTCAGGTCTAAGTCTCATGGCCCTCTATCAGAATTTGGGAAGATTGGAGAAACTTAATTTTTCGCCCAAAAAAAAAACGTAAGGGGTACCACTGTCGTTTTTTTTTCGGGCCGAATTTTTGAGTTTCGATATCTCAGCTCTGGAAGGGGCTAGAGCCTCCATTTTTGCACTCAGGTCTAAGTCTCATGGCCCTCTATCAGAATTTGGGAAGATTGGAGAAACTTAATTTTTCGCCCAAAAAAAAAACGTAAGGGGTACCACTGTCGTTTTTTTTTCGGGCCGAATTTTTGAGTTTCGATATCTCAGCTCTGGAAGGGGCTAGAGCCTCCATTTTTGCACTCAGATCTAAGTCTCATGGCCCTCTATCAGAATTTGGGAAGATTGGAGAAACGTAATTTTTCGCCCAAAAAAAAAACGTAAGGGGTACCACTGTCGTTTTTTTTTTCGGGCCGAATTTTTGAGTTTCGATATCTCAGCTCTGGAAGGGGCTAGAGCCTCCATTTTTGCACTCAGGTCTAAGTCTCATGGCCCTCTATCAGAATTTGGGAAGATTGGAGAAACTTAATTTTTCGCCCAAAAAAAAAACGTAAGGGGTACCACTGTCGTTTTTTTTTCGGGCCGAATTTTTGAGTTTCGATATCTCAGCTCTGGAAGGGGCTAGAGCCTCTATTTTTGCACTCAGGTCTAAGTCTCATGGCCCTCTATCAGAATTTGGGAAGATTGGAGAAACTTAATTTTTCGCCCAAAAAAAAAACGTAAGGGGTACCACTGTCGTTTTTTTTTCGGGCCGAATTTTTGAGTTTCGATATCTCAGCTCTGGAAGGGGCTAGAGCCTCCATTTTTGCACTCAGGTCTAAGTCTCATGGCCCTCAATAATAATCCAGAGTTTTGGGAAGATTGGAGAAACTTAATTTTTCGCCTCCAAAAAAAAAAACGTAAGGGGTACCACTGTCGTTTTTTTTTTTCAGGCCGGATTTTTGAGTTTCGATATCTCAGCTCTGGAAGGGGCTAGAGCCTCCATTTTTGCACTCAGGTCTAAGTTTCATGGCCCTCAATAATAATCCAGAGTTTTGGGAAGATTGGAGAAACTTAATTTTTCGCCCAAAAAAAACAAAACGTAAGGGGTACCACTGTCGTTTTTTTTTTCAGGCCGGATTTTTGAGTTTCGATATCTCAGCTCTGGAAGGGGCTAGAGCCTCTATTTTTGCACTTAGGTCTAAGTCTCATGGCCCTCTATCAGAATTTGGGAAGATTGGAGAAACTTAATTTTTCGCCCAAAAAAAAAACGTAAGGGGTACCACTGTCGTTTTTTTTTCGGGCCGAATTTTTGAGTTTCGATATCTCAGCTCTGGAAGGGGCTAGAGCCTCCATTTTTGCACTCAGGTCTAAGTCTCATGGCCCTCTATCAGAATTTGGGAAGATTGGAGAAACTTAATTTTTCGCCCAAAAAAAAAACGTAAGGGGTACCACTGTCGTTTTTTTTTCGGGCCGAATTTTTGAGTTTCGATATCTCAGCTCTGGAAGGGGCTAGAGCCTCCATTTTTGCACTCAGGTCTAAGTCTCATGGCCCTCTATCAGAATTTGGGAAGATTGGAGAAACTTAATTTTTCGCCCAAAAAAAAAAACGTAAGGGGTACCACTGTCGTTTTTTTTTCGGGCCGAATTTTTGAGTTTCGATATCTCAGCTCTGGAAGGGGCTAGAGCCTCCATTTTTGCACTCAGGTCTAAGTCTCATGGCCCTCTATCAGAATTTGGGAAGATTGGAGAAACGTAATTTTTCGCCCAAAAAAAAAACGTAAGGGGTACCACTGTCGTTTTTTTTTTCAGGCCGAATTTTTGAGTTTCGATATCTCAGCTCTGGAAGGGGCTAGAGCCTCCATTTTTGCACTCAGGTCTAAGTCTCATGGCCCTCTATCAGAATTTGGGAAGATTGGAGAAACGTAATTTTTCGCCCAAAAAAAAAACGTAAGGGGTACCACTGTCGTTTTTTTTTCGGGCCGAATTTTTGAGTTTCGATATCTCAGCTCTGGAAGGGGCTAGAGCCTCTATTTTTGCACTCAGGTCTAAGTCTCATGGCCCTCTATCAGAATTTGGGAAGATTGGAGAAACTTAATTTTTCGCCCAAAAAAAAAACGTAAGGGGTACCACTGTCGTTTTTTTTTCGGGCCGAATTTTTGAGTTTCGATATCTCAGCTCTGGAAGGGGCTAGAGCCTCCATTTTTGCACTCAGGTCTAAGTTTCATGGCCCTCAATAATAATCCAGAGTTTTGGGAAGATTGGAGAAACTTAATTTTTCGCCCAAAAAAAACAAAACGTAAGGGGTACCACTGTCGTTTTTTTTTTCAGGCCGGATTTTTGAGTTTCGATATCTCAGCTCTGGAAGGGGCTAGAGCCTCTATTTTTGCACTCAGGTCTAAGTCTCATGGCCCTCTATCAGAATTTGGGAAGATTGGAGAAACTTAATTTTTCGCCCAAAAAAAAAACGTAAGGGGTACCACTGTCGTTTTTTTTTCGGGCCGAATTTTTGAGTTTCGATATCTCAGCTCTGGAAGGGGCTAGAGCCTCCATTTTTGCACTCAGGTCTAAGTCTCATGGCCCTCTATCAGAATTTGGGAAGATTGGAGAAACTTAATTTTTCGCCCAAAAAAAAAACGTAAGGGGTACCACTGTCGTTTTTTTTTCGGGCCGAATTTTTGAGTTTCGATATCTCAGCTCTGGAAGGGGCTAGAGCCTCCATTTTTGCACTCAGGTCTAAGTCTCATGGCCCTCTATCAGAATTTGGGAAGATTGGAGAAACTTAATTTTTCGCCCAAAAAAAAAAACGTAAGGGGTACCACTGTCGTTTTTTTTTCGGGCCGAATTTTTGAGTTTCGATATCTCAGCTCTGGAAGGGGCTAGAGCCTCCATTTTTGCACTCAGGTCTAAGTCTCATGGCCCTCTATCAGAATTTGGGAAGATTGGAGAAACTTAATTTTTCGCCCAAAAAAAAAAACGTAAGGGGTACCACTGTCGTTTTTTTTCGGGCCGAATTTTTGAGTTTCGATATCTCAGCTCTGGAAGGGGCTAGAGCCTCTATTTTTGCACTCAGGTCTAAGTCTCATGGCCCTCTATCAGAATTTGGGAAGATTGGAGAAACTTAATTTTTCGCCCAAAAAAAAAACGTAAGGGGTACCACTGTCGTTTTTTTTTCGGGCCGAATTTTTGAGTTTCGATATCTCAGCTCTGGAAGGGGCTAGAGCCTCCATTTTTGCACTCAGGTCTAAGTCTCATGGCCCTCTATCAGAATTTGGGAAGATTGGAGAAACGTAATTTTTCGCCCAAAAAAAAAACGTAAGGGGTACCACTGTCGTTTTTTTTTCGGGCCGAATTTTTGAGTTTCGATATCTCAGCTCTGGAAGGGGCTAGAGCCTCTATTTTTGCACTCAGGTCTAAGTCTCATGGCCCTCTATCAGAATTTGGGAAGATTGGAGAAACTTAATTTTTCGCCCAAAAAAAAAACGTAAGGGGTACCACTGTCGTTTTTTTTTCGGGCCGAATTTTTGAGTTTCGATATCTCAGCTCTGGAAGGGGCTAGAGCCTCCATTTTTGCACTCAGGTCTAAGTCTCATGGCCCTCTATCAGAATTTGGGAAGATTGGAGAAACTTAATTTTTCGCCCAAAAAAAAAACGTAAGGGGTACCACTGTCGTTTTTTTTTCGGGCCGAATTTTTGAGTTTCGATATCTCAGCTCTGGAAGGGGCTAGAGCCTCCATTTTTGCACTCAGATCTAAGTCTCATGGCCCTCTATCAGAATTTGGGAAGATTGGAGAAACTTAATTTTTCGCCCAAAAAAAAAACGTAAGGGGTACCACTGTCGTTTTTTTTTTCGGGCCGAATTTTTGAGTTTCGATATCTCAGCTCTGGAAGGGGCTAGAGCCTCCATTTTTGCACTCAGGTCTAAGTCTCATGGCCCTCTATCAGAATTTGGGAAGATTGGAGAAACTTAATTTTTCGCCCAAAAAAAAAACGTAAGGGGTACCACTGTCGTTTTTTTTTCGGGCCGAATTTTTGAGTTTCGATATCTCAGCTCTGGAAGGGGCTAGAGCCTCTATTTTTGCACTCAGGTCTAAGTCTCATTAGCCTGGTTCTACCAGACTCTCGTACATACATTTCATTTGTACAGAGAGTCTGGCCTTCCTCAATTGAGAAACGTTTCCTTCCTTGTAGGCGGGTTCACTATTAAAGTTCAAATCTATTGGATCTGCCCAGAGTCACTCACGATCTGCCATAGCCAATCGCTAATGTGTGGTCGTGAGTGACGTATGTCATGCGCCGAAACGGCTGGAACAACCATAGACAGTAAAAGAAACAACAAGTCCGAACTCCGAATGATCAGAGGATTAAATTTACAATAGGATTTCAGTCAACGAGAGCTGCAGGTTTTGTTAATCTAGGAACAATTATTAATTCGAAATGTATATTTGACATGAAGGACAGTGATTATTCAGTCAATGGTCGAAGCTGTGTCTAATCATTACAAATACGCCGCTGTGGTCGTTTCTGATCTGCCACAAATGCTGTAGCAGCTACAGTGAATGATCAGTCTGTCTCTATCTGCAGATGTGTAATAAACAACAATTTTTCATATTACGTATTTTTGTTTCTTAATTACCTTAATTATGGTCTTCAAAGTATGTGTTTGTACATTTTTATATGGCATTTATTTGTTTTTTTTATTAAAACAAATTAACCATTGACATCTAAAACTGAAAATCAAATATAGTCTCCAAAGTATGGGTTTTCAAATTTTTATTTATGACAATTTTTTTTTTAATCACAACCAATTTGTATGATTTACAACATGTAAAACTGACACACCAACCTCCTGCACGAGTACACAAAGGGGCTCAAAATGTTCATCACAAGAATCAGTAAATTTACTGTTGGGAATCTGAGTGACTGACATGACTCCTGAGCGGATCTTCAACAATAGTTTAGCAGCCAGGACTCGGGGCTTCCGAACACCGCGAACACCAGGCTAAAGTCCAAAATGTCACGGTCATTGTGCACGAGCTGCCCAGCACAAACTTCCAACCTTTCTGCCTCCTTCACTTGGTCCTCCGTTGTGCAACAAGAGGTGAGACGACAACAATCCGGCTTTAAATTCTGTATATTCGGCAGTTTCTTTACCAACAACGGACCGACTGGCTTTTCTCACGTCTTTCTCCGCTGCCATTACTGCACTCAAACTGACGCACTACATCAACGTCATCGTTCTCAGCCACTCCCTCTATTCGCTGATTGGTCCTACAAAAAATTGATTTCTGGAAACCTAAGGATATGGAGCGGTCCCAGACGCAGTACTGAAGTAAAATGAAATTGAGCGGAAGTGCGTAGGAGGGCGCAGCCAGGCTAAAGTCTCATGGCCCTCTATCAGAATTTGGGAAGATTGGAGAAACTTAATTTTTCGCCCAAAAAAAAAAACGTAAGGGGTACCACTGTCGTTTTTTTTTCGGGCCGAATTTTTGAGTTTCGATATCTCAGCTCTGGAAGGGGCTAGAGCCTCCATTTTTGCACTCAGGTCTAAGTCTCATGGCCCTCTATCAGAATTTGGGAAGATTGGAGAAACTTAATTTTTCGCCCCAAAAAAAAACGTAAGGGGTACCACTGTCGTTTTTTTTTCGGGCCGAATTTTTGAGTTTCGATATCTCAGCTCTGGAAGGGGCTAGAGCCTCCATTTTTGCACTCAGGTCTAAGTCTCATGGCCCTCAATAATAATCCAGAGTTTTGGGAAGATTGGAGAAACTTAATTTTTCGCCCAAAAAAAAAAAACGTAAGGGGTACCACTGTCGTTTTTTTTTTTCAGGCCGGATTTTTGAGTTTCGATATCTCAGCTCTGGAAGGGGCTAGAGCCTCCATTTTTGCACTCAGGTCTAAGTCTCATGGCCCTCAATAATAATCCAGAGTTTTGGGAAGATTGGAGAAACTTAATTTTTCGCCCAAAAAAAACAAAACGTAAGGGGTACCACTGTCGTTTTTTTTTTCAGGCCGGATTTTTGAGTTTCGATATCTCAGCTCTGGAAGGGGCTAGAGCCTCCATTTTTGCACTCAGGTCTAAGTCTCATGGCCCTCTATCAGAATTTGGGAAGATTGGAGAAACTTAATTTTTCGCCCAAAAAAAAAACGTAAGGGGTACCACTGTCGTTTTTTTTTCGGGCCGAATTTTTGAGTTTCGATATCTCAGCTCTGGAAGGGGCTAGAGCCTCCATTTTTGCACTCAGGTCTAAGTCTCATGGCCCTCTATCAGAATTTGGGAAGATTGGAAAAACTTAATTTTTCGCCCAAAAAAAAAAACGTAAGGGGTACCACTGTCGTTTTTTTTTTCGGGCCGAATTTTTGAGTTTCGATATCTCAGCTCTGGAAGGGGCTAGAGCCTCCATTTTTGCACTCAGGTCTAAGTCTCATGGCCCTCTATCAGAATTTGGGAAGATTGGAGAAACTTAATTTTTCGCCCAAAAAAAAAAACGTAAGGGGTACCACTGTCGTTTTCTTTTCGGGCCGAATTTTTGAGTTTCGATATCTCAGCTCTGGAAGGGGCTAGAGCCTCCATTTTTGCACTCAGGTCTAAGTCTCATGGCCCTCTATCAGAATTTGGGAAGATTGGAGAAACTTAATTTTTCGCCCAAAAAAAAAAACGTAAGGGGTACCACTGTCGTTTTTTTTCGGGCCGAATTTTTGAGTTTCGATATCTCAGCTCTGGAAGGGGCTAGAGCCTCTATTTTTGCACTCAGGTCTAAGTCTCATGGCCCTCTATCAGAATTTGGGAAGATTGGAGAAACTTAATTTTTCGCCCAAAAAAAAAACGTAAGGGGTACCACTGTCGTTTTTTTTTCGGGCCGAATTTTTGAGTTTCGATATCTCAGCTCTGGAAGGGGCTAGAGCCTCCATTTTTGCACTCAGGTCTAAGTCTCATGGCCCTCTATCAGAATTTGGGAAGATTGGAGAAACTTAATTTTTCGCCCAAAAAAAAAACGTAAGGGGTACCACTGTCGTTTTTTTTTCGGGCCGAATTTTTGAGTTTCGATATCTCAGCTCTGGAAGGGGCTAGAGCCTCCATTTTTGCACTCAGGTCTAAGTCTCATGGCCCTCTATCAGAATTTGGGAAGATTGGAGAAACGTAATTTTTCGCCCAAAAAAAAAAACGTAAGGGGTACCACTGTCGTTTTTTTTTTCGGGCCGAATTTTTGAGTTTCGATATCTCAGCTCTGGAAGGGGCTAGAGCCTCCATTTTTGCACTCAGGTCTAAGTCTCATGGCCCTCTATCAGAATTTGGGAAGATTGGAGAAACGTAATTTTTCGCCCAAAAAAAAAACGTAAGGGGTACCACTGTCGTTTTTTTTTCGGGCCGAATTTTTGAGTTTCGATATCTCAGCTCTGGAAGGGGCTAGAGCCTCTATTTTTGCACTCAGGTCTAAGTCTCATGGCCCTCTATCAGAATTTGGGAAGATTGGAGAAACTTAATTTTTCGCCCAAAAAAAAAACGTAAGGGGTACCACTGTCGTTTTTTTTTCGGGCCGAATTTTTGAGTTTCGATATCTCAGCTCTTGAAGGGGCTAGAGCCTCCATTTTTGCACTCAGGTCTAAGTCTCATGGCCCTCTATCAGAATTTGGGAAGATTGGAGAAACTTAATTTTTCGCCCAAAAAAAAAACGGAAGGGGTACCACTGTCGGTTTTTTTTCGGGCCGAATTTTTGAGTTTCGATATCTCAGCTCTGGAAGGGGCTAGAGCCTCCATTTTTGCACTCAGGTCTAAGTCTCATGGCCCTCTATCAGAATTTGGGAAGATTGGAGAAACGTAATTTTTCGCCCAAAAAAAAAACGTAAGGGGTACCACTGTCGTTTTTTTTTCGGGCCGAATTTTTGAGTTTCGATATCTCAGCTCTGGAAGGGGCTAGAGCCTCTATTTTTGCACTCAGGTCTAAGTCTCATGGCCCTCTATCAGAATTTGGGAAGATTGGAGAAACTTAATTTTTCGCCCAAAAAAAAAACGTAAGGGGTACCACTGTCGTTTTCTTTTCGGGCCGAATTTTTGAGTTTCGATATCTCAGCTCTGGAAGGGGCTAGAGCCTCCATTTTTGCACTCAGGTCTAAGTCTCATGGCCCTCTATCAGAATTTGGGAAGATTGGAGAAACTTAATTTTTCGCCCAAAAAAAAAAACGTAAGGGGTACCACTGTCGTTTTTTTTCGGGCCGAATTTTTGAGTTTCGATATCTCAGCTCTGGAAGGGGCTAGAGCCTCTATTTTTGCACTCAGGTCTAAGTCTCATGGCCCTCTATCAGAATTTGGGAAGATTGGAGAAACTTAATTTTTCGCCCAAAAAAAAAACGTAAGGGGTACCACTGTCGTTTTTTTTTCGGGCCGAATTTTTGAGTTTCGATATCTCAGCTCTGGAAGGGGCTAGAGCCTCCATTTTTGCACTCAGGTCTAAGTCTCATGGCCCTCTATCAGAATTTGGGAAGATTGGAGAAACTTAATTTTTCGCCCAAAAAAAAAACGTAAGGGGTACCACTGTCGTTTTTTTTTTCGGGCCGAATTTTTGAGTTTCGATATCTCAGCTCTGGAAGGGGCTAGAGCCTCCATTTTTGCACTCAGGTCTAAGTCTCATGGCCCTCTATCAGAATTTGGGAAGATTGGAGAAACGTAATTTTTCGCCCAAAAAAAAAAAACGTAAGGGGTACCACTGTCGTTTTTTTTTTCGGGCCGAATTTTTGAGTTTCGATATCTCAGCTCTGGAAGGGGCTAGAGCCTCCATTTTTGCACTCAGGTCTAAGTCTCATGGCCCTCTATCAGAATTTGGGAAGATTGGAGAAACGTAATTTTTCGCCCAAAAAAAAAACGTAAGGGGTACCACTGTCGTTTTTTTTTCGGGCCGAATTTTTGAGTTTCGATATCTCAGCTCTGGAAGGGGCTAGAGCCTCTATTTTTGCACTCAGGTCTAAGTCTCATGGCCCTCTATCAGAATTTGGGAAGATTGGAGAAACTTAATTTTTCGCCCAAAAAAAAAACGTAAGGGGTACCACTGTCGTTTTTTTTTCGGGCCGAATTTTTGAGTTTCGATATCTCAGCTCTTGAAGGGGCTAGAGCCTCCATTTTTGCACTCAGGTCTAAGTCTCATGGCCCTCTATCAGAATTTGGGAAGATTGGAGAAACTTAATTTTTCGCCCAAAAAAAAAACGGAAGGGGTACCACTGTCGGTTTTTTTTCGGGCCGAATTTTTGAGTTTCGATATCTCAGCTCTGGAAGGGGCTAGAGCCTCCATTTTTGCACTCAGGTCTAAGTCTCATGGCCCTCTATCAGAATTTGGGAAGATTGGAGAAACGTAATTTTTCGCCCAAAAAAAAAACGTAAGGGGTACCACTGTCGTTTTTTTTTCGGGCCGAATTTTTGAGTTTCGATATCTCAGCTCTGGAAGGGGCTAGAGCCTCTATTTTTGCACTCAGGTCTAAGTCTCATGGCCCTCTATCAGAATTTGGGAAGATTGGAGAAACTTAATTTTTCGCCCAAAAAAAAAACGTAAGGGGTACCACTGTCGTTTTCTTTTCGGGCCGAATTTTTGAGTTTCGATATCTCAGCTCTGGAAGGGGCTAGAGCCTCCATTTTTGCACTCAGGTCTAAGTCTCATGGCCCTCTATCAGAATTTGGGAAGATTGGAGAAACTTAATTTTTCGCCCAAAAAAAAAAACGTAAGGGGTACCACTGTCGTTTTTTTTCGGGCCGAATTTTTGAGTTTCGATATCTCAGCTCTGGAAGGGGCTAGAGCCTCTATTTTTGCACTCAGGTCTAAGTCTCATGGCCCTCTATCAGAATTTGGGAAGATTGCAGAAACTTAATTTTTCGCCCAAAAAAAAAACGTAAGGGGTACCACTGTCGTTTTTTTTTCTGGCCGAATTTTTGAGTTTCGATATCTCAGCTCTGGAAGGGGCTAGAGCCTCCATTTTTGCACTCAGGTCTAAGTCTCATGGCCCTCTATCAGAATTTGGGAAGATTGGAGAAACTTAATTTTTCGCCCAAAAAAAAAACGTAAGGGGTACCACTGTCGTTTTTTTTTCGGGCCGAATTTTTGAGTTTCGATATCTCAGCTCTGGAAGGGGCTAGAGCCTCCATTTTTGCACTCAGGTCTAAGTCTCATGGCCCTCTATCAGAATTTGGGAAGATTGGAGAAACGTAATTTTTCGCCCAAAAAAAAAACGTAAGGGGTACCACTGTCGTTTTTTTTTTCGGGCCGAATTTTTGAGTTTCGATATCTCAGCTCTGGAAGGGGCTAGAGCCTCCATTTTTGCACTCAGGTCTAAGTCTCATGGCCCTCTATCAGAATTTGGGAAGATTGGAGAAACGTAATTTTTCGCCCAAAAAAAAAACGTAAGGGGTACCACTGTCGTTTTTTTTTCGGGCCGAATTTTTGAGTTTCGATATCTCAGCTCTGGAAGGGGCTAGAGCCTCTATTTTTGCACTCAGGTCTAAGTCTCATGGCCCTCTATCAGAATTTGGGAAGATTGGAGAAACTTAATTTTTCGCCCAAAAAAAAACGTAAGGGGTACCACTGTCGTTTTTTTTTTCGGGCCGAATTTTTGAGTTTCGATATCTCAGATCTGGAAGGGGCTAGAGCCTCTATTTTTGCACTCAGGTCTAAGTCTCATGGCCCTCTATCAGAATTTGGGAAGATTGGAGAAACTTAATTTTTCGCCCAAAAAAAAAACGTAAGGGGTACCACTGTCGTTTTTTTTTCGGGCCGAATTTTTGAGTTTCGATATCTCAGCTCTGGAAGGGGCTAGAGCCTCCATTTTTGCACTCAGGTCTAAGTCTCATGGCCCTCTATCAGAATTTGGGAAGATTGGAGAAACTTAATTTTTCGCCCAAAAAAAAAACGTAAGGGGTACCACTGTCGTTTTTTTTTCGGGCCGAATTTTTGAGTTTCGATATCTCAGCTCTGGAAGGGGCTAGAGCCTCCATTTTTGCACTCAGGTCTAAGTCTCATGGCCCTCTATCAGAATTTGGGAAGATTGGAGAAACGTAATTTTTCGCCCAAAAAAAAAACGTAAGGGGTACCACTGTCGTTTTTTTTTTCGGGCCGAATTTTTGAGTTTCGACATCTCAGCTCTGGAAGGGGCTAGAGCCTCCATTTTTGCACTCAGGTCTAAGTCTCATGGCCCTCTATCAGAATTTGGGAAGATTGGAGAAACGTAATTTTTCGCCCAAAAAAAAAACGTAAGGGGTACCACTGTCGTTTTTTTTTCGGGCCGAATTTTTGAGTTTCGATATCTCAGCTCTGGAAGGGGCTAGAGCCTCTATTTTTGCACTCAGGTCTAAGTCTCATGGCCCTCTATCAGAATTTGGGAAGATTGGAGAAACTTAATTTTTCGCCCAAAAAAAAAACGTAAGGGGTACCACTGTCGTTTTTTTTTCGGGCCGAATTTTTGAGTTTCGATATCTCAGCTCTTGAAGGGGCTAGAGCCTCCATTTTTGCACTCAGGTCTAAGTCTCATGGCCCTCTATCAGAATTTGGGAAGATTGGAGAAACTTAATTTTTCGCCCAAAAAAAAAACGGAAGGGGTACCACTGTCGGTTTTTTTTCGGGCCGAATTTTTGAGTTTCGATATCTCAGCTCTGGAAGGGGCTAGAGCCTCCATTTTTGCACTCAGGTCTAAGTCTCATGGCCCTCTATCAGAATTTGGGAAGATTGGAGAAACGTAATTTTTCGCCCAAAAAAAAAACGTAAGGGGTACCACTGTCGTTTTTTTTTCGGGCCGAATTTTTGAGTTTCGATATCTCAGCTCTGGAAGGGGCTAGAGCCTCTATTTTTGCACTCAGGTCTAAGTCTCATGGCCCTCTATCAGAATTTGGGAAGATTGGAGAAACTTAATTTTTCGCCCAAAAAAAAAACGTAAGGGGTACCACTGTCGTTTTCTTTTCGGGCCGAATTTTTGAGTTTCGATATCTCAGCTCTGGAAGGGGCTAGAGCCTCCATTTTTGCACTCAGGTCTAAGTCTCATGGCCCTCTATCAGAATTTGGGAAGATTGGAGAAACTTAATTTTTCGCCCAAAAAAAAAAACGTAAGGGGTACCACTGTCGTTTTTTTTTCGGGCCGAATTTTTGAGTTTCGATATCTCAGCTCTAGAAGGGGCTAGAGCCTCTATTTTTGCACTCAGGTCTAAGTCTCATGGCCCTCTATCAGAATTTGGGAAGATTGGAGAAACTTAATTTTTCGCCCAAAAAAAAAACGTAAGGGGTACCACTGTCGTTTTTTTTTTCGGGCCGAATTTTTGAGTTTCGATATCTCAGATCTGGAAGGGGCTAGAGCCTCCATTTTTGCACTCAGGTCTAAGTCTCATGGCCCTCTATCAGAATTTGGGAAGATTGGAGAAACTTAATTTTTCGGCCAAAAAAAAAAC